>NC_090939.1:675386391-675696391 GCF_040938575.1 Ambystoma mexicanum | reverse complement strand
ACGTTTCCAGATTACAATGTTTTGTAAAAGGAACACAAATGACTAGAATGCAGGGATTACTTAACATTAATCTTCATTATTTCTAGTCCTGCTCTTCCTTGTCCCAGTACAGAAATGTGAGAGCCCCCACCTCCCCCTGGATCCCTTTTTCTATTTATTTACTCTTTGTCCACGACTCTCCCTGGGGATATAACCCCCACATCCCCAAACCAACCTTAGTTCCCTGTAGCAAAAGCCATACCCCATTCAGCTAGGTCAGGGGCGGGACATGGGGGACAAAGAACTAGGATAAGGAAGAGTAGGACTAGGAGTAATGAAGATTACCAGTAAGTAATCCCGGCATTACCTCTACGTCCCTCTTCCACGTCCCAGTAAATAAATGTGAGATATACCAACTGGAGATGATGAATAGGAGCAAGAAACACACAACGCAGTATGTGCACACCACCCAGCACCACTTTATTGGAAACAAAAAAGCGCCAATACAGGGGAAACACCTGCTACCAGCCGCCAGAACCCCAGTAGTACCAAAGACACCAGCTCCGTGCAGATTCAGGCGACAGTGATGGACAAATGTATTGGAGTCAGCCCAAGTAGTGGCCCTGCAAATCTCAGCAAGCGGCACACAGCTAGTGCCTCTGCCCAGGACACAGCCATGGACCACGTGTATTCTGCACCCCCAGGGGAGAAGTAACACCAGAGGACTGATAGGCCAAAGAGATGGCATCCCGCACCCACCGACTCATAGTGGGGATCGATGCCTGAGACCCAGAGGTGACAAAGAGACTGTCAACTTTCCTGAAGGAACTAGAGCGCTCCAAATAGAGAAGGACATCCCGCCGGACATCACGATGACTCCAGCCAACCTCTTGCGGCTAGGAAAAGGCTGGAAGAACCATTTCCTGAGACAAATGGAACTTGAACACAACTTTGGGATGAAAGGAAGGGTCACACCCGAGAAACAAAGCATGGTCTTGAACCACCAAATATGGGGGCCTGCAGGTAAGAGCACATATCTCCCCCAGTCTTCTTGCCGAAGTAATCGCTAGAAGGAAGGTGGTCTTGATGGACAAAATCTTAAGGGAAACATCCCCCAGAGGCTCAAAAGGCACAGATTGCAGAGCCTACAAGACAAGGGGAAGATTCCACAGAAGCAACCCCTAGACCTGAACAGGGCAAGCTAGGTAGAAACTCCTCAACAACAGAGCTACCAGGGAGCAATCAGCCGGAGGAAAACCAGCAAGCCCACAAGAAAAACCAGAACAACCGCCCAATGAGCCCTGAGAGGGGAAACCGACAACCCCATGTCAAATCCATCCTGCAAGAATTGTAGAGCCCCCGGAACCAGACAACCGGCGGCAAGAAAACCACGCTGTAAACCCCAGCGCTGAAACATCTCCCAGTGCCTGGAATAGGACTTCAGAGTGGATGGACGCTTGTCCCGCTGGACAGATTCTGACAATCTATAGGAGAGTCCCTGTCCCTGAAGCCGTTCCCTTTCAACATCCAGACCCCCCAGGACCGAACCAACCTCCAGCGCTGAAGCCTTCCTGTTCAGGGGGAGGCAAACAGATCCAGCCATGGAGTCCCAAACCTGCAACAAATAGACAAAAACGCCCCTTCACCCAGTCTGAGGACGGGAATACCCTGCTGAGCCTGTCCGCAAAGCAGTTGCCCAGGCCCATGGATGTGAACTGCCCTGAGCGACAAGTTCCTCTCTGCCAAAAACCAAGCGCCACTGCCTGAGTCCCAGCCAGAGGCAGAAAATTGAAAAAATTGAGGTTGGGTTGGGGGTGTGGGATTATATCCCCAGGGGAGGGGCAGGGACACAGGGTGGGAGTGGAAAAACGGAACTAATGGTACTCTGGCTGCATCCAAAAAGGAGGAAGTGGAATGGCTGGAGAGATGACGGGGGGAGGAGGAGCAGAGATGGGGGGCAGGATAATACACATTGGCTGAACAGTGAAGCAGGGATTTTAATCCACTCTTCAAATTTGACCACATACATTCCAAGCTTTACTCGGTATAAATAGTTTGGCTTTCAAGACCTACAGTAATAATGTCTTATATAGTTTACTTAAAAAAACAAAATGCATAATAAAGCCACACACCGACATGTACAACCTTTCAGCAAGATTTTAAGCCAAAATAATATCATTGTAGCTTTAATTTTCACATGCCAAGTGGTAAGCTATAGGTCCCAGAAGGTAAGATAATACCAACCTGAAAAATCTATTTAAGCCCTCTGTACTTTCAGTGATTTAAGATATGCAAGAAAAGAAGTTGTGTAATAAACTCAGATAGATATGGAGATTCTTTGTCACAAACCCCCAGCTCTGTGTATTCATGATGTTAAACGCATTTCAATAGTGACATAAACCAGTTTTTTTTTTGCATGTCCATGTGGCATCATGGATTTAAGCACATCTGTAAATGGGTGTTTTTTGTGTCGCGCTCCCTTTAACTATCACAGAATTGCAAACTCGTTGAGTTGAAAAAGTACCTTCCTCCATATGAAAGGCTCTGCCACTCAGAGCACCTTAACGAGCTGCAGAGCCATGGACGCTGTGTGTGTGTCTGCCTAGCTGTGAATTGGGAAACGTGCAGTGCTTGAATGTCCGGCCTGAGCCGATTCTGTATTTGGCTCAGGAGAAAGAGAAAGCGTCCACAATGCGTTTCTTGAGCCTTTAAACTAAAGGTACGTTCTGTAAAAAGCAAATGAACTAGTTGTACGGCGTACCAATGATTTTACATTACACTTCCATCCCTGGGTTAGATAAAGAAGTAGAAAAAATGGTGCCTGGGGGAAGTCGGACACCTCATGTTTCTGTAATGGGACGAGGAAGAGGATGTGGAGGTAAGGGTGGTGTTCCTGCATAAATAGAGTCACCTTGCAGTCTTACGTACACCTATGCATGCACATATGTGATTGAAAAAGCCATAGCTCTCAACTCAGATGCTTTTGGCGGTTGTCACCCTCCAAGCTCCTTAAACGTCCATTCACTTTAATAGGCTCTGACCCACACAAAATAAAAAGTGCTGTTTTCACCCGCCCAGGAAACTAAAAGGGTTGAGAGGTAAGACAACGCACAACCCTACCTGGGAAGCAAAGCAGCACTGTACATAGTGTACTCAGGTAGAGTGCCATGGTGGGTTAATAAAGGTACACCAACAACCAAGGGGCATTAGAGCGACAAAAAGATGGGTGACTGGGACGGTTACTGCTTATACAGCCATAGACCAGAAGTTGCTTGGCTTCTGACTGTCCGATGCAATAGCCAGGAAAGAGGAGCCTTGTATATTTCCCTTTTCGCTTTCAACTATTTTTTTTGTACTTTCTTTAACCCAGTGCCTAATTGCAACAACAAAAAAAATCCCATTGCAAACTGCAGAGGACAAGATTATCCAGGGACATACAACACAGAGCTGACAATTTAGTTAAAGATCACATCAACAGATTGTGGCATCCCGCTGCCCCTTTTCTTTCTGTGGGCCTGTCCCCAAGGAGCTCTTCCCTCGCGTGCACCTCTTTTAAATCATTCATGACCCTGCTGTGGATAGTGCTGACCCTCAGCCGGAGGAAAGGTGCCTTTAATAATCAGGGAGGACATCTCCATATATTAGGCGCCCTGACAGCACGGCGGGCACAGAATGCATACAAATGAACAGAACATGACACAGAGGCGTGTCCCGGGCCCTTCCCTGCACAAAGAGGCGGCATCCCAATACGTTGGGCCAAAGCCTGTCTCACGCTGCTTGGGAGGTGGGAGCTCTCCATCAGACAGCCAAAGCTCGATGAGGAAAAGTCTTCGTCCATGTGCAACCCCTGCAAAAATGTAGACCCACACGTTTTGGCTTTTTGGGACTTCCTACAGCTGTGGATTACAACTGTGTTTGCATTGTATTTATTTTGAGGATGCAGAACAGAAACACAGCACATGCGTCACAAAAGCAGGCAGAGCATTCCAGTTTCTGGGTGATTCACACTGCTGGAGCAATGAGCCGTGGGGGCAGCATCCACCATGTGGCAGAGCGGAAAATGGGAATGACAGACACGAACAGTTCAATCACTTGCAACAATGTACAGTAAAACACCATTTTGAATGGTTACTCATCATGTGACCCGTCCGATGTTTTGGACTCCAACTCCCATGAGCCCTAGCCAGCATTGTAAGTGGTGAAGGGCCTTGTGAGTTGTGGTCCAAAAGCATCAGCAGTGCCACATAGGAGTAGCTGTGGATCACAGGGAGGGGATGTCACTGTACGTTCTGTGTGGCGCACCTTCTGGTGGAATCAACAGTTTCCAACAAGTGATTGGGGCTAACGCTTTAAAGCAAACATAACCACAGGCAATTTCTCAGAGCAGCTCTCTGCCCACTGCTCTTTAGCTTGCCTGTGCCTTTAAAAAGGGGACGCACGATGTGCCAGTTCTGCACCTTCCCCAAAAGTGGCAATCCAGTCAGGATTTTCTAGGTCACATTCCTTCCGGGTGAGGCAATATTTGTTTAAAGAAACAGATCAAATGTGTTTTTGCGAGAAAGAATTTGCACGAACAAGAAGACAGGAATTCATGAGTTCTGAAAAAATAGATACAATTAAGAAAATAACTTAAAAGTAACAACGACACTTAATTGAACAGGAATCCGAAACAAGTATTGCATTTTTATACCTAAAAGAATCAACACACAAACTGAACAAATATTTAAAAAAACGAGCAGTAAAGCATGTTTGACAGTTTGAAAGAAAATAGATCAAGTCGTGGGGGCCAGAGGAGCAGTTAGAAAAGGGCATGGGCAAAGGGTTGCCACCCATTCAAAGTCTAACATTGTATTCGTTGTTGGGAAGATGAATGTTCGGCCTTTTCTTCATGTGTGCAAACATAAAAGTGAACTGATATAAAACATTTGAAAATGCATTTCGTAGGCAGTTCGTCGTTTTCATTCGAAGCAAAGAATTTCAAAGAAATCTTTCAAAGTTCAACCTTTTCGACTACATATCACTTTTGCACGTGATCACAAGCAACCCCAGACATCCTTCGGCCTCATTTGGAGTTAGTGAGGAGTAATTTGCGACCATAGATAGAATGAGTTTAGGACCTTTCTGTCAGTATAACTGGCCATAGCCGAGGGAGACACAATCAAACAACCACCAAACAAAATGTGGTTACCAACCCCTGTGTACTACACGTTTATAGTGAAGAGTGATACACTGGAGGAGGAAACCTGGGAGATTCCCAATCTACAATCTATGCCCTTCTGAGAAAATATCCTCCTGCTCGATCTACAGCAAACACCATGGGCCTCATTACACGGTAGGCGTGGGACCAAGGTGCTTGGTCCATGCCGGTAAAATACCGGCACCGCCTTGGTGGAAAGGGGAATTACCGCCCTATTCCAAGGTTGGCAGGCGGTAATTCCCCCTTCCCCCATTGCCCTTCCCCATTCCCATTTTTGCCCCATAGGGCTCTATGGGAATGGGGAAGGCGCTAATTACGGTGCCGCAAATTGCGGTACCGTAATTAGCACCCTGGTCCCTTTGCGGGTTGGTTTTTAACGCCTGCTAAAAAGCAGGCGTTAAAGTACCAACCCGCAAAGGGACCTCGTAGTAAGGCGGTAAGGGTTTACCGGTGCCCTTACCGGTACCGGTAAACCCTTACCGCACTATGTGTAATGAGGCCCTGTGTATTCTCATGGCCTTAGAGCTTGAAATGGATGAATAGGTGATAAGCAAAGCCGCGTAGACTACATTTAATGAAATATAGCAGTATGGAGCACTCTTTCTTCTTTCAAAGTGGTCGAGCCTATTGAGAGCGACTACGAGTCTTTAATTGTAGAATTGGAAATTAAGGTTATTATATTGGAAAATGCACATAGACCAACCGATGAGCAAATTTTAGTAGGACTTAATATTTGCAAAAGCATGAGATGGTCAACAAGAAATAGGAATCTTATTTTACCAAACCTTTGCACCAAATTAATCCCTGTTCTGGAAGAATATGCAATGAATATTTCTACCTACAACCCATTACAATTTATTTGATAATTTAGAGTCTACCGATTGACCTATTTTCACCAAAAGTTCAAGGAAAGTATCTAAAACGGATCCATGATACCCAGGGTTTCTCGGAGCGGGCACTGGACTCGCTGACCTCCTTCCTTAGTGATCGTCCATCCCAGGTCATGGGCTCTATCTCCTCCCCCACCTCTCTCTCCACCTGCGGTGTCCCGCAGGGCTCCAGCCTCTCTCCCTGGCTCTTGAACACCTATCTTGCTCCACTGGCACACCTCATTTCCACCTTCTCCCCTAACCTCCAGTGTTACACAGGTGGCACACAACTCTTCTTCAAACTTCCCTCTGACCATCTCCTTATATCTTCCATCATTCCTGACTATCTATCTGCCATCCAGTCCAGGTGCACTTCCAATGATCTCTGCCTCAATGCCAGCAAGACCGAGATCCTTCCCATTGGGACTCCTGCTCCCTCTTTCTTCCCCTCACTTTGGCCATCCTTTATGGGCTCTCCCCTTCTCCTTCATCGGAAGCCAGAAAGCTTGGAGTCATCTTCGACTCCTCTCTTTCCTTCCTCCCTCACATTCAGGAACTTGCCAAGAAGGCCCACTTTCAACTCTACCTCCTCAAAGGAATTCTCCTTTTCCTCACTTTTCCCCAGAAGCTCAATGTCTCTAGAGCTCTTGTTTTCTCTAGGCTAGACTACCGCAAAAACCTTTTCCTTAATCTACCCTCTTCCTCTCTAGGACCCCTCCAGCTAATCCAGAATAGGGCTGCAAGACTTATCCTTGGCCTCATGCCCAGGGGCCGCATCTCTCCAGCCCTAAGAATTCTCCACTGACTCCCGGTTTCTGAAAGGATCAAATTCAAATCTCTCAGCATCACCCATAAGTCTGCCGGGGGCCAGGGACCATGCTATCTACAACTTGGTCTCACTAAATACTCTCCCTCCAGATCTTTACGTTCCTCCGGCACAAACCGTCTGTGTGTCAAGCGCTTCAATAAACAGAGAGCTGGTTTCTAATCTCTTTCCTCAGCAGGCTCCCTCATATGGAATTGTCTCCCCCTCCTTCCTCGTCTTGATCCGGATTGCCTCAATTCTGGAAGCTCCACAAGACCTTCCCTTTCAGCTCCTCCTTCCCTTCTTCCCTCCTATGCCAAAACCCACAGTTGCTGAGATTAGTGACCAGGACCCTCATGTGTTCTCTTGGGCCCAGGTCTCCCACACACAATCGTCTTCAGCCTCTGCCCGCTCCCAGCACTTTCCTTGGTACCCACTGGCCTATGCCACCACAGGCCTGCACTTAATTATGCATTGGCAGCTGGCCACTCACTCAGGCACTTACAGCTGCTCACTCCCTAGTACTTCCCTCCTGGTACACCTAGCACTTACCCTCACTCCCTCATCCCTTCTCTCTCTATGCACTTGCACGTTCTGAATGCTCACAAGGCCTAGTAGGTCTGCCTTTATCTTTCATTGTTATATTTGATTTTCATTCCCATTTTCCCTCCCTGTTGCCTTGTGGGCGCTTTGAAACACAATTTACTTGATGTATAAGCACCTTACAAATGCATAATAAATACAATTAAATACATCCCTAACCTCATGTCTATGGGTGGTTTGATAGGGACTGCAGATTTGCTAAAGGCCTGCTTCTGGAACAACTAAACTCATGAAGAAATAATGAGCCAGTGATGATTGCTGAAAAAATAAGGAATTATATTAAATAGTAATTGAAAAAAGGTACACTATTCGTTTAACTTATGGCAAACAAAATATGCAGTAAAAACTCAACACTAGAGCACGTTTTGATATATGGTTACTAAAGGCACCAGAACAGCTACTAGTCCTGTATCCAACAAAATCAGCAAGTCTGCCTGGTCTGAGTACCTTCAAAATCTGTATACCACTCTCCAAACTGGCAACTATGCTTGCAGTCATCTTTCTCAAGATCTTTATCGAAATGCAGAGGATGCTGTGGTGGGAGATTTTCCTATAACATTCAATCAGAAGAACTGAAAGCAACTATGCCCCGTTGCTGTAATAAGCCCTCCAACATGAGCCACCTCCGATGGATTTATTTAAAAGCGATCCAGTGATCTGGGTCCCTTTTTCCATGCATTCTTCAAATGGATCAATGAATGCAATTATGATCCACCATTGACCAATCATTTAGGCTATATATTATTATTTATTAAATTGTATGCCTAAAAAGACAGCCAATTTATATGCCATTCATTGACCTATAAACTGCTTAGGATCTGTGGCAGACCCTATCAGACCTAATGCTTCCCCCCTCTTAAGTACTTCCAATCCAAACCATGTATGATTATAACTATTTGGGTACGACGGGATATAAAGGGGGAATTTCCTAGTACGGATACGAGCAACAAGGGTGTCAGGCAGGGTTATGCTGTTTTTAGTGTTCATTAATCATATGCCACAGCATGGAATAATTTGGAGGCGGGTGAACCAAGGTTAGGTGTCCACAAGTGGGGAATCCTGCTTTTCACAGATGATGCAGTGCTTGTCTCTAAACACCTATTAGACGGCAGCGTTTACAGGAGGCCTTCAACACCAAATGTCAAATGTGCTGAGAAAGGCTTATCTATTAACATTGCAAACAGAAAAGCAATGGAATGCTCGAGGCCTAGAAATACTCGATCTTGCAGTGTGACCTTTCAAGTGAATAATACCACACTACAACTGTGGAATAGTTTGATTATTTAAGCAACACTAACAAAGACCTTGGGCTTTACCGGGTGGTAATGCAAGGGCATTAAGCAAGGGTCTCTGGGATGTTACCATCTAGTACTTTCCAGGGACCTGGTTGTTCTGCTATTAGCACCTCAGGTTAATGTCCCAGGATGCTAACAGCAATGTATTTGGTTGATTTAATGTGTCACGCACTTGGCGCGACCCATTGATTCAACCAACTAGCCACCAAAGATGGCCACCATGGACATGAAAGGTGGGCATCCACATAGACACCCTCTTCCATGTCCATGGCAGCCCTGGATGCAGAAGCGGCTTGGCTGCGATACCTTCCACAACAAAATACAGATGTGTGGGAGCAGGGTGCAGGTGGCGGGATGTGGAGGCGGAAAGCATCAGCAGGGCGAAATGGGGGGGGGGGGTAGATGGCACAGTGGAGTGAGCAGCGTTCAGCCCATAGTCTAAGTTGCTTGATGGCTGCCGTGCCTACTCCGGTGATAATTATCCAAACGATTCCACAGAACAACTTGTCAGCCCAAATTGAAAAAAGTGATGTCATTCTAGCAAGATGGGGTGAGGTGGTTAATAATTTTTCCAAACGCTTTACGGGGAAGAACCTCTCCCATGCCATAGTAGTGTACAAAGCACTTGCAGCCACCTATGGAGCAGAGATCTGGCGGATTACGCAACCAATAACTTTACAGACAAGAAAAAATAAGATCTTAAAGTGATTATTTGGATTACCATCTAATGTTCACCCAACACCAACCAAACCTGAGCTTGGTATTTTGGGCATTAGCTATATAATTGTATCAAAACCTCTCTTGTACTGCTTGGAGTTATGGAATACCCCAGCACTAAGCATGTTCAGTGATGCATTACATGATGCTTGAGAGTCCCCAGGTGCTACAAGTCCTAAATGGTTTAAACATGTAAAAAAAAATATTAACAATGGGGGAGATTTGCCCAGTTTATAGGACGAGTCATGTAACTATGGTAATGAATATAATGTTAAAGGTTAATGTTAAAGGTTACTTGTACCACGCACTAACACCACCAGAGTGGTCCCCTGGCACTCTGGCAGATCTGAAAAAGGACGGTGTAAAGCAAGGCGGCTGTGGGAGCAGTTAGTAGGATGCAGTGGCTATAGGAAAGTGAGATATGATGTTCTGTTGGCAGCTTCAGTTCGGTTTGCACAGTTTGCTGAGCTTAGGTGCTATTTTCGAGTGTGAGTGATTCCCATGTGCTGTTGTGCATGGTTATGTGTTGTTTGTATATTTTTGTAGTGTGGAGAAGTATGTGCGGTTTGCTGTGCAGAGATGTGGTCATCTGAGTTTCTGTAGATGAGTTTGCGGAAAAACAAGGTTTTAGTATTGGGTTAGCAGGAGCTATTTTTAACTTAATTTTTTACCTCTTAGCTTTGGTTTCTGTGGTCGGCATCTATGACCATCCTGCGTGCTTTGATATTGTTTGGCATTCCAGTCAGAAGGTACGTTGCGGTGTGGTAATTATCTTATGTAGAAGTCTAGCGGTATGTGGACATGGGCCGTCGAGGTGTGTCCCCCCCGCCCTATGGTTAGAGATGGTTAGGTTAGGAAGGTTATGGATCTCTCCTGTGACTTCTAGTGGGGGTTCCCTGCCTACTGTGGTATTCCTCTGTAAAACTGGCACTGTGGTTGCATGAGAGGTACAAAATGTCCTCCCTATGCCGACCGGTTGGGGATGGTTAGGAAATGGGTCGTAGGTCCCTCCCTGTGCTTCTAGTTTCAGCCAAAATGTATGATTCCTACTCGTTCCCTTCCAAATCGGGGGTGAAGAGTGAAGTGTTTAGTAATTTTCTAAATTCCAGATGACCTCTTGTACTGCATATGTTTTTTGGTAGGGAATTCCATGTTTTACCAGCCAGGTGTGAGGAAGATGCTCCTCCGAACGTTCTTTTATTGTATGGTTTTGGTTCTAGGCCGAATTTCGTAGCTTGATCTGAGTGGTCTTGCTGGATGGTAGATGTTTTGTTTCTTCTTTAGGAACTCTGCTCCTCAGACATGGATTGCTCTGTGGATATAAGTAGATTTTGATCCCTGCATATAATGATTGGGTCTTGAAGAATCAATTAGACCCTTTTGCTCAACACATTTTATTCTCTAGGTACCTATTATTAAAGTTGAACGTAGGTTTTGGAAACATATTTAGTCCTTCCACAAGTGAAATACTCAAAAACTATATATACTAAATTGCCCTTTGATTTTCTCCCTTTAGGTCAAGGACAAGTCGTCTACATGTCTTCCTTGTCCTGAACTGGACAAGAACGTTTATCATATTTTATTCATGCGCTCTGTTTATCACAGATGAAGAAAAACATGTCTTAAACCCACTATAGTTGGCATGACAAGAAGCGTGAGAGATGCTTTGAATTTATTTCTAACAAACTGTTCAGATTGTGTATTATATGCTATTTTATATGTTTTAATTGAAAACATAACTAGGTAGACAGAAGTTTTAATCTAATGTATAGGGTGTAAATACTTGTGTTTAATTTTAGTCTACTTTTGTTAAGCAAAATATTTGTGTATGTTGCCCTTTTATCTTGATTGTACATTTCAAAGATTGTTTTGTGTGTTTTCCCCAGGTTTACTATACTTTAAAAAAAATCTTTTTATTGAACATTCTATGAACATAGCCATAAAATCAACTATACTTTTGCACGTTGTTATTTTTTTCCTTTTATGTTATTAATGCAATGTATGCAATCTAATGAAACAAACTGCCTTTATGGCATGGGACGAAATAAAACTGCTGATGATAAACTGTGTAACACTCCCTTTTCACATTTCTCTAACCTGTGGGCTTTCCCCAATGCAGAAAACATCGTTTGTTAGCCAAAGGCATAGTTACCCAGTCGTCACCCCATCTTTTTATCCATGGCCCATTGTTTGGATATCCTGATGTGATTTCATTCACAGACATATAATTCCCATCACTTTTTTGGTTTCAGTTTGTCTCCATATGTGCGAGAGGGTATGTCCAGACATGAGTGCCTTGCTCGCTGCACCATAGGGAACCAAGCTGCACCTCACTGTGGAGGCCCAACAAGGCCAAAACATGTCTGGGGTTGCTTGTGTTTCCGTGCAGAGGGGACCTGGCATAGCAGTTCGGGCTGGGCTGCTCCCATTAGTGACAGTACCTGACTGATTTGCATATGGCTGGACTCCTTTCGCAATGGCGCAGACTGGCTAAAAAACGGTGGTGTGGAAGGTGGCCCAGAGCAATGCCAATGGTTCAGATTAATTCAAAACCTTCCACCCATCACTTTTTTGGTTTCAGTGATTTCATTGATAGGCATATAAAATTAGCTTTTATATCCAGTTTCATGCCGAAGACCGCCTCGAAGTGCGGGCCAGGGATTGAAACCCATGATGCTCTGTGTTGTTTTGCTTTCCAGACCGCTTTGCCTTGAGCTATCCTCCCAGCCCAACTAAACAAGAACTAAACATAGATTTGGCCAAATGAGTATAGTTATTTATTGAATTGCTCTACAAAGAACTGTTAATCTGTCTTTCAAATTTCCAGGTCTTGAATTTCTGTCAGCTGCTTCTATGGCCCTCATTATAAGTATGCCGTGCCGGTAACAATGCTGCCGGTAAGCTACCGAGTTCTGTGTGTGGGTGCCTTTCTGCCAGCCAAGTCTGACCTGGCGTGCGGAAAGGCACCCGCTCGCAGACTTTGACGGATGCACCGGCACTGTTGCACACAGTGCCGGTGCATCTGTCCTCCCCATTCCCATTTGAGTCCTATTGGACTCAAATGGGAATGGGGAGTCACTTTTTGCAGCACCTGGCAATGGTGAATCACCGGGGTATTGCAGCGTTTTTACTGGCACGGCTACCACCGGGGTCATAATGACCCCCTATGTCTGTGTTTGTTGTGGGTTATCCAGCATGTTATGAGTCCACTGGCAATATAACGCATGGCATCAAACTGCAAAAATAGGGAACAGTAACAAACCAATAATTTGGTGAATATTCAACTTATGGTACAGTAGTGCTTTGCGATAATCAAGGCTTCGGAACCCAGACCCTCCTTCAAATAACTCCCTTTTCCAAATTATCCATGGGGGTTGGTCCATCTGCCAACCAACCTCAACCAAAGAGATAAGCCCCCTCTACCGCCATTTGTTCTCCAAATAGTAAAGCTTACCAGGTTTAAGGTGTCAAGACTCCCATCTGTCAGTAACACTGACACCCTAATGTGAGCCCCAATCTCACAAAGCACGCAGTTGGCATAGTGTATTATAACCACAGTGAGGTGTTAGCACTATTTATATAATACATTGCTTTTCCTATCATGCTTGCCAACACAGTTTTGCTGGGTTATAAATACCACGTAAATAACAAGCTTTATAAATGCCCACTTGTATAAATGGACGGGAGCAAGGCAGATAGAGCTCTTTCTGGGAGTCACATCAGTGACCTGCTGGGTTAAATACAGATGACAACATCAATCACTGAACTCCCTGAGCCATCTGTCTAGCTGTCCATGTAACATGAAGTCATAACATACCGTCAGTCTAAGTGCCTATACCTGTAACCCTTGAATTAACATTACAGAAAAGAAGTAATTCCATTTGTGAAAATACACCACTGGGTTATCTCTTTTTTGCAGGCAAAGCTAGTCACCACCAAGGATTGATGTAAACCAGATCACCTGCTCTTGGACACAGTAAAGATCTAAAAGGAGATTCAAGACAGGGAGCTGCATCTTCTCACACTTAATGCATAACACTTCCCCGCAGCTGGAAGGGGTTATGAACAGAACTTAATCCAAGTCGCCGGCAGGATGCATCACAGAGAGCGCCTGGGAGTGCACAAACAATGATATGATATGATTTGGCATTTATAATGTGCACGTACACAAGTGTTTGCAGGCGCGACAGGACAAGGAGGGGAAAACAAGGGAGGACAAAATACCAATCTTACTAGGCCTTGTGTCATTCAGATCACGCAAGTGGAGGGAAGAGGGAAGGGGAGACGTGCCAGTGGGCATGGGAAGGGGGAAGTGCAGTTAAATCACAAATGCAGCCAGCGGGTGGCTCATAAGTGCAGAGAAAATTGACTTTAGGGTTGCAGATACAGACATGTAAGTGCTGTGGAGCCCGGAGGCAGTTCAAGGGCAACTGGACATGCAGGAGGCTGGGCCCAAGTTCAGAGGGTGACCCGGTGACCAGTGTGCGGAGCAGTCAGGTGCCTCAGCAGGTGAGAGGAAGAGAGAAAGCAGAAGCGAAAAGGAAGGTCTTGAGCTGCTTTTGAAAAAAGAGATGTTCTGCTCAAGTTTGAGAGAGGCAGGGAGGCTATTCCAGAGGGAGGCCCCAGCAGAGGAGATATATCTGCCCCTAACTCTCTGCTTGGAGATGCGTCTGACCCTTAGAGAGTTGGAGGTGGATGAGCGGAGAGCTCGAGAAGGAAGATGTTCTGGATGAGAAAGTTGGAGGTAAAGCGGTCCCAGGCCCCAGAAAGCCTTGTGGACAATGCAGAGGGTCTTGAAGTTGATCCTTGCAGCCACGGGGAGCCAGTGAAGATATTTCAGAGCTGGAGAAATACGATCCCTGGGCTTGAGGCCAAGGACAAGTCTCGCAGTCCTGTTCTGGATAAGTTGTAAAGGTCGAAGAGTAGCGGCTGGAAGATTTAGAAAGAGTCTGTGGCTATAGTCCAGCATAGAGAAGACCAGAGCTCTGGAGACAGTGAGCTTCTGGGGGAAAGTGAGAAAAGGAAGAATAGCTCTGAGGAGGTGCAGCTGATAGTTTGACTTCTTAGAGACATGAGGAGAGAAGGAGAATGTGGAATTGAAGATGACACCAAGGTTCTTAGCTCACAGGAAGGAGCAGGAAGAGGGCACAGTGTGGGCGGCCAGAGAGAGAGAGAGAGGGAAGGAGGGAGTGTGTGTCCCAATTAGGAGGATCTCAGTCTTGCTGGCATTCAGGCAGATATCATTGGTGGCACACCATTCCTGAATCGCGGCCAGGCAGTCTGGTATGAGAGAACAAGGTGGAAGTGGCTAAATGGAGCCTGAAAGAGAGCTGAGTGTCATCCGCATAACATTGAAAATTGGAGCAGAAAGTAACGATGCACTGGGCAAGAGGTGCCAGCTACCTGTAGAAGAACCAGGGAGAGAGGTTAGACACCCAGGGAACACCACAGTAGAGAGAGAGCGATAGAAGAGAGGAAAGACCGCATTTGGACCTCAGAGGGTCGGTCGACAAGAAAGGAGGTCAACCAGGCGAGGGCCTGATCAGTAATACCAAGGTTGTCCCAAAGACAATTAAGCAGGATGGCATGGTTGACTGTGTCAAAAGCAGAGGATAGATCAAGGAGAATGAGGACATAAGGGATATTTGAGTCAAAATTGGAGAGCAAGTCTTCACAGGTGTTCAGGAGAGCAGTTTCCGTGCTTCTGGCAGCTCTGAAGCCAGACTTGTGGTCATAGAGGCAACAGATTCAGTATGTAGATTAAGCTAGGAGATTTTCCAAGAGTTTGCCCAGGAAAGGAGTGATGGAGATCGGGTGATAGTTAACCGGAGAGGAAGTGCAGGGAGCAGCAGTGCTGTGTCCCTCTGCACACATCATTAAAGGGAAAACCTTTCCAAACAGATAGCTTGCTGGCAATACTAATACTAACTACTAGGTGTAATGTTACTACTATTACTAATTGTACTAGTAACTATTACAAGTATTAGAAGTTGAACCACCAACACAATTTTATTGTAATAAAACTGTTAACAATGAGAGTGAGACTTTGCAAAGGACTTGACGGTATGCGGATGTCTTGGTCAAGGTCAGCAGCATACCCAGCGTCCTCTGCAAACTGGCCCTTATGTCTTAAGAGACTAACGCAGTAGAACTTGAACTAGTAACAACATTTGGAGCACAGTGTAGTAGCATCCATCTGCAGATTTAGATTCTTGGCAGCACTAGTGGTGTGGAGTGTTATGTTATATTACTTAATCTGTGACGTGTGGCTATTCACTTCATAGTTGCATCCGCACCTCGATGTAGAGGGTAAGCAGCTGAAGTGTGCAAGAAAAAGAGGACAAAAGGATGAATATAAATGTTTTTGGCCCCTTCCGGATCCAAGAGCCTCAATGTGGAATAGATACGGCAGGGGGGTGTTCCATATTGATGGTGTAAGAAAGGAGAAGGAGCAACCCACCCTGAAGACTTCATGTGGGAATGATCAGAAGAGGAATCAGAAAATTCTTTGTGTAGGCACTATAAAAAATTCAAATTCAATGAATCATATCTCAGCCGTTAAATAAATATGTTTTTGACACCAGTAAGCCCATTCAACCAGGGTTTAGTGGAAATAAATGCAGATCTAACACCTGTCAGAAACAGGGTGAACCCCGTGACAAAAATCATATTTGTATACTGTCCCATGCCTAGATCTATAATGAAGCGATGCTTTCACACGCTAACCGGCAGCTTTCTGGGAAAAGCCAGGCACTGTGATTTTTGAGAGTCCTGTAGTCCACACGTTTTGTTTTCCCCTATCTAAGTGGCCATTTCCAGTCAATGACGAAATATCTGTAATTACGATGATGCTGTTCCATTTTTGACTGCAACTTTCTTGCGGAGGAGGCCAGCAATCAGATACGAAGGAGCTACCCCACCTTCTACAACAATTAGGATTCCGATATTGCCAGGTATGTATAACTGGTGTTTTCCTGGAGAATCTGTTCATATGTGTATACATATTTTTTTTTCCAGCGATTAGTAAACAAGCTACTTTCGCAGAATGTTTATATTTTTCTTTTTTTCTGGCTTCTTTTGTCAAGTCCAGGCAGATGGCATAGATTTATTTTACTGTTACACTGGACCATTAGGACAATCATGTGCTTTCTAACTTTGTTTCCACCTTTTTATTTTGGCATTTGAAGAGATTTCATGGAAGAAGGGCGAATACTCCGAAGTGCATTGGATCATCATTTGTGTTTCAGCATGTGATATGAGCGTGTGTTTCAGCATGTGATATGAGCGTGTGTTTCAGCATGTGATATGAGCGTGTGTTTCAGCATGTGATCTCAACATGTTTTACAGCTTCTGAAACTGGTTTACGGTCGTTTCATTTATACTATCTATTTTATTCAAGATATATGCATGACACACTATTTGAATTGTTGCTTACTTTCTGGCAAGGCGTTGTCATATCTGCATTCATAATTATTACAAGATGGACCTTAGCTGAATGCAAGGAGCCTGTGAGCTGAGTCAGAGAAAAGAAAATTAGAACTTGTCTCATGTACTGATCTATGCGACAAACATAAATATGCATGAAATCAAACCGTATACCAAAATTAATAGTGTACCAGTATAAAGTAGTGAAACGTGATTACATTTGCCAAACTATTAATTAACCAGTACATGTGTCCTCTTCTTAATTAAAAAAAAAGAAAAAATATAAAAACTTTTCTTGTGCAACAAATGTACAAATTGAATGCGAACTCTGTATTTAAACATGTATTATTTAAATGCAGTTATTAACATGCTGATGAGTGTCCACATTGTCCACGTGTTTTGCACTGCAGCTTTATCAAGGCCATTCTAACATTGAATAACTGGCTGCAAGAGGACGGGATAGCAATACGAATTTAAAATGTGAAAGACTTTCAAACTGTGTTCCCTGTGTTTATTGCAATAGGGTGAGTTTGGCATGGGGTGCTTGATGGGAACAGAGAAGTTGCCATGGCGTTGCATTTACTTTGCCTTACAACATCTAAGATACAAGGGAGCTGAGGGGATGTAGATAGAGACAGGTAGATTTACACCGTGGCTGAAAGATGTAAAGGAATGACTGGCGAAATTGCAAATCATAGATCTTTGGCAAAACCCCAAAATACCTAGCTGAGCGAAAGTGGGCCTTCTAGGACTGTGACGAAAAGTCGACGATTGAGGAGACTCATCGACAGTAGCTTATCTGGATTACAAATGTGCTGTAGGATTGAAGTCATGCCAACTTACATCGAAGCAATTTTAAAATTCTTCCTACCAAATTTAGTTTGGTCATGGTTATTTGTCCTATGCCCACTGTTTAACTGGGACACAGGGTAATGGCAAAGGTCTGGAGGAAGGCTTAAGAAGTCTTCAAGAGGCCTTTAGACTCTGTGAGATCACTTAGAACATACTGATTGGCTTTGCTGTCAACAGATCTCTACTGACTTCCCTGACAACTACAAGAAGATACCCGGCACTTATTAGCTGAGGAAATCAGGGAACACTTGCAATGTATCTATTAGAAGTAAATGAAATATGGATTCCTTCCACTCCTGGCAAAGCCACGGAGATAGTGTAGAACCATGTCTTTATTATAGGTTTCCTTTTACTATCTGAGATACTTAGCCAAATGAGTCGATAGCCCATTAATAGTTCATAGCTTGGAGGAAGTACGAGCCATGTCAGAACTCTTACATTATGAAGGATGAAAATGTTTCTTCCTGCACTTGAATATAATAGGCTGATTAATAAGTGGTGTGTGTATGACTCGTAAGAAGCGTGCAATAGGAGCTATCAATGATTGCTGCGAGAAGAACAGTGGCTTGTGCTTTAATGAAATGTATAGCTTGTATTTAGATATGTATGGGATGTTTAATAATGTTATATGTACAGAAAGGCATAAAGGCACACGTGGGCACACACAAACAATTCAAATGCTGCTACTCATGGCTAACATAGACAGGCACTCGTGCAAACATCCTTATGCCCTTTACTCTCTCTGCTCATGTACTCTTACAAACCCACCCTTGTGCATCCACAAAGCCACACAGGCAAGACAAAACACACAAACAGGTACCCATCCATGGCCAAAGGCAAAAAACATACAAGCACTACTAAACACACATGCAAGCACCTAGCCTACACACACACACACACGCGCACGTGCACACATAGCCATGTATGTATTCATACACAGGAAGAGGGCATGTCATAACCGTGAATGGCTGCCAACCTCCATGTTCCCTTCTAGTAGCATAGCGTTAGGGGCTATCTTACGCCAATGCAGCTTCCATGAGCCAAGCAATTCTGGTGACATAACTCCAGCTGCCGAGGAGAGGGGCGATAGTAATTTGGGACCAAGAGTAAACGAAGAGGCATGTTCTCCTGGTGCATTTACCTACTGCCACCAGATGACCCGCTGCTCTGCTGGACATGTGCCATGATTGAGATAGAAGTAACAACTGCAATCCGAGCCCCTGCCTTGGGTCACATGACTTTACTTCTTCCTTGTCCTCTTCAAACCCATCTTCAGGCAACAACACTTCCCAGGACCTCTATTGTTCCTGTGTGGCTCTGTCACTGTCTATGAAAGCTCCTGGGAATTCGTGATTTCTTAGGGTCCTAGGAATTCCATCCAAGGAAGTGTGGCAAACTTAGTGTGGAGACCATTTGCGATGGCTGGGATTGGCTCTCGGAAGCTTTGAGTAATGTTAAAGGCAGAAGACACATTTGCACACAACCCTGGATGGACAGAACACTGAAAGTGGCAACCTACCTACATACTTGTGTTGTCATGTCCTTGCAAAGGGAGACGCGTGAAGGACAATTAGAAAGTGGGATGAGGTCCAGACTTGTGCTTTTTTGTTCATGAACAAGGATGAACAAGGATGACACTTGAGCAGGCTAAAAGAGACTAGAAGTAGAGAGAGGCCTGTTCGTAAGCACCACCAGATCACTCTCGGTTATGGCGAGGGACGGGTGCGACACTATTTCGGGTCTATCCGGCAATGGCCTATTCACCAAATGTTGAGAGGCCTATGGCATGGCCAGAACGGTGCATCTTGTCTATGAATGGGGGTACGCTAGCGTCTGACCTTGCTGAACAGACCACAGCAGAAACCAATGGGAGACATCAAGTCAAAAGTCTGCAGGCTTAGACACTGTTTACAGCAGGATTTCCTGAAAGATGCACGTGCTCAACCCCAAATCAATGTGACCCAAAATGCAGCATTTCTATGGCTCCAAGAGGATGCAAACGCCACCTAAGAGTCAAAGCTAAAGAGCTGTGCTGCTGACTCCCGTACACTAACGCGCAGAACATTTCCACCTCGACAACAGCACCCGGGCAGATCTTCCTCCCTGCTCATTTTGACGCTGCTTTTCCACATCAGCACTGACCACATTACCCTGTTTAGTGCTGGCTTCAAGAGTTGACCCAGAAATGTGAAATTCTGTGCAAATGACATTCTCTCTGCGCTTCAAATTATAAGCATTTTTCAAGTAAATACGTGAAAACCAACTCTGTTGTGCGAGGGCTAATCAAGTTTCATCCGCATATTAATTTCTCCATCACATCCTGCATTTCCGTGACCTGGTCTCATCTGAAGCCACACACTTAACTGTATAAAATGCACTGCTTCATTTATTTATTTATTTTTATTTAT
Source organism: Ambystoma mexicanum (assembly GCF_040938575.1). Taxonomy (NCBI): domain Eukaryota; kingdom Metazoa; phylum Chordata; class Amphibia; order Caudata; family Ambystomatidae; genus Ambystoma; species Ambystoma mexicanum. The sequence continues at coordinate 675,676,241 of NC_090939.1, read as the reverse complement.
TCGGATTTATAAAGCGCTCAGCAGCCCTTGGGAATCGTGGCGCTGTTACAGAATACGCACTTACATGCACAAGTTCCTTTGTTGACAGTGGAACGGGATAGAAATGAGACCAATGTTCCGGTGGAGCCTGAACGCGTAACATGCTTGATGCTCCTGCCGCTATAATAGTGCCCTGCGGAGTGGTGCCTGTGACTCGCTTCCCGCTGCATCAAATATTACAGAGAAAAAGCAACTCGGGTGAAAAAGTATGAGAAGGGACACACCTGGGTGTAAAAACATGCCGCAGTCCTAACGCAGATGCGTTGTCAGGGCAGACATGTCATGTAGTGAATAAGTGGACACTCTACCACACAGATGCCCTTATCTCAGACTGTGTAGACCTTTTTGTGTCTCGAAATCTCTTTGTCTTCCGGTGATAATGCGCAAGCCTGGGATTAATTTGTAACCGGTTGAGCCTTGTATTGATTTCTTTCCCCTTTTGTTGCTTTAATGCGAAATACATTTCTCCTGGAAAAATAACAGAATGGTCCAGCGTGAAAAGTTTAAGCATCCTTGACTCGGAGCTATTTATCTTTCTCTGTTGAGTATAATGGGCACATAACACTGACTAAGTGCCTCCTATTTAAGCCACTGGACTCATTAATTCATAGAACATTATTCATTAGCCCTTAAACTGGCCATTAGAACAGGGGAATGAGAGATTTTTCTGCTTTCAATTCAGCGAAAGATTCAGTAATTCTTGAAATAATGAGATAATATAGCGACACATGTAAATGCCGATTTTCTGGGTGCTTCATAAAGAGACGGAACAATGCACAGAAAGCGGAAGTGATGTTTGACCTCACTTTTTGCAATTTATATGTGTGTAATTCTTTCCATTACTACTTGGTTTAGAGGTTTAATATGGGTATCACAATTTTGAGGGATACACAATCAGTGGCCAAGGAAAATATATATATATATATATATATATATATATATATATATATATATATATATATATAATGTACGGCCTGCGGTAGCGGCCGTGTAGTTATGGTTAAGTTGCTCAACCCATAGGAAGAGCACTTTTTGGGAGGTTTATAACTTTGCCCCCCTAGACGAATCCTCACAAAACTTTACAAAAAAAGTATATGGCCCTGTCAGATTGATTCGCCAAAGTTTGGTGAAGTTTCGTAGAGGGAGCGCAAAGGTATAGGGGGGGCTCGCAAAATGTGTGGCTTTTTCCGATAGACACAATGCAAACATTTTTTTACTCAAGCTTACAGTCCAAACCACTGGATGGATTTTCACCAAATTTCTGGCAGGAGCGGCGGCTTAGTCCCAAAAGCTTTTGTAAATTTGGTGTAAATCCATCCAGTGTTTTTTTTAAAACAACATAAAAGTAGGTAAAAAAGAATTTGTGATATTTAGGTTCGGTCCACGGACTCACTTCCCTGTTTGGTCCGCGAACGGGCCTTCAATTGGCCCAGAGGGCGGAGTGATGTTCCCAAACATCGGACGCGCGCGCTGATTGGATGGTGAAAAGCATGAGGTGCAACTGATTTTTGGAAACACCCGCCATGAATATGGATTTAAAAAGCCAAAAAAAATGTGTTTTTTCAACTCCGAGATCCACGAACAGTCCAGTTTTCTGGGACAGTCCTGTGAAGGTTGCGAACATCTGAGATGTTCAGGGAAATTGTATCTTAAGTGTAATGTATGTGGTGGGGAGTGCACGCGCGGTACCTGGATATTGGAATGTTGGTGTGTGATGTGCGGGTGCTCTGTCGGTTGACAGAGCAGATCTAATGCCTGCGGGTGGGGTGCTGCCGGTGTCTCTCCAACGATACCAACTTACATTAAGAGACAATAAACTTACCAGAAGTACCACGTTGTGTCATTACCTGCTTGCTATCCTCCCTTGTTACAGACATCTATGCCTATTTCTGCATTACAGGGTTGGTGAAAGCAGTTTTCTATGGCTTATAACTTTGGCACCACTCAATTAAATGGTATGACAGATTGGAATTTCATCCTAGACCTGACTCTGAATGGTTCTGGAAAGTTCGGTGCTGTTGCTGTTTTTCAAAGAGGGAACAGAATTAGAGGGGGATTCCCAAAATATTTTAAAGGCTTATAAATATGATGCCATTTGACTAATCGCCACAAGAGTTTGCAGAATGATTGTAGATCTAAATATGAATGGTTTTGCAAAGTTTGGTGGGATTTCGTCAAGAGGGGGCCAAAATTAGAGGGGGGGTCTCAACAGTTTTAGATGGCTTATAACTTTGTTGCTCTTTGACGAATGTGGACAAATTCAGAAAGATTATAGACCCAACCTTGAATGTTTGAGCAAAGTCTGAATGGATTTTGTCCAGTGGGGGCTAAGTTATACAACTATTTTATGTATGTACATTTTGACAAGGACCTGAAAGCACGGTTTTGCAAATGTGTCTGTGTTTTATTTTCTGAAAAGTGTCATAATGTAGGTACAAAAAATAGTAATATACCTTTGGTGACTGATGTATATAGCCTGTGGCCATGAGCAGTGGCCAGATTGTCCGGGTCATGCCAACAAGGACCGGCTATGTGCTAAAGTTTTTCGAAATTGGGATAGGTTTGAATGGGAAATAAAATCTGCTTGTGGGTACAACTTGAAGTGCTGGATGGGATTGCAGCAAATATACACGAGGAGTGTCAGCAAGTACTTGAAAGCATGGTTTTGCAAATATGTCCTGTGTTTTTTATTTTTTTGAAAGTGTGAAAATGTAAGTAGACAACACAGTGATATAACATTGGTGTCTGGGCAATGGGCCTCACCGTCAGCAAGGAGAAATGTGTACTGCAATTTACTTATTGGGGTATGTGGCATGGCTGAAGTGGTAGGTTTGAATGGGAAAAAATATTCTGCTTGCGGTTACGGCATGTAGTGGTGTACTAGATTACAACATACTTGTGCGACGAGCGTTAGCAAGGACCTGAAAGCATGTTTGGAAATATGTCTTGTGTTTTATTTTTCTAAATTGTAAGAATGTAAGTAGAAAAACTAGTGATATACATTTGGCGTCTCGGTAGTGGGCCTGGCCCTCGGCAAATGCAAATGTTTACTCTGATTTGCTTATTGGGGAATGCGGCATGGCCGTAGTCCATGCCCCATTGGATTTTCAGACTGGGCATGGCTGCAAGCCATGAGCACTGGCCATTGGTTACATTTGTAGGGTCTAGAGGACACTGAGTTAGGATGCAGGGTAGGAGCAGTGAATAATGAGGGTAGTTTGGTTTGGCTGGGGTTATGGTTGAGCCTTATGCTGTAGGCAATTGAATGACAATTTGCATCCCCAGCATGCGCTGCTGATAACGACAGACATAAATATGTGTCGCAAAAAATATGTTTCTTAAAGGAGGTTTACGGTTCTTACATATATATGAAAAGAGGAATTATTAATAATGTATATAGAGTGATGTAACACCATGAAACATTTTCACTTATAAAAACCTATTAAATTGATAGAAAAAACATTGTTAAAGGGATGTTAAGGTTAAGACTCCTCTCCTCCAGTAGTTAGCCAGTGGTGTTCCACCTTGGCATCCCATGGCATTTCCCACCTGGGTTCTCATGAGCACGTGCCCATCCATACTGCCCCTTCTATGTATGCACTTCTCTCACTGCACAATGTATATATGCTTTTATAGGCGCACTGTGTACAATTTTGTTATATAAATAAGGGAAATGCAGATGAAAAAGGTTTGTGGAAGATTGTTAAGTGGCAGTTGGTGTGTGGAAGCTTAATATGGTCCTAGGGTTATATGTACAGTTTTTGGAAGTGATTGGTGGATGGATGTTTGACTATTTGAAAGCAGGCATTGAGAGGTGTTACAAATATATCATTAAAAAGGGTTGAAGGTCTGCCCTGTATGATAGTGTGCACGTGCCATCCGGGTCTTTTAATGATCCATGGCCTTGAAAGGGGACTGTGGAGACCCTGAATAATTATAAAGGTCCATCAATTATGGTCCTCTTTGTATGCTAGAGAAATGTATTTGGAACAGAAAATTGTTTCTGTCCTTTTATATTGTTCTCTAGTATAATATTGTCGATTATTCCGATTAGCATAACACAACATGCTAATGGTAGTGTTGGAAAACCTTATTGAGTTTATCTACTTTACTAAGAAATGTAAATTAAAAAGAGTCTATCAAATAATTCTTTTTAGTTCTTTTTTTTAACGGTGAAAGGTGGTTTTCTAAAGGAACCTTTTCTGGTGTTAATTGATTTTTAATTTTTTTTGCAGGAGAGGTCAGAAAGTAAGGTGTGGAGGCAAATGAGGGAAATGAGGGAAGATGAACACATATGGAGGGCCAGGTGGATAGGGGAAGATGTTGCGCGTGTGTTAAATCTAAGGAGGGGGACAGTGTTTCTCATGCTCCTTGATTACAGCTTCAAAACACTTTGAAATTGCTCCCCCCTGCAGAGTGGTTTGTTGCAGTATTTACAGAGTACTGTTGTCTTCGAAAGATATGGATCAACAGCCTCTTTTATCGCTTGCAAGGTAGCTGGTGGGATTTTTTGTCTCACAAAAGTAGGCTGTGTGGTTACCGTATTGGTTGAGGAATAGGAGGTGGAGGTAGACAGCCTACTACTTACTAAGAAAGGAACAACCTTTCTGAGAGCATTGCAGTGGTTGGTTTTGGTGTGGCTGCACATGGAGGTGGTCCCGTAGGAGTACTGTCGACGTAGTCCACGACTAAGTACAACGTTGCATTCAGTACATTTCACTTTGGTAGCTTTAGCCTATGGTACATTCCCAACAGTGGTAAAGAACTGTCCCACCCATGATTCTCTCTGGGTGCAAGAGGTAGGCACTTCCTTTACCTCATCTTCTTGGTCCTATTCATTGTCTTTTGAAGTACTGTGCTTTTTTTGTTGTGTAAGTCCTCCAGCTGGTGGTGGAGGTTCTTGGGGAGGAGGGATGGCAAAAGCTGATGCCAATTGTTAAGATAAATGGCAATTTTGCTAATATTCTTCCAGGTATGTGCTCTGTACTATATTGTTAATGGATAATGAGTAAGAATAGGTGTTTGAGCTGTGCAAGTGTACATTTTGAGCTTCAAAGTCCCTACATAAGCTGAAAATGCAGTTCCAAACTGTTTGCGAAGCACGGACCCGTTCCCAAAGTGCGGACATGTTCATGAGCACGTCATCATGCCGCACGCGCGGTCACGTGACACTGCCCGTAAAATCTGCGATGACGTCAGACGTTCGTGAACGTCGATGAACACAAAAACAGTGGACAAATTTGCAAAAAGTATATAGAAGTGTTAAAATCTATGCTAGAAGGTGGAAAATGGCAGAGATTTAAGGTGAAACTTTGTAAATTGGACACAAATGTTGCTATATTGGGGTAAGTATGATATTAGTAAGTTGTAGGAAATTAACGTACATTGGTAAAAACTCATGAAATTCACTGAAAATCTTTGTTAAAGGGACATTATGGTTAAGCTGCACCAGTAAAAACCTATAAAATTCTGTGAAAAAACATTGTTAAAGACACGTCATGGTTACAAGTAAAACCGAAACCCACCAGAAATCCACCAGTTATGGTAAACTAAGCAACCATAACTGACACCACCACTGTGCACTGCTAAGACTAGCACCCAGGACATGACAGATGACATCACAAATGTCATTGATGACATCACTGATGACATCACATATTAAATTAGTTTTAATAAACAGTTCCTACAAGGGGTTGAGTTTATAATGTTGGAAACAAGATGTTAGGGGTGATTGGGAGACCAATCATGAACTACCTAATGTATTAAAGAATGTACTAATGTAAACAAATCTATATAGTCTACTGTTGTTGTTAGTAGAGGTACCTAATCATACATAGATACATATATGCAATGGTTGCAGCATGCACCATAGAAGTACAATATTAATCTGGTAATTTCAAATAGTAAAATAATAAATGCTACCTTATGAGAGTTTTGAGTAATGTTAAACATGGAAAAAATAGGTAACAATTGAAAACCTACCCCACACTTGTGTTAGTAGAAAAAATACATATAAAAACACACAATGCATACAAATTTGAGGCACTTACAGAGGAATTAAAGTAAGGAAGAAATAAACAACAGCACCAGAAAAATTACAATAACATTAGAATTAATCATCATGTACACAAATTAATTGTGTGTTTGAGGCATGCTTATTGCCCCATATACGTGTACTGTGAGCTCAGATTAAACTCTGAGGAAAGTACTTTAAGAACATATACAAATTTTAATGTGTAGATATATAGCACCTTTTATATTTTGGAAATTCTCATTGTCAGTAAAAAAATAACAATAATAATCATGTCAGTAAACAAAAACAAGTGGCCCAGATATGTGATGTCATCAGTGATGTGATCAATGACATTTGTGAGGTCATCTTTCATGTCCTGGGTGTAAGTCATAGCAGTGCACAGTGGTGGCGTGAGTTATGGTTGCTTAGCTTACCATAACTAGCGAGGGTACTGCGATGGGCAGTACCTTTGCCCATCATATACTAACTTGACCATGGGGTGGTGGGAGTCCACTTTTTTGTCTGAATTACTTTTACTCAGTTTTCCTACACAAGTTATTGTTTTGTGGTGGTACATCGATGATGTCTTTGTAATTTGGGAGGGAAATGAGATTGAGTGGGGATCCTTTGTGGACATTATTAACAACAATGCTGCAAATCTGAGATTCACCGGATGTCACAGCTTCACTGAGATCGTATATTTGGATGTCAATGTAAGACTCGACAATCTAGGCATTCACACCTCCCTACATAAAAAACCGACCAATACAGGCCTTCCCTTGCATGCAACTAGTTGTCACCCGCTTTCTTGTAAGAACAGTATCCCTTATGGCGAATTTATTCGCTTTCAGCGCAACTGCACAGATATCCATGAGTTTGACCGTGTTGCAGTTAGGCTGCCATTGGCCTTTGCTAAAGCACGGGCACTCTCAAGGGAATTTTTACTACATGGTCCTACTAGTAGGAAGAAAAATAAGGATCAGGATGACCCTCGCCTCATTGTGACATTCAACAATGCCTCATACGATGTTCGTAAGATCATCACGAAACATTGACATATCCTTAGGTTGGACAAGGACCTTGGCCCATTACTACCTAAATGCCCTACTTTAACTTATAACAGGCACCTTCATTAAAGGATAGACTGGTTTCCAGTTACTTATCCCCTGTCCAAAAAAAATCCACTGTGACCAAGTGGCTAACTGGCTTACCTAAAGGCTTTACTAAGTGCCAAAAATGTAAAGCTTGTCCTCATGCCACTACCTGTAAATCTTTTATATATCACGGGCATTGAATTCAGGTTAAAGCATTTTATAAACGGTGACACTCCCTTTGTAGTGTAGGTCCTTGCCTGTCCCTGCCGTAAATGGTACATTGGATCCACCACATGTATACTCAAGCTCCGTATTTTGCAGCATCTCAGCGCTATAAAGAACTTTGACCCTATGTACCCCATGGCTAAACATTTCAGGCAGGAACATGATAGCGATGTCCATTTGCTTACATTTTTTGCTGTGGCTCACGTGCCGATCGACCCGAGAGGAGGTGATCGCACTCTGTGATTAAGACAACTGGAAACCAGGCTCATTTTGGATTTTGACACTAAATATCCCAATGTTCACAATGTGGATGAAGAGATGCATACCTTTATGGGAATTTGATTCTTTTGTTTTTTTGTGCTCCCACCCCTCTCCTCTCTCTCCTTGTTGCTTTGTTTGATCCTGGTCCCCTGCTATTTAATGCTGCTTCTCTTGATTTTCATTTAGATTTGTTGCCCTGGCTTGGAATTGCTTTTATTGTTTTAATTGTATTATCTTTGTTATCCAACTTGATTTACTCTCTTGTTGGTCCATTTTGACTGTCTTGCCTTCCTGATGTCTTAGGGGGATGTGATTTTGCGTTTACACTATGACATCTGTATTTTTGGTTTTATATTGCCTTCCTTATTACTTTTCTGCCCTTGCTCTTCCACAAGTTTTAATAGTGTGCTGGTGTGCTTCCATATTGTGGTTTCCCTATATGTGGGCACTACTGGTCTGGTAGATTCTAGGGTGCGTATGGTTCATATTTGCACCCGAGCCAGTAGCCACTTATATTTGAATATGGATACACATATCAGGAGGACATTGGTATTGTTTGCACTTGCACTTTATGATGACTATTTGTCTGCCTGTCTATCGCTGCTAAGTCGACAAGTTTACGATCTAATGCACTTGCACTTTATACTGTAGTCTTGGACTTACGCCTTTACGAAGATCTACATTTTCCACTTTATGGTTGTTCCCTGAAACATGCTTTTATTCTAAGGGTTGCATATATTGACTGCCTGTAACTGTCAATAGAGATTCCACATTTGACAGTATTATTCTGTCCCTGCTGTTCTTTTACTGTATATTGTTACTATGTTGCCATGTTGAGCTAGATATGCATTTGCACTTTATCGTATAGCCATTATGCTGCATTTTTCATGTACTATGTTCACATGTGTCTCTTTTTATTCATTAGTATCATCACTTTACTTGTTTCTTGATGGATTCCAATGTGCTTTTGCATAACACAGTTATTTTTAACCTGTTTCTACAATGGCTATTGCAGGATTCTGCTACACTCTAATATGGCCGCCATGGTTTTGTAACAAAGCTGTTAGCTTGTGGAGTTAGGCAACATGGGTAAAGGACTAATCTGCAATATTTACTGTGATTGTTTTCACGTCTCCCTAACGTGAGCAAGCGCTCGGGGAAGCGCGAAACGCATCGTTCAGGACACTGCCTTAGCGTCCTGTGTTGTTTTGCTGTGTGTTTTGCCTACTTTTTTTTTACCACTTATTAAACTTGTTTTTGCTTATTTGCTTCGAGTTTGTCACTTTTTTCCTGGGACTCTCAGACCTCATGCTTGGAGTGTGGTTTTTCTCCTCCTTGTCTCACTGATATATATATATATATATATATATATATATTACACAGCCCACGGTAGTGGCGGTGTAGTTATGGTTAAGTTGCTCATCTCATAGGAAGAGCACTTTTTGGCCGGCTTATAACTTCGCTCCCCCTGGACGAATCCTCACCAAACTTTGCAAAAAAAAGTATATGGCCGACTCTGAATTTATTTTGCAAAGTTTGGTGAGGTTTGGTCCAGGGGGGGCAAAGTTATAGGGGGGCTCCCTAAATTTCTTTTTTTCCGATAGACTGAATGGGGAAAAAACTTTGCTCAAGCCTACAGCCCAAACCGCTGGACGGATTTTCACCAAATTTGTGGTGGGAGCAGCGGCTTGGTCCCGAAAGCGTGCTTTTGTAAATTTGGTGAAAATCCATCCAGAAGTTTTTTAAAAATATGACCAAAAAGTAGGTCTAAAAAATTAGGGATATCTATGTCCGCTCCGAGGACACACTTCCCTGTTCGCTCCACAGACAGGACACCGATTGGTTAATCAGCTTGCATCATGTCCACGGACATGCGACGTGTTCGCTGATTGGATGGTGAAGAGCGTGAAGTGGGTCAGATTTTTGGAAACGCCCGCCATCTTGGGTTCGCGGACAGCGGCCGGTGTCCACGGACATCGCGGTAAAAACATATTAAAAAACACAACATTGCACTTGTCAAACTTGTCAAACTTATCAACTTATTAAAGTACTTAAAGAACATATGACAAGGGTAACGTCTAGATGTATCGCACCTTTTTCAATTTTATTATTCTGACTGCCAGTGAACAAAACCACCTGGCTTATATATGTCAATGAACAAAGACAAGTGGCCCAGATATGTGATGCATCAGTGATGTCATCAATGACATGTGTGATGTCATCTTTGATGTCCTGGGTGTTAGTCTTAGCAGTGCACGGTGGTGGCGCGAGTTATGGTTGTTTAGTTTACCATGACTGGCGAATTTCTGGGGTTTTTCGGTTTAACTTGAAACCATAACGTCCCTTTAACAAAGTTTTTTCTTTGAATTTCATAGGTTTTTATTAGTGCAACTTAACCATAACGTCCCCTTGACAAAGTTTTTTCATTGAATTTATATGTATATATATATATGTTAAAAAACGGGCACATTGTATAAATGCACCTATGTATTTTATGCAGTTGTTTCTAATACAAATGCAAATACAAATGGGGTTATGAAAAGTATGTGCCTCATTATTTTAACACCATTTTTAGAAGGAAATGAATGCTATATTGCAATCCAATTCAGGCTCTTGCTTTCTATTTGACTTCTGTACATTCCATCAAATCGCCTTCAAATAGAAAACGTTGTCATGCCTCCAAATGGCACAATTTATACTTCTGTTAACTGCTCTGTCAACATTTGGACATTTTAAACCTTCTTCTTTTCCAGCATAAGAGCACTGCTCTAGAGAGGTATCCATACAATATTTGGAAAAAACAAAACAACAATGGGAGATTTATTCGTAAATCATCTGTACGAAAAGATCTACAACCAGAAATGTCGAATAAATCCCCCCTTCGGTGTCATTATAGTGAACAAGGGCCACAGGGGCTGTGGGGGTGGCCCTTGTTTATTATAATGCCATCGGGGGTTGTGGGGGTGTACGCCTCTCCCCATTAAATAAAGTTTTTAAAAATAAAATGAAAAAAAGAGGACCCTGCGGCTCCAGCTCTCATTCAGGCAAGCAAAGGGAACCGCCATTGCAGAGGGATGCAGGACACAGCGGCACACCTCCTTGTTGCCACCGAGAGGTAAGTAAGGGGTGGTGGGCAGTGGGTTGTTAGAAATGTTCGGGTGAGTGAAAACCAAAAGTTCAAATGAATTTCATTTTTTTCTCGCTCGAACATTTCTGATTCGGTATAATCTTGGTAATCCCTCTAGAGTCATTGAAAATGGTGGTAAAAACTGAAGAGTGCCTACTTCAGGGTGCTATGTAATGATCAGCTGGAATTGGCTGGCAAACAGTTTATGCCCTTTGGCCCTGAAGGCCATGAGAGTTCCTAATGCTTCCCAGATGCGAGTAGTGTGTTCTATGAATGTGGAACCTGGTCCTTCCAATCCATTACACCGATTTCCTATGGATTTTCTTATCAGAATCTTATAAGATCTTCCATAAATCCGATTTCAAACTTACAAGATTTGATAAGAATTCACTAATTATTTGGTTGTCATATAAGTTCCTATAAAGTTCTTCTTGTTGTTCCAAACATCCCAATAGTTTTCCACAAGTTCTTAGAAGCTACTTATCTTATAAATCATTTTTGTAAGGGAATGGTAATTCATTCTGTCTGCCTAACATGATACAAGTCTTTACAGGATACAAGTCTTTACAGGATACAAGTCTTTTATTTCAGATTTTACATTAAAATATGGTATATAATCAATTTCCAATTCCTACCTTGTTAGGCTTTGGGTGTCGAAGATATGGCCCAACAGTGCACAGTTCTGCCTGGTCCATAGTTTTATGAGTTTGCTATGCAGTCATCTTTTCATTTTTAACTGGCACCTTTTTTTAACAAGGCTTGGCCCAGTTTACTTTTTCATGAGGTTATAAGTTTAACTCCCGAGCATTTCAAGAACATTTGTTTCACCTTTGGAGATAATGCCGTACCCATATTATATGCAGATGATGGAGTGAGTTGAGAATGTGCTGGAATAAAGGGGCACATGTGGTTTGGAGATGTCTTCTAGAAGAGCTTGCAGAAATGATGGAGGTCGGTGCATAGGGTGTGAGGTGATTGAGAGGGTATTTGGGGCCAGGCCGTATTGAAGGAACGAGCAGGGGTTCCACTTTCCTGAGCTTTGGTTAGCCTTGGGAAATTGCTCAAACAAAAAAGAGGACTTGAGTTGTAAAATTTGATGTTTTTATCTGCCAGTGAAATTGATGCTCCATTTTTTCACATATAATGTTACAGTCTTTTCAGATGAAATTGACACTATGAAATGTCTTCTGTGCAATGTTAGGAAGATGTTATTACAGCGATGAAATCGCATAGAACTGTTATGACACCCAGTACACGGAGGAATGCACTGTAAATGTATGCAGAGCAAAAATGTGCAATTTACTAAAATTGGCGAATTATTTGGCCTCTGCATATGGAGCAGGCAAAGTGCAGCTTATGCCTTTCATCCCTAGCCGCGCTAAGCTCGCTGCACTTTTAGACTGTAATACATAGGTACCTAATAGCTGGTTATGCGTAATGATATGGGTTCAATAACTGCATTGCACTTATTCTGTCACGAAATGACATTTACACTTTGCAATGTGTCTGCAATGTGTGCGCCGAGGAAGCAGCGTGTTTGAAAACAAATTGAGATACATATGCTGTACACCGCTTTCACTATACAGAAAGAAAACTCTGGCTAGCCTGAAATTACACTGATGGTAAATACATGTATTATTGATACCTCATGCATCAGCAGGTAAATGCATACACAAGGCAAAAGGATGTGCAGAGCCTAAACTCTATGACAGGTTGCGTGAGACTCATGAGGTGGGGAGTAAGGCGATGGAGCCGAGAGACTGGAGGCCTGATTGCCAAACGGGTTTTTCAATGGGGAATTCCCATTGAAAAGCTCTTTGTTAATCAGGCCCTGAGATGAAGAAGGCACACTCCTTTTTGGTAGATGGCTCTTTCTTTATCCATGAAGCACCTTCTGGCGCTAACAAAATAACTGACTTCTAAAGCACATGGAAGGAGCACATGCAGAGAAATGGAGGCTGCAGCCAGGGGTGGACTGGCCTACAGGGAACTCTGAAGATTTCCCAGCAGACCTCTTAGCCATGCGCCTCCTCTTTTTCAGAGGCATGGCCAGGATTGTCAAACAAGTGGGGCCAGTAGCTAATGTAGTTGGGCCCACTGCCCTGACATTCACATCTGTAAATGCCCACGCAGCGCTGCTGAGTGGGCATTTAGAGATTTTGAGTGGGCCTTGCCCTGTCTACGCCTCTGCTTTTTGTTTGGTTACCTATTTTATTTCCAAATGTTTTCAAAGGAAAAGGGTTGGGCTTCCTCAAAATGTGTGATAGGGGACACTTTGAAAAAAATACTTCAAGGGCCTCTTTTGGTTCCCAGTCCGCCCTTGGCTTCAGCCAGTGCACTTATGTAAAGTTATGCTGTCCCCATTATTAGCAGAAAGCATCCGTTTCTCTGAAGCCGGCTCAGTTACAGTCCCGCCACCCCCGGAAGAGGGTGTTGCTGCGATCCTGCCCCACTGGAGAGCGGGGATATTTCACCTGCCCCAATTGAAAAGGTTGGTACTCACCTTTCAAAAGACACGTTCTTGAAAGATTTTCGACAGCCAAACCCTCAGCTCAAGAATGTCTTTATGGTGAAAAAGCATGACATTTCCATTTGCACTTGTGCTGTTGAATTAGTTTTTATAGTTGTAATGCTACAAACAAGTGAGGAAATGCGTATCTACATGTATGCACCATTCATTCTGAGGACGGACGCCGTATGTTTTGCAGCTTTGATTTTTATCCAATTCCTGCAGCAGTATATTAATGCATATCCATGCAGCCGTATGCCAATGCCTATCGATTCAGCGGTATGACAATGCCTATCCATGTAGTGGTATTACTGCCTATCCATGCAGCCGTATGGTAATGCCTATCCATGCAGCCGTATGCCAATGCCTATCGATTCAGCGGTATGACAATGCCTATCCATGCAGTGGTATTTTACTGCCTATCCAAGCAGTGGTATGTTAAGGGCTATCCATGCAGCGGCATGTCAATGCTTATCCATGCAGCGGTATGTTATTGTCTATCCATGCAGCGGTATGTCAATGTTTATCCAAGCAGTGGTATGTTGCTGCCTATCCATGCAGCCGTATGTTAATGCCTATCCATGCAATGGTATGTTAAGGGCTATCCATGCAGCGGCACGTCAATGCCTATCCATGCCGTGGTATCTTACTGCCTATCGATGCAGTTGTATGTCAATGATTATCCATGCAGCGGTGTTTTACTGCCTATCCATGCAGCCATATGTTAATGCCTCTCCATGCAGCCATATGTTAATGCCTATCCATGCAGTGGTATGTTAAGACCTATCAATGCAGTGGTATGTCAATGCCTATCCATACAGAGGTATCTTAAGGCCTATCCATGCAGTGGTATGTTACTGCCTACCCATGCAGTGGAATGTCAATACTTATCCATGCAGTGCTATGTTACTGCCTATCCATGCAGTGATATGTCAATGTTTATTAATGCAGCCGTATGTTAATGCCTAGTCATGCAGCTGTGTCAATGCTTATCCATGCAGTGTTATGTAACTGTGCAATGGTATGTTACTGGCTATCCATGCAGCCGTGTCAATGCTTATCCATGCAGCAGTATGTTACTGCCTATCTATGCAGTGGTATGTCGATGCTTATCCATGCAGCGGTATGTTAATGCCTATCCATGCCCCTGTGTCAATACTTATCCATGCAGTGGTACGTTAAAGGAATGGTTCGGTCAAAAAATGTTATTGTCCCTACGGGTCGGCCATGTGTTTTTAAGCCTAAGTCACATGGCCTAAGCCTAAGGGTATGTTACTGCCTACCCATGCAGTGGAATGTCAATACTTATCCATGCAGTGCTATGTTACTGCCTATCCATGCAGTGATATGTCAATGTTTATTAATGCAGCCGTATGTTAATGCCTAGTCATGCAGCTGTGTCAATGCTTATCCATGCAGTGTTATGTAACTGTGCAATGGTATGTTACTGGCTATCCATGCAGCCGTGTCAATGCTTATCCATGCAGCGGTATGTTACTGCCTATCTATGCAGTGGTATGTCGATGCTTATCCATGCAGTGGTCTGTTACTGCCTATCCATGCAGTGATATGTCAATGTTTATTAATGCGGCAGTATGTTCCTACCGATTCATGCAGCGGTATGTTAATGCCTATCCATGCCCCTGTGTCAATACTTATCCATGCAGTGGTACGTTAAAGGAATGGTTCGGTCAAAAAATGTTATTGTCCCTACGGGTCGGCCATGTGTTTTTAAGCCCAAGTCACACGATTTTAGAAAAATTTCCTATGGACCTTACCCGAGTTTTCATCCATTAAACGCACACGAAAACAGGCACCAGGGCGCTGCCTTTTTGTGATAATCCTATCACTTGCCCCATCGCCCTGGCTGACCTGCTTTTGCGGCACTAAATCATATCCCCCGCCCATGAGCCTGTCATCAGCAGACGCGTACCGCCCATTTCACAACGCCAAAGCACGTCTCGTGTCAACAATCGCTGCGCTTCAGCTAATGACGTGTCGCCATGGAAATGGCAAGACGCCTCTTTCCTCAATAAGTATAAACAGACCGTTTCACAACACACAGCAGCAGATTTTCGATTCTATTCATCTCTCTGTGTTACTTTGAGTATTCTTTGACTCGTTTCTGTGCTCTGGTCAGCTACCTTTGCCGCTTGTAGCCTGTGTGAACACCTGTACCATCGTTATAAATTATTTTAGTTTGTTTACCACACAATGGCTACAATAATGCCCTACATGTACGAGCCCGAGTATACCAAGGAGGAACTACTGGAAAGGGAAACACGCGAAAACGATGGGGCTTCGGACGGCAGTTGGCAGGACCATTCAACGGATGAAGACACTGGACCTAGTCGCATGGACGGTGTTTCCACCTGGTGCACATGCAACCGGTGCAAGCTAATGCCAACCGAGGGGGAGAACTGCTGCTGCTGTGAAAACTCGGGGTGCGTGGCCTACATTTCAGAAGGCGAGCGACAACCGCAATGCATCACCGAGCTGCCAGACATCAGGGTAGCCTGCCTCACACGGTCCGTGTTGAGGATAATGATGGTGCTTATGCACGAACTTCGCGCAACTGTTCGTCCTCGTAATCCGAGTATCGAATACGTATACTCTGCTTGTGATGCCACTCCTATTTCATGATCTTCTACTATATCCAAAATTACATATACATATCATGTTAACGCATGAAAGTCATTCAATAGTGTGCAGTCTCTAGATAGCATTTGTCCAAGCAGAATGCCATTAGTTACAAGAATTGTCATTGACAACAAACGTTTAATAAACTTATCTTGTTCATTTAAAAACAGTTTGTATCATTCTTTTTCACAGGTGGTACCGGCTGGTGGCCTATCGTTCCTTTACATGGTGGCTTCACAGGAGGCTTGGACACCGTGTTCGAAGAGTAATACCCGCCTGTGCCGTTCGTGCCATAAGAGAAACTTTGCCGAGTGACAGCGGTCAGTACAGGGGATTTTCCCTTGCTGTGCTGCAACCTGACCTGTACAATGTGTAAAGTCTTGTATTTTTGTGCCATCAAAATAAGATACAAAACAAAACACCACATATATTTCAACAACGGTTGTTTCGATTTTTTAAATGAATGAAGTGTGTCTCCATTCAAGGATGGACGTCAGACATCTGTGCTCCGAATGGGTGAAGGTCAGGTCGCTGTGAAGCGGGGTGGTCACTATCTAAGCTAACATAATATATTCTCAATAATGCATGCACTAAATAACACTTGTTCAGAGTCTTTCAGTAGGTTATGTCTCTATAAAAGTCACACATATATCTATACTATCAATTAACACACTGGTTGAAGTGTGGGTCTGTGCTCACAAGAATCTCCGGTATGTGTCATTTGTTATTGATAGGCAACAATATACTGTGGTAGGGGTCTAATGTTAGTTGGGGATCTGCTAGGTGGGCATCATGGCGTGGTCAGTGGTCTGGCACATGAAGAGAATACCATGCAGGGTCACAGGGTCACAATGGAAGTAAGTTTCCACTGGCGAGGGTGCGTGGGCAAGGACACGTTTGTAGAGATGAACAAGCTATGTGCTTAGTTCAGGCTGGTTCACATGCAGGACAGTGATATCAGAGGAAGAGTGATGTGTTACATTTATTAGCTGTTGTAAATACCTCCGGAGTTTTCCAGTCAGAGTGGGAACGAGGGTGGGGGCCATGTGCTCTGCGTGCTGTACTATCGCAGTGAGGCCTGGTCACCAAGATGGAGATGAAAGGGGGTACAAAAATGGATGCCCCGTGTCCTGCTCAGTGGTCCCATCTACGTGAATGTCAACCAAAGTTAACATCACATAAGGGCAAGGGGCGAACCCACTACTGGAGGCACTTGGTCCGAGTTTCTACTGAGATGTAAAGGATGAGAGGGGCCTGATGGCCCCTCGCTCCCACACACTTGCCTGCACGCCCACCGGCCCATCCATCCATGTACACTTCAAAAGGTATCCCACGCCAAAGGGGCAATAGCTCACATGGCCTCCTCAGACCCCGTGTCTGCAGGCAGGCCTCCCCTGAGGCAGGCCGCCCCCCTGCAAACCACATACTACCACGACATACACACGTCATTCATTCACAAACACACCCCTGTTTCTAATACTTTATAAACCACTTGATATGTCTCATGAGAACATGTTTGTGCTTTGCAAGTCAACTCCTGAACGTTCTACCTGAGAAGCACTGAGATCTATGCTAATCTGCTTGTCGTCGTGCCATCTGTGACCGCTTCGAGCAAACTCGTCCTGTGGCCATCTACCTGTTCTCCTGCAACATACTGCTCGGCCTGCTGAATCCAGCTGTTTGTTGGTCAAGGTAAGGCCATGTATCCTAGTCATATTTCGGTCATTTTTAAATTTCTATCTATTTGCGATTAGAGTACCCAATAGTGCTATGTTCATTTGGCTCATTGCTATTGACTTGAGTTTCAATTGTTATGCTATTGATAGATCTATTTATTTTCATCTGTGTCAATTGTCATCGAATTGCATCCTTCGGGGGTCCAGTCTATAATGTAAGCATGTTTCCTTCTCGTGCAGGACAGAACATCCAAGGGACGAGTCACATGTTCGGAGTTTAGTCACATCATTTACAAATTTCTGCAACTTATGCAAACACTAAGCCGCACATGATGAACTGGTATAGTTCCGGCGAGTAAAACAAACTTTGCATTGAACATTGTATGGTTCATTTACTTTTGTATCACATTTTTATTCATCAAGATTGTTTAATAATGTCAATATTTACTTTTCCGAATTTTCAACAATGCCTGCCTGTTCGATTAGCGGTTGCCCTTCGAAGACCCATGCTAAATCTGAAGGCACTACAATGCATGTATTCCCGAAAACTGTTGATCGAATAAGAGAATGGGTCAGACATTACGGATATCCACTGCATGAGCTTGAAAGTAGAGTCCAACAAGAGGGGTGATCGATACCGCATCTGCAGCCGGCACTTTCCCTCGAACATGTACGCCACATCTTGGGTAACAAAGAAGAATAAACGCCAAACGACACGAAAATTGCTCACAAACGCTATTCCCACTCTATTCGTCCACATTCCGCCACTGGTGAGTCAAGTGTCCGTTTTTAGCTTTAGGCCTTGCGGTAGTGTGTAGGTAGCCAAATGGATTCATTGATATTTTAGGTGTTGTTTCCAATTTGTAATATTTTCGACATTGATATGAGTGTATAGCTTTTTGAAAAATGACATTTATCAATATATTATTTTTAGATTTCATAACCCACAAACGAAATCTATATATGGGCACAGGGAACTGTACTATATTGCGCATTACTCAAGTATTCTGTCTCCTTACATGGCAATTTTAAATATTGGCATTTCATTATCAAACAATAATTTACCTTTACAACTTCTTGACTATCCCTTGAATCTGAAGCAAGAACATTCTACTTCCGTCACGTGCTCGCAGTTATCAACCACTTCTAGCCCATATCAGGTAATCTTTCTTGGCTATTCCGCTACAGACTTGTTTTATGCATGTCAAGTAATAGTTTTTATGTATCGTGTGATTATTTTTTTTTTTTCAAATTGTTTTTATTGACAATACTCAAATGAGGCTGAGCAAGAATGCTGGCCCAACTGGCAAAAACATCAAGGTGAAACATGTTGTCAGTAACATTTTCTGTTTTTCTTTTTTTTACATTAACTCCCTTCCCCCTAGCCCCCCTCCCACCCCACCCCCCCAACATTTAACCTGCCAAGTCTTGGGGTGTTGCAAAACTATCCAAGCTTAGGGGAGAGCACTTGCTTATCACATGATTGTAGTTAATATCCCTTGAGACAGCGGGGCCCGACAGATGGACCATTAATCAGTTGACACCTTGGGTTTATGGGGGGTGTAATAAGGTATGCCGTTACAACCTAGCTCAGTATGCATTTTACAGCCTCAGTGAGACACAATCATCATGCAGGAGAACTGCAGTCCATTCTTGTACAAAATCAGTCATGGTATCATTTGCTATAGCGGTAAGTTTTTCATATATGAAGATCATCCTGAGTTTACAGAGCCATTCCTCTTTAGAGGGAGCCAGGGCGCTCTTCCACTTTTGGGCAAGCGCCAATCTCCCTGCTCGCAGCATGGCACCGATGATCTTGGGATACATATTAGCTTCAGTCTCTGGCATGGGAACGCCCAGCAGAACCTCTAGTGGGTGGAGAGACGGGCTGAACCCCTAAATTTCTTTAATCCAGCTGAGCAGTTCCGACCAATAAACCTGTATGGCCTGACAACCCCACCACATGTGAAACCAGGTTCCCCGTTGGTGGCAGCCCCTTGGACAAAAGGGGGACACTTCCCGAAACATCTTGGACAATAAGGCCGGGGGGCGATGCCACGAGTGAAGGATCTTGAAACTATGTTCCATGGCAGCGGTGTACAGGGAACCCGAGAAAATACATTTGAATACAGCCCTCCATGTGTGGTCATCTAGTGGCATGCCCAGCCTTTCTTCCCATATGCATTTGAAGGGCTGTCTACCCTCTAGGTCTGCGGTTATCAGAACTCCGTAAAACTTGGATAACGAGCCCTTCCGCGTTATACTTTTGGCCAGTATGGTTTCAAATGGAGTGAGGGGGCGTCTAAGCTGTTCGGTCCATCTAGGGTGTGTCAAGATTCCCTTCAACCGCAGGTATTCAAAGACCGTGGGGGGTCTATCTGCCAAAGCCTCTCTCAAGCTATCACACTCTATAAAGCCCTCTTCCCGCAGGAGTTGGGAGACCCTCTCCAGCCCCATATCTGACCAGGCCTGAGTGTCTTGGAAACCCCTAGAGCCCAGATCTATGGGAGGGCCCCAGAGCGAGGACAGCGGGGAGGGCCAAAATGACACTAGTTTATTAGCCTTATTGGGCTTCCATAGTGCCCACAGGACTGCCAGGGTGGGGTGTGTTCTTATCTGGGAGGGGAGACCCCTTGGAGGGGCCCATAAAAGGTCTCTAACTTTTTTCGGGTGGGTGTGCACGTCTTCAAGATATGTCCAGTAAGTACCCATATCGTCCCGCATATGCTCCAACATCACCCGGAGCTGGGCTGCTTTGTAATAAAGCCGGAAGTCAGGGAGGCCGAAACCTCCATGGGACTTCGGGAGGGTCAGGGTGGAGGTCTTGACCCTTGGCCTCTTACCGTTTCAGATGAACGCAAGAACTCGGGATTGAAGCACCTCGAAAAAGGACTCGGGTATCACAGTGGGAAGCGCTGCGAATAGATAGAGGAGGCGGGGCAAGATATTCATCTTCACTGTGACCATGCGCCCAAGCCAGGAAACCGTGAGGGGTGCCCAACGCCTGAGGTCTTTACTGATTTGAGTGAGGATCTCCGGGAAATTGCTCTGGTATAGTTGGGATAGATCCCTGGGGATGGTGGTGCCGAGGTACCTGGTAGATACCCGTTCAATTCTGACCCCAAGCATGTCGGTGTTATCTCCGATGTCCTGATCCCCCAAACCCATGGGCATGATACTTGATTTGGACGTGTTTATCTTCAGTCCAGAGAAGGAGCCGAAGCGGTGTACAAGATCGAACAGCCGGGGTAAGGAATCTTGGATGTTGGTTAGGTAGCCCAAGATGTCGTCTGCGAAGAGGGAGAGCTTGAACTCGCACCCGCCGCAGTGTATTCCCGTAATTTCCGGGTCATTCCTAACCGCTATGGCTAGAGGCTCCATTGCCAGAGCATACAGTAGGGGCGACAGGGGACATCCTTGCCGAGTGCCCCTAGAGAGGGAGAAGGGCTCCGAGGTGCCCCCATTGACCAGCACTCTCGCCGAGGGGCCATTGTAGAGCGCTGCGATCCACCCACAGAATTTGTCACCCAGCCCCATCTTTCGGAGTACCCTGCCCATGTAAGGCCATTCGATGCGGTCGAAGGCCTTCTCTGAGTCTAGTGAGAGGAGGTACCCTTCCACTCCCTGTCGAGATGCCTCATGCATGAGGTCGAGGGTTTTTCTTATATTGTCCGACCCCTGGCGGCCCGGGATGAAGCCCACTTGATCTCCATGCACTAGGGTGGGGAGCAGTTTGGACAGTCTATTCGCTAGGAGCTTGGCTAATATTTTCACATCAGTATTTAGGAGGGATATGGGGCGATATGATTGGCAATATGAGGGATCCTTGCCCTCTTTAGGCAGGACAACAATCAAGGCTGACATCATCGTGGGAGGTAGGGAACCTTGGTCGAGTGCCGCATTGAACATCTTAGCCATGAATGGGGCAAGCGTGGACCTATATGTCTTATAGAATTTGACTGTGAAACCATCGTCTCCCGGGGCTGTGTCACTCTTCAAGGAGGATATAGTATCTATTACTTCTTCCGGGGAGATGGGACCCTCGAGAGAATCCGCTTTGTCCGGGAGAAGTCCCGGAACGGGGAGGGAGTCCAGGAAGTTATCCACGTCGTTCCCATCCCATGTGTGTTCCGAGCGATACAGTTTTTCATAGTATAGCCTAAATTGTTCAGCTATCTTGGTATCTCTCGCGGTCGAGTCCCCTTCCGGGGTGCGAATTGAGTTCACCCTCCTGCTGTTTCTAAGGTCTCGAAGTCTCCAAGCCAAGATTTTATCTGCCTTTTCTCCCCTCTCCATATACCTCTGCTTCAAAAAGGAGAGCTTCTTCTCCGTTTGGCCCACCTGGAGGTCTGCTAGCTTGGTTCGCAAGCCCTGTAGTTCCTCCCACTGCCCGGGGAACATCTGTGACCTTAACTTCCCTCCCGGTTGGATGGCCTCTATTTTGTCCTTTAACCCTCTCTCCTCCCGTTCCCTCTCCTTCTTTCTCCCGGATCCAATACCGATGAGGGTGCCTCTAATAGTTGCCTTAAATGCCTCCCACACTCCCATAGTTCCAACCTCCCCATTGTCATTAAGAGTGAAATAATCCTCAATGGCTGTTAGGAGGGATTGGCGAATCTCCCTGTCCTTCAGAAGCAGGTCATTACACCTCCACCGGGATCCGGTTGCCGGGACAGGGGGAAGGCCGATCTTAATCTTTACCATGTCGTGGTCGGTCCAGGGGACAATCTCCACTCCTGAACTAGTGACCTCTCCCTGCAGCGAGGCATCAGCCAAGATGTAATCGATACGAGAAAAGGCAGCATGTGTCTTTGAATAATATGTATAGTCTGGGTTCCGGCCCTTTTCGAGGATGCACGTGTCAGCTAAACCTAATTCCCCGTTCACTTCCCGGAAGGCCAGCGCCAGCTTCTTGTGGTGACGGAGATCGGGGCAGGGCTTATCAGATTTCCTATCCCTCTCGGGGCAAAGCACCATGTTGAAATCTCCCCCAACCAGAAGGGTACCCTCCGAAAATGACATTATTATCCCTCTCATCCCTTCCCAGAAGGTGTCCTGCGCTTCATTCGGAGCATATATGCAGACCAGTGTGAACAAGCGCCCCCTCACCTCCCCTTTCACCAAGAGATAGCGGCCCTCCGGGTCTGCTTTTAAGGCTTTAAACGCAAAGTGGGCCCCAGGGGAGATCAACAAAGCTACTCCCCGCTTCTTGGACTGAACAGAGGCCGAGTACATCTGAGCTATAGGTTTGGCCCTGAGCTTAGGCTCTTTTCCCCGAACCCAATGCGTCTCCTGCACAAAAAGAAAGTGAAGCCGCAGCCTCACAAATTCCTTCACAATTAGAGACCTCTTTGTGGGCGAGTTAAGTCCGCGAGCATTCAGTGACCCCACTGTCAAGAATTGGAGCGGATCATCCATTAAAGCGCAGATAAAGGCTCCTAGCTCCATATTTAGGATAGCAAGCGTTTTCACTCCCACAGTACTTCCGCAACCCACTGATGACTCTGAACGGCCCCAGGGGTGCGAGATTACCCGAAGAACTTGGCACACTGTAACCGTAACCCCAACAACGTAACTCCCCCTTTTCCCCCCCTCCCCCCTCCCCCCTAATCGCCTGGTCGTTCCGTGGCTTCATCCTCTTGCCAGACCAGGCCACCAGTGCCTTCCCTCCTCAGGCTCAATAACTCGTCATAACCAACATTCCGAGCCCTCCCACCCCCCGGTCCAATGTAAAGTACAAACAGCTACATCACCCTCCTCTCGCATTAGCAGTTGTCGGTTTAGTCATCTGTCACCAAATGTTCGCTTCAGCTATTTGGAGGGCCCGGCGAAGCTGGGGTCATTCTCCTATACTTTCTCTGACCTCGCACTCTGCACCTCTCCTTGGAAGCTTTGTTCCCGCTAGGGCCAGTTGGTGATCGCTCGCGCTCCTGTTCCCCCGTTACCGTATTTGAATTGTCCAAAAGTTCACCTGACACTCTTTGGATATCATCTTCAGTGATCAGGACGTATTTGTAGCCCTCGAATTCGAAGGAGAGGGAGAAAGGATAACCCCATCTGTAGCGGACCCCCTTGGATTGAAGCATCTTTGTCAGCGGGGAGCAGAGGCGACGTCTTGCAAGGGTGAAGGCCGACAGGTCTTGATACACCGAAATCCGGGCCCCCTCCCACTCCACAGGGCCCTTCTTACGAGCCAGTTCCAAGATCCTGCTCTTTTCCGAGAAGTAATGAAAGCGTACTAAGACAGATCTGGGGCCTCTAGAGGGTGCACCTGCTCTATGGGCTCTGTCAATGGTGGGTTCGCTAGTATTGGCCCCTTCAAAAAGTGCCCCTATTACTGCATTGACAGCCTTGATGACGTCTGTTTGAGTTTCCCCCTCGTGTTCCGGTAGGCCTAGGAAACGTAGGTTACAGCGGCGTTCCCTATTTTCCAGATCGTCCATTTTTAATGAGCATTTTTCTTCTCTTCTCTTGAGCTCCGACAGGCGCATGTCGAATTGTGTCTCAAAGATGTCGCTCGAGGATGTGTTGTTCTCTAGGGCCTGGACTCTGTCATCAATATTGTCCACCTTTTTGTCTAATGTGTCCAGTCTCAGAGCTATATCCGCCCTAAAGCCTTTAATTTCTTCCAATAGGGCTGCCATGCCTCTGGTGACCGTGCTAGCATCAGCAGGCTCCTGCTGCGTTTGGGTCGACATTTCAGGCGTCCTCGGGGGATCAGGGGACGTGCGTCGAAACCTTTGAAGGGATGCTCTCCAGCTCATAGATTCTCCCCAAGCATCTCTGCTCCGCGGGGGGTTCCCCCGGATATTCAGGGTCGGCGTGGCCCGCCGGACCACTCCGAGACAGCGCCGCCGGGGGCAAGGGCCTCCGTCTGCTATGACGCCGGAAGCGGAGACCCAGCACCCGGGGCCCTAGGACTGGTTTCCTCCCGTAGGTATTATTGTTTCCTCCCCAGTATTCTCTCCTCGCCTCTTCCTTCCCCAAAATGCGCAGCTGTGCTCCTTTCGAGGCTGCGAGGGCCCTCTGCTCACCAGCGGCTGGACGCAAGGCGTAGTCTGCCTGGGCCCACCTCTCCCAATTGGGCCCTGCGCGGCAAGTCTGTCCGCCTGGGAAGTGCGATTTTCGGGGGGCGCCCCGTCGCCCGTGACCCCTGCGGGGCTTGTGTTTATGTTGCTGGCTTTCCCCAGCCTTGCTCCCGGCTCTTCTTGCGACGCCGTCGGGTCCCAGGGGGGTCGCCCGGATTGGGCCTGCACTGCCTATCTCCCTGAGTATAAGGTCTCCCCTCGTGGAAAACCGTGGGTTGCCAGCATGGGCCGGTGTAGGCCCCCACCATATACTCCAATGCGCCCCACACGGGCTCCTCTAGATCCGCCCCCTCTCTTGGGGGCCGCCGTGCTCCGCTCCTCACCTGGTCGCCTGGGCCTCGTCCAGGTCCACAGCTCCGTCGTGCTCTCGAGAGGCCGCATCGCGTTCCCGGATCCGCCGCGGGGTCCCTCCGAGGACACCCGAACTCCACAAGATTGCTCACGGCGGGGGGGGGGCGTCAGCCCGGGTTGTCCGCCCAATCTGCAGGCCTCGCTCACGCCCGGGGGTGGAGTAGATCTCTGCGGAGCCGCGGCGCCGCAGGGAGGAGGGGCTTCCGTCCCTCGAAACTCGGAGGCCTCGTTCTCCGGCGCGGCTCCACCTCGGGATCCCAAATTCGGGCCAGGGGCGCCCGGGGCACTCGTGTGGGGGGGGGTGGTGTCGGCTCCTCACTCCGGGGGTGTCTGGGGGGGCTCAGGACCCAAAAACGGCGCCTTGGAGGGGAGACGTGCCGAGATGCGTCAGACCATCTCTGCGCCCCCTGGTGGATCTCGTGTGATTATTTTTTACCAATTGTTTGGTTATTGCTTTCCAATTGATATACACCTTAGTTGTCGTCCCCTGGTGTTTGTTTTCAGTTATAATTAGTGTTATCCATACTAATGCAAGTACTTTCAGGGAGATGCTGAAGCGTCCACCACATTGACAACAGCTCTAGATGTTCTTCAGCAGCATGAGGTATGGATACTGACAGCTCCATCGACCGTGATCATCAGGACTGGAACACTTGTCGTGTGTTCTACACCATGTTTCATTCGTGGTTAGCCATTGATATGTACCTGTGCGGTCGACCCCAAGTGTGTGTTATGTTTTCAATATTGTAATCCTTACTAATGCAAATACTATGTTTCAGGCAGTTGTTGAAGCGTCAACCCCCGCACTTGATGCAGAGCCTGACATTCAAGTAATTCCAAGGGAAGTGGAAGTGGGACCATGCGGATACGAATCGGCGCAACAGCTTTCGGAAGTGCGCACTACATTTACAACATCCCTAGATATTCTTCAGCAGCACGAGGTATGGATACTGACAGCTCCATCGAGCGTGATCGTATAAAGGGGATTCCATTTGCTATACTTTCTTCCCTATTAACGCAAATACTGTGTTTCAGGGAGACGATGGAGCTTCCACTACAATCACAACAGCCCATTTAGATGATGCAGATGTAAAGAAATCGGAAAAATAAGTCGATTAAATCTGATCATATTTAAATATTCCTTGATTCTTTTAGACAAAGCATCATTTGTGTTTATCTCTTTATATGTACCTGTGCCGTCGACCCCAAGTGTGTGTATGTTTACAATATTGAAAACCATACTAACGCAAGTACCGTTTTTCAGGGAGTTGCTGATGCATCCTCTCCAATACAATCATTCATGGCAGTCCATGCAGAGCCAGAGGTATGGATACTGACAGTTCCATCGAACTATGTCACCAGAGCTCGAATACTTGTCGTTTGATTGTTCTACACAATGTTTAAATCGTGTTTAGCTATTGAGATGTACCTGTGTGTTTGTCCTCAAGTGTGTTTTATGCTAACAATATTGTGATACATAGTAATGAAAGTACTGTGTTTCAGGGAGTCGATGTAGCCTCAATCCGTGCTGTCTATGCAGATACAGATAATATAGTTGTTGCAGCGCAACAGGAAGGGAAGAGATGCAGAAACGAATCGTTGCTACAGCGTGCTGATGTTGACGGTTGAGTCAAAAAAGTTGCAAAGAAAAGAAACAAAAATAAGGTTAGTTACAATCAGTTCATAACTTTAGAATTTTTTTTGTGCTGGGGACTATTTTATGTTTTTTTCCAGTCAATTGTACTATACTTTATCTTGTGTTTAAACTGAACATCCCTTTTCCAATCTGTCCTCTAGTTACCCGTGGGTGTACGAACTATACATACACAGACAGTGAAGCGAATGAGAGATGTTGCTTGCCAGACCATTTACACTATGGAGGAACTATTAATTCAGACGCCCCGTGTTGAGACTAGAGATGCTCATGTCCAATGGCCAGAACATGAAATGAATGTGTCCGGAGAATCCAGTAAAGTTGTAATGGACCATTGCTACAGTGCGACTGCAACACCACAAGAAGATGATACTGAATGTATTGAAGATAGCTCTGAAGTAGTCGCAGATCAATTCACACAATCTACACCCGCCAAAAAAATGCCACCCAAAAAGTTGTCGACAATGTTGTGTTCTCCCATCAATGTTGAAGTAACAGATGTTGAAATGACAGAGAATGAACCAGCAGCAGCATTCACCGACGCAGCAGAACCTGAGATCGGCGATATTTCTTTCAATGCTGCTGATATGTCCTCAACGATGCAGTCCGAAACAAGTGTGATGCCGGATGATAGTCTAATGAAAGAGGGCAATTGCATAGTATTCGACAGTTGTTTGATGGATATTATAAGTATGCTGAAATGTGGGCATTCCGTCAGAGGGAAAGTATGTCAGAACCCATTGATTCATGTGACTTGTCAAAAACAAGGCAGTAACGTCACAATACATGCCGCCTGTAGATTAAATCATACGTTCTCATGGTCTGCACAACCGATGCTGGGGAAACTGCCATCAGGCAAATTACTGTGTGCAGCTGCATCACTTTTTAGTGGCTCCAGTTTTAGAAAGTTAAAGTCTTTCTTTCAGTTTGTGGGACTCCATTTCATTTCTAAAACGCAGTACTACAGATACCAACATGATTATCTATTTCCGGCCATTAGTGATGCTTGGAAAATTGAACAATTGTCTCTAGCAAGTACATTCGAAGGCAAACGATTCAGGCTAGCCGGCGATGGAGAGTGCGACAGCCCTGGATTTTCTGCCAAGTACTGCACCTACCACTTTCAGGACATGGATAGTAAGACAATTGTGAGTTTGGTGGTCGTGCAGGTGTCCCAATGTAAATCCTCAGTGGCCATGGAGAAACTAGGATTTATAAAATCAGTGGAATATCTACAATATAGGGGAATGCACATCGACCACATTGCCACGGACAGACACATTTCAATTGCCAAGACAATGAGAGAGCATTTCCCACATATTAAACAACAATTTGATGTATGGAATCTTGCTAAATCAATCAATAAGAAAATCTCGGCTGCAGGGGAAAAAAAAAGGTTTGGAAAGTATTTCACAGTGGTCCCAGTCTATCAGCAACCTCATTGGTGGAGCTCCAAAACTTGTGAAGGGTCAGTGGAAATCCTACTTGAAAAATGGCGGTCACTGATGCACCAACGTACCAACGTTCACCGCTGGACAGAAAACCTACATTTCCACCAGTGTGAACATGGCCCTTTGTCCCCAGAGGAGGCACGGAAGAAGAAGTGGTTGGTTCCATCTTCACCCACACACAAAGCCATTGAGAAGATTGTTTTCAATAAAACTCTATCAAGAGATTTGAGGGGCTGACAGAATTCTGTCACACAGGAGGTTTGGAAGTGTTCCACAATATGTGCCTAAAGTACAGGCCAAAGCGCTTGCATTTCAGCATAGGACTCTTCTTGCGGTCTTGGCCCATAACGAGAATGTGTGCCGTGAACAATCTAGAACTACAGATAATGTAGGGATGCTTCGCTACACTATGGCCTTTGCAAAAAGAAGTAAGCATAGAGGAGTAGCCAGGATTGTCTAGCAAATGGGGCCTGATGCTAATGTAGTTGGGCCCACTGCACTGACAAAAATATCTGTAAATTCCCACATAGCGCTGCTGAGTGGGCATTTACAGATTTTGGGTGGGCTTTGCCCCTCAGGCCATACTCTGCCTACGCCTCTGAGTAAGCAATGGGTGATCAAACCAGTCTATGAGGAAATGGAGTTCGACTTTGTTAAAGGCCTTATTTTTGCTGTACTCGAGAAGCACAGATATGGAATTTTGAGCGTTTCTGTGCAGAGCACTGATGCATTGCCAGCAAACATTGCCACTAGTGCCATGTCCACCCAAAGAAGAACTTGTTGAGAAGTACAAATCCCGGTTTAAATCATTATAATCTGATTGTCTTTTTGTAAAAAAAATGTTATTGTACAGTGTACATACAAAGTATGCAAACCCCAACCCCTACCTTCACCATCCTGGGTGGCGAACAACTTGGGTGTCATCTTTGACTTCTCTCTCTATTCACCTCATATCGCTGACCTTGTCAATATGTGTGTGTATATATTTTGGTTGATGTAACTAAGTTTCGCAATCTCATGTAAATGCTGCGCACTGTTAACCGAGGGGAGGCTTGCGTATTGCAAATAATAAAACAAACAAACAATAAATCTCACTTTCAACTCAACTCCTCGGGTACTTTATACTTTCCCTGACCTTCCCCCAAAAAGTCAATATCCCCATAGTTATGGTTCTCTAGGGCTGCAAAGCTCGCGGACAACGAGGACAAAATTGGGGGCCTTAGAACACGCCAAGCGAGCCGTTGCAGATGGGAGAGAAGCCAGTTTGCATTTGCACATTGAGGCCCAGTACATAGATGGATTCGAAAATTCAAGTTCTCACAGATGGCTTTACTACGGGATGTTGCAAAGTAAGAATGTATGCTCATTTCGAGTGAAGGTCAGCGGCTTTGATTTTCAGCTCGCGGCCTGAAGAGTCCCACAACTCGCATTGGCAGTATAAGGTTCTATTGTTTTTTGACCTTGAGAGACAGGGACCATGCCGAAAGGACTTCATTTGAAGGAGGTGGGCAATAACGTAAGAGACGATAAGGCAGAAAATTCGGAAACTAGACCGAGTTTCATGTTAGTTCAGTATACGAAAAATCGTTGTCACGAGCACAGTGGGATTTACGGACTGCATTACGCAGAGATACAATGGAAATTGCAAATATAATGTAAGTAACTCTTTAGACGCTATTATACCGGAATGAGGAATTAATGAATGGATGAATGAATGAATGAAGAGCAAGTAAAACGTTTGTGGGATTGTCTTTGTACCGGGCACATGGGCATGCAGGTCCACATTCCACACGCATGTAGACAAACAGTCGTTTCTCATTGTGTGTTAACCTCAATTTATTTTGTTAGTTTTCGCATTGATTTTAGAGTCGAACATTCTCCATTGCACTATCCTTGCAAGCAAATAGTTTCTGATCATCCGTAATAAATAAAATGAATAATAGTAATAAAGATCGGCTGGCGAGACTATTTATAATTTTTATGTTTTCAAAAGAGGTATATCCTACTCTACTGCTACTGACACCAGTTTCAGACCCCGCAGATGGTTTTTTCAACCACCAGCTGCAGCTTCTCGTAAACAACTGCACCACTTTGACGATCTTATGGTACGATCGCCAAGGGCCCATATGCCCTTATGCGGTACTAGCGGCTAGAAGCGACATATCAACCTTTACGCTGGCCTAGTGCCTAGTTGATGGAACAGCCTTGCGGTTCACCGTGCGACCAAAGTGCTTCTTTTAACGAAAACCAACACACTGTGTACCATAAAGGAACAGCGCGTGACTCGCAATAAACTTTTACGGATTTGCGGATCGAGAGAAAAGAAAAAAAATCACATTCCGATTTATAAATAATATGCAAATTGATGAATATTCTATAAACATTTAATGTCAAATAAATGTACTTTACCAAATGTACTGTGTTGCTGTTTGATTTTAAAGTACAGTTTCATATTCCGAATTGTGGCGCGCTGTGTTGTGAGTTGATCTGTGTTGGTTTCCGGGTTCTGTGTGAAGTCGCGTAGAAGACGACTGGGCGCGCTTGCCTACGCAGCACAGCAACTTCACGGAGAGAGGCGGGGAATATGAATGTTTTGATAATGTCCCGCTCAGGGACGGGGGATATGATTTAGTGCTGCAAAAGCAGGTCAGCCAGGGCGATGCGGCAAGTGATAGGATTATCACAAAAATGGCAGCGCCCTGGTGCCTGTTTTTGCATGCGTTTAATGAACGAAAACTCGGGTAAGGTCTATAGGAAATTTTTCTAAAATCGTGCGACTTAGGCTTAAAAACACATGGCCGACCCGTAGGGACAATAAAACTTTTTTACCAAACCATTCCTTTAATGCCTATCCATGCAGTGGTATGTTACTGCCTATCCATGCAGCAGTGTCAATGCGTATCCATGCGGCGGTATATTACTGCCTATCCATGCAGCGGTATGTCAATGTTTATCCATGCAGTCGTATGTTACTGCCTATGCATGCAGCAGTATGTGACTGCCTATCCATGCAGCAGTATGGTACCGCCTATCCATGCAGTGGCATGCTAATGTTTATCCATGCAGCGGTATGTTACTGCCTGTCCATGCAGTGGTACGTCACTGCCTATCCATGCAGTGGTATGTTACTGCCTATCCATGCAGTGGTATGTTAAAGCCTATCCATGCAGTGGTATGTCGATGTTTATCCATGCAGCAATATGCTACTGTCTATACATGCAGCCATATGTTACTGCCTATCCACGCAGCGGTATGTCAATGTTTATCCATGCAGTTGTGTGTTACTGCCTATGCATGCAGCGGTATGTGACTGCCTATCCATGCAGCAGTATGGTACTGCATATCCATGCAGTGGTATGCTAATGTGTATCCATGCATTGGTATGTCTGCCTATCCATGCAGTGGTATGTCACTGCCCATCCATGCAGCAGTATGTTAAAGCCTATCCATGCAGTGGTATGTCAATGTTTATCCATGCATCCTTATGTTACTGCCTATCCATGCAGCCATATGTCACTGCCTATCCATGCAGCGGTATGTTACTGTCTATCCATGCAGTGGTATGTCGATGTTTATCCATGCAGCCATATGTTACTGCCTATATATGCAGCCATATCTATCCATGCAGCAGTTTGTCAATGTTTATCCATGCAGTCGTATGTTAGTGCCTATGCATGCAGCGGTATGTGACTGCCTATCCATGCAGCAGTATGGTACTGCATATCCATGGAGTGGTATGCTAATGTTTATCCATGCAGTGGTATGTTACTGCCTAGCCATCCAGGGCCTTGTTCTGAGATCTGAATGTGAGATAACGTTAGCAGCAGTATTGGTGCTAGGTGAGGAGTAGTCACCCGGATCCCCACCAGGCAAATTTCATCTCCCGGTATATACCCCCACCTCCTGCAAAGTAGTGGAATGGTTTTGACTGGTTCCCCTCATGGGGCCCTTCGCCCACTCTTGCACCAAAACCGGCCTCCCAACTGAATGGGAGATCCTCCCGGAAGTAGCCGATCCACTAACCCACACAAATAGTCCTGCCTAAAGGGCTAAAAGTGTGGGAGACTGCGTTCTGCCAGACCAGGTCAAGCACGCAGACTCTCCCTTGCCACCACTCTGAGAGCTGCCCTGCAATGTACCGCAATCTGTGAGGTGTGGCAGCTATCACAATGCCTCCTTCTCTGACGCTCCACACACTTATGTAACAGGCAGCAGCCAGGCCATAACATGAGAAGGTTGGAGGTAGGGAGGCAAGCCTGAGAATATGGCAGGGGGCAGCCTTCTGCCACCTTCTAATCAGTGGTTACAGGCTGCACAGCAGTAGAAGGCCCACCCACATGTTCTCCATAATAATGTCATGTTTATAAGCTCAGATCTAAATGTCTGCTTACCCAAGATGGAAAAATAAAGCCAAAATATACAGACATGGACGAAAACATCTTGTTTATCACGTGCCATCTAAGTGCTAAATGCAAACCTAATGTTAGGAGTGCCATCTTCTAGTGACATGTTTAAAGTGCAAATATGTGCACCCAGAAATGCAGCGTAGCCCTGTTTTGTTTTATACTTACAGGCACCAGAATTACGGAAAACGAGCATTGCAATGGCATGTGAGAGGCAGGCAAAATAATGAAAGTACCTGGGCATCTAATAGAAGGACCTGGCAAATGCCTAATACTTATACACAAGCCAACACGTTTGGCTTTGCCAATTCTTGTTTTTAACAGGGCTTCAGTGAAGGACACGCATAGTGATTATGGCTGAAGGCAGACCTGGCAAAGACATTTTATTACACCAGTAGCGGATTTCGAACACCAATTAAGTCATTGGGCCTCATTAGAGTTTTGCTGATCTGGTAAAATTGCTGGTATAATTGCAGGTCATTCCAGCACTGGCAATTTTACCAGACCAGCAAAACAAACGTTTTTCAGTTGGGGTACTGATTTACCCATGCGAAGAGCTGGAGGTAAATTAGGCCCGTACCAGCAAATAAATGCCAGAATTACCGTCACCAGTATCACCAGTTCCGGTAATTCTGGCAATCCCCTCCATGGAGTGCTATCGGACTCCATGGAATGGGGATTTACTGCCCTTTCCGCTGCCTGTAATCTCCCGGTAATTCTGTGATATCAGGTGGTCGAAACGGTTGGGGCTTCCGGCAGGAGACCGGCAATCTTGTAATAAGGCCCATTAACTCTTAACTGCTTTGAATAAACACTAACATGCCCCCTGAGTGCACAATTTGATAGTAAGGCTTGAATAAAGCGAGCTCAAAGAGTTCCATGAGGAGATGTTTGGTCGGGCAGGGGTAGGAACTGGGTGGGAATGGCCATAGGGATTTGCATGGCTGTGTGCAGTTAATGGGTGGGCAAATCCCAAACAACACATACCAGCTACCTGTGCCTGCTCACATGCCATTCCTCCATATCTGTACTCTAATGCAATAGTTACGGCCTAAAGGTATTACAAGCGCAACCTAACAGCCCAAACTAAAAAGGCAAGAAATTCCCACACAAGCCACCATCGCAGATACCACATAAAATGCCCAGAGGAAGTAGCAAGTCCTCATACACAGAACCTTCAGATGAGGCTGCCAACAACACACCTTGCAGGTGACAATAACAGAGCAGAATAAGGGGCACCGATTGTGTTACAAAGAGTGACCTATACATGCCAGCCGAGTTCACTAGAAAATTACAGAACAAAAGCAATACAAGTGCAGCAGCAGACTTCAGAAGCTACAGAAGAAGGTGAACTCGTCAAGAAAAATCAAATACTTCCGTATTACACAGTCAATAACATTGGGGAAAATTTGCAAAACACATACAGGAAAGCCTACGGTACATCTCAGTTGCCAAAGGGAAGATTACAAGGCGCTCACGCTCACTACGCAAGTATAATCACTTTCTAGATCAGGTGACATGACCAAAGGTTACACAGGACCTAAACTCTAGAGTTAATGCCATTCACGTCATTGTTATATATTTCCGATACACCACCATGATGACATTGTCCATTCCTTCAATGGAAACACTCGAATAATGACTGATTTTAAATCCAGCCTTTAGTTTCTTTAGGGTCTGAGTGGACTTTGGTGTTTTTCCTGGGCAGAGAGCTCAAGGATCTGTTGTATGTATGTATTTGTTTCCATGTGTTTCTTTGTACAGTTCCTCTTCTGCTTTGTAGCAACTTTTAAGCACTTTCAGGGAAGCACAGAGTCAGTTCCTGAGGGCTACGTCCGTAAGTTGGAAGTCAATCAGCGGTGGGTGGAGGGGGGAGGGGGTTTAGGCAACTTGACACTGGAGGTAGCAAAGAATATCTGTGTTGGCAGAAAGTTCCAGAGGGTAAGGCCCTGTGAGTGCGGCGATCTCCAGATGAGCCTATTGATGCTAGCCGGTTTCATGTTTAATCAGTTCTCAGAGGTTGTCCTTCTGCATCTGTAAAGCTTTTAAATAATGTAAGACAAGGTATTAGGGCAGGGTCTAAATAATGTATTAAAATTAGTGCAAATGACGCACGAGAAGGGATCCCACTGCCATCCTAGTAGATTTGAGTGGTGGGAGTTTGCCCAAGAAGTTCAAATATAAAAATGGATTGGAATGCTACATTTTACAACACAAAAAATGTAGGATGAATTGGAAGGCTGTCTGAACGGGAACACGGAAATATTTCAAATTTCTTGTATTCAGAAGGCAGTTCACCAGCAGCACATAGGATTCTTTTGCTCCTGTGAGTCATCCATGTGCCCATTTAAAAATTGTGCACCACCCTAAGCAAAGGATGAACAGTAGACAAATATTTATTTATGCCAGATCATTGAGGAATTGGCCGATACAAGTGTGTCACTTCCACAAAGGAAAAAGCCACTCATAATCCATATCGTGATATAAATTATACTAGTTTTAATATTGTCTGAGGAAACTTAAGGGAGTTGTATCGTGCAGTGGCGCCATGAAAAAATAATAAATTACATTTCTATCTATGTCCATCTCTCCAAAAGAGAGAGAGAGGGAGGCAGAGAGCGAGAGAGAGAAAGGACCTGTATATACTTTTAGACAGAATGCAGCCTCAGATGAACACTGTCAGTTTTCCAGTGATCAATCTATTTTTGTTACTTTGTTGCAGAGTGG
The DNA here is from genome assembly GCF_040938575.1 of Ambystoma mexicanum. Classification (NCBI taxonomy): domain Eukaryota; kingdom Metazoa; phylum Chordata; class Amphibia; order Caudata; family Ambystomatidae; genus Ambystoma; species Ambystoma mexicanum. The sequence continues at coordinate 675,640,983 of NC_090939.1, read as the reverse complement.
CCAAAGATTAATTCTAAAATGCCACCCCACAGGATTACATTTGAGGATTTTTTAATTGCGACTAATGTTACATATTTACAGGTGTTTTTTAAAAAATATTCTTCGAAGTGCAAACCAAAATGCAAATATTTTCAATAAAACTAGCCATTCCCAGTGTAACATACACCGTTCTAGCATATTGTAAAGGTCAATATGGGTCTGTAATTCATAGGGTCACTTCTGTCCCCCTTCTTAAATATCACAACTTCAACCGATTGCTTACAGGAAGGGGGCGTAGGTCCCTGTGATTTATCAATGGTCACCACCAATCACTTCAAGGAAGGGGGTGTAGGTCCCTGTGACTTATTAATGGTCATTGAAAAGTCTAAATGTATAGGTAACTGTCTTCTTCTGAATTGGAAAGGCATATTTGTATTAGATGGAATGAGAGGTATGCACGGTATAAGAATAGTATCTAAATTACATCGATAACACAGACCTCTATCTTTGAAGACAAGTAAATGTAAACCTTGTTCCATTGCAGAGTCCCCGTAATGGCATGCTTTGAAGACAAGTAAATGTAAACCTTGTTCCATTGCAGAGTCCCCGTAATGGCATAAGAGTGCACAGTAGGATAATTACAGTACCTACTTTTGAGTAGGCATTTGTCCTACAGCGTTTTGCTCTTTGGAGACTGTAACTTTGAGCCGGTAATTAACTGTTCAATGACTCTGGAACCACCATGCCCTTGTGAAGCGAAGTGGGTTGTAAAGAACTAACTTGAAATTATTGCGAATGATTCCGATAGTAGAAGGTGAAGGTGACCACTCAGAACCATGCTCATTCTGTTTGTTAAAATGATAGCTGTTGTTGAATTGGAAGGGCACACAGAGGTGCACTTTGCCATTTGGATAGCAGATGGCAACCTAAGACTGATAAATTGCAACATCTGAGGGGGGGAGACATAACCAAGCGTTTTAAATATGTAGATATGATGCCCAATGCCATCATGATCTGAACTTGGGGCAAGGAGACCTGGGTTCCAATTCAGTCTTCACCATCTCTCCTCTAACTTTGTCTAAGGGTACGCCCTCTGCATGCATGCCTCACTCCTTCCACACAGATGTCTTTTTCCCCCCTCTCACTACTACCTATGCCTCGATGCCCGCATTTTACTCCCCCTAATTGCCACATTCTCACCTACTCCACTTAGTCTCTGTAGCTTTACCACTCTCCTATCACCCTCACACCTTACACCCTCTCGCTTTCCTTCTTTCTCAGAGCCTGTGACAGAGTACTGAGTTGTCTCAATGACAAATGTCGATTCATGGGCTCTGGTTCTGTTTGAATGCCCATCCCTCTCCTTGCCACAATGTTTTACACCACTCTCCCAGCATCCCTCTGGCTTATAATCTTGCTTGTTTGTTAATACCTGTCACCATCTCTCCTTCAATCACTTGCCCAGCTACCATTCAAACCTTTCTCCATCCTCTACTAAGCACATTTCTTTCACCCCACTCTCCTCTATCCCTAAAACATTTCCTCTTCACCACTCTCTCAACCGCTCATACCCCCCAGATCTCCTCTTTTCCATACTTATCTACACTTCAAACCCACTCGATTTCACTTCCGCACTACCACCTCACCAGTCCCTTGCCTTCGGACCTCTCTCTTTTACAATTTCCCCCTGAATCCGAATCTTTCCTCTTTCACACTGCACCCCATTCCCTGTGCACAATTCCCTCCCCTGTTCTACACACACTAGTTCTCGCCTGCGGCAGCACTCTCTCAAATGCACTTCCTCCCCATACCCACCCCTCATTGTTCCCTCCTCACTCTCCTGATGCTCCCTTCCTGCCCCTTCCTGCCTCTGCACTTCCTCCCTTGCACCATTATCTCCCGTTGTCTCTGCTTTCCTGCACCACCCCATCTCTGCAAACACTCCATTCCCTGCTGCACCTGTCTTTCCTCTGTACCTTCTCCCCTGCACTTTTCTTTGCATGCTCTCCTCTCCAGTACACCATCCCTTCTCTTTGCACTCTCTTTTCCTTCAAACTGTCTTCTTTATACCACCCCCTCCACTGTTATCTCCTCCCTACATCAACTGAACCCATGCACATCGTCCCCTGCATCTCTCCCACTCACTCCAACGATCTGGCTTCAGCTGCTGCTGCCTGTACCCTAAGCGCCTGATTCACACATTATTTTTCAATGGGGCTGCGCCATTATAAAGCGCTTCTGTGAATTGGGCCCTTAGGGCCCGATTCATGGAATATTTAGTGCAGTGCAAAGTAACTTTACACTGCCAACACACACCCTGATTCGCAGAGTGGTGCAAAGTGTATTTTGCACCGGTGCAAAAGTGGTGCAAAGACAGTTTGCACTACAAACATACACTTTGCACAACTATGAATCAGGATGTTTGTTGGCGGTGTTCTTGCACCAGTGCAAAGTCACTTTACACCATGCTAAAGGTTCCATGAATCTGGTCCTTATTAGTTTCTTTTCTCTTTCTCCCACAGGCGCCCTCCCTCCCAAAGCTGGCTGTGGATCAGATTTGGGACTCCAGTGTCTACCATGTCAAAACAAACAGACCTGAGCATGGCAAACATGATGTGCAATTTACTGCGTGTAAATCATGTTTCTTTTTTGTAATTGGAAACATAGTAACATATACTTTCATTTGTATTCCTTTTTTTTTACAAGGTGTGCAGGTTTGGAAAATAGATTTACCTGGATGTGCTGCGCAAAAAATCTATTCCGTCCCCCTTCAACCGAGACTTTCGATGATAGGGTTAAAATGGATTGGAATGGGCTCACAGGCAGCACAGTCTACTTGTAGAAAAAAGAGAAGTATTTTGCGAAGTTGTAAATACAATGGGCCTCATTCCGAGTATGCTGGTAGCCATGGAGCAATTAGCTCCATGGCTGCCTCCCATTCCGGTACTGCCTCCGGCTTGGTGCAATGGGCACTTACCGGTCCATTCCGAGCTTGGAGGGACCGGTAAGTCCCCATTGACAAAACCATTCCCCATTCCCATTTCAGCCTCCATAGGGCTCAATGGGAATGGGGAAGGAGCAAATAACGGTACCGCAAATTGTGGTACCGTTATTGGCTCCAAAGTCCCTTAACGGGTCCCGTCCACAACGCCTGGTCAGACCAGGCATTAAAGGAGGGACCCGCTAAGGGACCTCGGGATTGGGCGCAAAGGGTTTACCGGCACCGGTGTCCTTACCGGTCCCGGTAATCCCTTTGCGCCCAACTCGGAATGAGGCCCAATGTATGATAATTATAAAACATGGAGTAAAGCGCTATATAAACCTAATAAATACACAAAATACAATATTTGTCTCTCTTAAAATGAGAAAAATGAAAAAAAGAGAGCTGAAACATTAGCAAGCAGAACATTTCATAGATGAAAACAAATCATCCTCTGGATGTTTCTTTGATGCACACCTTTCTCTTTTCATGTCACAATTTTTTATATTATTTAAGAAAACAGCCAGCGCCTTCATGCAGCACACTCAAGGTGCTGGAACTGCGGCACAAGTGAAAAGACTTAATGCCCGATTCATGGAATTATTTGCATGTAAAATCTGGTACTTGTGTGTGAAACTGCGTGCAATAAATACACTGCTCGTCGATTCATGGAACCAACTGCGTGGGACTTTCCGGGACTTGCATGGAGTCCACGCAGACTTGGCATGGCTCTGTGAGCGGCAGAGCGTCTTGCATGAGACTCCATACAGGGGGTTGGAGTGGCCTGCATTTGGGCCGTAATAGGGGGCCGAACACACAAAATGGGGAAGAACAAGCCAGAAAGTGGGAGTTACGAGGGACGGACCGCATCAGTCCATAGCACAGCCACACTTGCGCATGACAACGTGTATTCATGGATGTAACCATGCAACCTCTCACCTACGAAATGCCCATGCAGTTGCCTTGAAATCTGTGCCACCTGGAAACAGGCATGCGGACTGGCACATAGGAATCGCAACTCTGGAGGTGAGTTTGCATGTCGGACTTGCATATATGGTTACTTTGCGCAGACAATTAAATGAATATGCGGGGCGTGCATTTTTAATTCTGCGCTCAGGTTTGCACTTTGTCGATCTCGGCATGTGGCACTTACAAGATTAATGCCCTCTTTTCCATAAATCAGGCCCTAACAGCATATCTCAGGGAGAGGTTTCCTGAGATTACCAATGTGCTTATTGTATAATCATGCTTTTTAGAGTAAACCCAACCTGCATATGAACTAAAAACAAGAGTTTAGAGCCCATGTCAATAATCTTGCCTTTGCAGCAGCAGTAATTCCCGCGTGGTATTACTTGACCCCCACCTTGGACAAAAAACCAAGAGACCACTTTACTGGTGAATGCCACACTCTAGCGGAAATATTGTAATTATTATTAGTAGTAGTGGTAGTATTATGATGATTATTAATCTAATGTAGTATCATTATGATTAATAATAAGCATAACAAGCATAACAATAATAATTATTGTGATTCATAATACACATTAATGGTATTCTTAGTATGAGTGTGCTTATTATTAATCATAATAATTATGATTATTGATATGCATAATAATAATAATAATACACATCTCTTTGATATACCATTATTTTTGAGTCACTTAAGAATGTTGCTAAGAAAGAAGACAACATGGCCATCATTCAGTTGGCATTCTGAAATAAAATATCTTAGGTAGTTAAAGACCTTTTGGCGGGCATCAGTTCACCATCAAGAGTAGGAGGAATATACAGTTGGGTTGATATAGTTGTAAAGATACAAATTAGCTGGATTTTCCCTAAGGCATTGTTAAAGCTCATTTGGAAATCACAGAAAAAAGTACAAATTCGATAATCTGGAAGCTAGGCAGTGTTGAAATGGAAGCATTTGTCTATGCACATATGTGTTGGGATGCAGAAAAGTCTCTGTGGCTCATCTTCGGCCACACAGTTCCTGTGCGCACAGTAAAAAAGGCCTTTGTGAGGTGGTGCAGGGTCATCATTTGCAAACACCAAATCCACCACCGCGAACCACTCTACCTCACAAGTCTGTCAGCATCTCTGGCCTCGTGCAACTTTCATGAGGGTGGAGATGCTGTGTAAACCCATTGAACCTTCATGTTTTTGCATCCCCAAAAACCAAAAGGATTACATAGGAATCCATGTACATGTCATCTGCCATGGAACGACACGACAGGCATCACTTACAATCAGCTTTGACATTGGTGTAATTCAGACACGGAAAACCAGGGTCAACCCAGGTTTCCTTGTTAGAATTGCACCATCTGTCAAAACAACTCAAGATAGCACATAGGGGATTACTAGCAGGTTAGTGCATTTGCATCTTGTCTTCTCTAACTATTTGTGGGGAAATATAAAATGAGCCTCTCTGCCTTTTGGATGGGAGTATTAGAATACAGCAGACATTGGCACCACACATCGAAATATGGTATTCTACTGTGATATGGGGGTTGTACTTAGGAAATTAAAAACCTAGGATTTTGTGTCAGGAGGAATTTCTGCAGCATTTGACGTTGGCTTCAATTGATGTGTATCTTGAGGAGCCTTTATTGTTGACCCCTTTAGAGAGATCCTCCTTTAGAACGGACAGCATGATGCACATTTTCAAAGGCTACTTTTGTGGTCGATGCCTACATATAAGCATGACATATTGAACAGACTACCTCAGTATACTCTACATCAATACTTACCCCATCTTATCTTTGGCCCAGATTTCAATATTTGGACTTTCTATATATTTCCCAATTAGGACATGCCAAGATAAGCCCATTTGTGGAGGAATGATTATAACAAAATTGAAAGGCCAATGTTTAATGAGTACATCATTAATGGGTCCATGATCTTTGAGGCCAGATCTCGAGAGCTAAATCCATGAACTGTTTCAGGAAAGCTACACAAAATGCATTTCTACTAGCTGAATCCGGCATATCATATGCGATGAAGCATGCTCTCTATCTCTCTCTGGTGGATCTCTGTCTCGCCCTCTCTTTCGCTGTGTCCTTCTCTCTGCTCCCCTTCACACTCTGTCTTTGTCTCTCTGTCTCACCTTATGTCTCTGTCTCTCTCTCTTGCTTTCGGTGGATGAGTGTCATGTTGTTTAGGTGTGCATTTGTAAGAGTCAGTCAGACGTTACTGACAGCAGCGTGACCAAAGAAAAACAAAGATGTCTTGAAAGGGGGTGCTGTTATTTTTATGGCTAAACGTATAATGAGAACAGCAATAACAGAGGCATCCCCAAACTGGCGACTGGGGTATTCAGAGACATGCACTGACTTCACGTGTGTCAATCGGGAAGGTCACCATCGCACTGAAATTGCACTGGCTGTGTGGTGGGAGTTCAGAGGAACTCTGCGGGTAGGTGGAAAGCAGGGGGGGGGTCAAAGCTCCTGAAAGAACTTGCAAGGGACCAAATGACAAGGATGCAGGGAATAGAACTATGTCTCATTTTCTATTACTATTGTTTGTTAATTATTAGTAATTGTGCATACATTAGCAAATGCATGGGTGAAACAGCACTACCAACCAATACGTGGCTAACAAGCAAAATTAAACATTGGACTAGTAGTTGCAGAATAGTAGTGTGCTTGTCAATTAAAACACAAGGAGGCCATTAGCAAGTTAGTTATATGAAAATGTATTATTTATGTATTATTAGAGCATATTCAGCCCTCCAGATGAGGTGAGTATGAGGCCTTTTTACGCACATAAATCTTGTTAATACAGCCCTTTTAATTCTTCCTTGCATACCACTTACACAGGCTATTTATGGCAGCACCCCCATAAATCATGGAGCTCACTGGTGACAGCCTGGCTAGCAGCAGCTTGCAAATCCACTCTTTACTTTAGTAATCAACACAGTTCCTTGAAAGAGGCAACTGGTATGAGTCCTGGTCTGTTTAATTTTTATCGCACCCTCCTCTGTTAATGATTTTATCAAGATAATACGTTCTGAGTAATGTAAAAGGGAATTTGTGTTTTGTTCACTTTGTTCAACTGCCTGCAATTTGTAGGTTACAGTGTTATTAAAGCACCTTGAATCATGAACAGCGTTTCACTTTGCTTTCGGACACAGGTAGTATTGTGTAAAATGAAAATTGTCTCAAACAAGGGCTGCATTTCTGCTTATTTGGCTTTAATAGAGACAGCGCAGTTGCGGCAGCATGGGCATTTCATACTTTGTTTTCTTTTCATCACTGAAGCACATTGCATATCTAGGCATGTGGCCTGAACTTTAATTCCCTTTCTGACCACCCACTGCAATCAGATATAATGGATACAGGTAGAAGCAGTGCTGTAAATATTTTCAGTGGCACAGATTGTACCTGTACCTCTCAACAGAACTGCTACATATTCAGGCAAAGTAGCCAAATATATCAACAGAGCTGCTATACAGTAGGCATATCATGGCACAATGCCAAATATTCACAGTAGGGCTGATTGCATCATGTCCAAATTTCTTAGTAGCACTGCTATGTTTTGGGACAGTACCTGAATGTCTTAACAGAGCTGCTGTTAATAAAGCACGAACATGTGTGCGAGCTAAAGTATAGAGCAAAAACAGTGTCTGAGCGCTTCCCACCAATCTCTGACAGTGTGAGAAGATGGCATTGCTGTAATATACTTCAATACCTTCTACTCGGTCTTACACTTTTGAAAACTTCTGCCTCTCACATGTACAGTTACTAAGTCCCACTGCCAAAAATCTAGCACTTTTCAAAGCCTCATTATGAATCTCTTGACTAATGTAGGATAGTTCAAACAGGCTTAGAGCTTTTGACAAGCCATTTATGTCAGGCAAGCCTCACATGGAACTTCAAGTGCCCTAACCCTATGTGCCTTTCAGTGTCAGCCTGTTGGGAAAGGCAGCTCAGTTGGTCAATAACCCTGCTGCAGAGATTATTGTGTAACCTGTTAGTTCAAATTCTGTTAATAGGTGAGTTAATGAGTCTGCATCAGAGATATGCATTTAAGATGCAGGTAACATTCAATAGTAACACGGTTGACTTAACATTCGACTTATCAAAAGGACTAGCAAACGTTCACTGATTCAGAACACACACAATTAATACAGGATGCTCTACTTGTAATGGCTCAGAACACAAACCTTATCAGGGCTGCTATACCTGTGATGCCTCAGAACAAAAGGCTCTTCAGGGCTGCTATACTTGTAATCTTATCTTATTAAAACGTATAGAGCGCAGCATAAGCCCAAAGGCATCTTGGCACTAGGCTAAAGGGAGGTTTGTCCAATCCACAGGAAAAGAGCTGAAACAGAAAAGTCTTAAGCACTCGATGGAACAATGAATTAGGTTCAGTACTGCACAAAAGGAAAGGAAGCTGGTTCCAGGCATTTGCAGCAGCCACCGAGAAAGGTTGCCCACCCATACGGACAAGCCTGACCCTTGGGGGCTGTATAGTCTTCAGATCCTGTGAACGTAATGACCTGGAAGGTATGTACAGACCAAATTTCTTCTGAAGAAATTAGGCACCTAAACCATAGAAGGCCTTGTGTACTATGCACAGTGCCTTGAACCTAATATGTTGCTCCACAGGGAGTCAATGGAGATGCCACAGCAATAGAGTCATATGAACACCAAAGGGAGTGGGGGGGGCGAAGAACAGCTATGGCAGCCAAATTTTGCAGCAGCTGGAGACACCACAGGAGATGTTTTGGAAGGGCCAGGTAGAGGACATTACAATAGTCAATGTTGCTAATGACTAAGGAGGAAACAGGGGCATGCAACTTAACAGGAATATAAGGCAAGACTTTCCAGAGAGTCTGTAACTTAAAATGAGCTTTTTGGCATACAAGAGAGACCTGGTCAGCCATAGAAAGAGAGGTCGGGATTTTGACACCTAGGTCTTTCACAGAAGAGACAGGCCGAGGAAGACAGTCAAGACTCTTTGGTCAGAACTCTGAGGCCCAAAACAAGGAGGGAGTAGCTGTACCCACCACCAACACTCTGTTTTACCATCATTGAGCTTAAGGCAATTTCTCGCCATTCACTCACCAATGGTTAGCAAACATTTTTTCAATTGGCCTGCCGATTCAGATTTAGTGAGATCCAGCCACACAATGATTTGGGTATCATCGGCATAGGAATAACATAGCAGGCCAAAGGCATAGATTATGGCCAGACAAGGTTGAATATATACATTAAACAAAGTGGGAGAACCCTGGGGAACACCACACAGAAGAGAGAACACAGAGAGTAAAAAGGTGGAAGAGAAACAGACTGAGATTGTCCTGACAGGAAAGAGGAGATCCTAGCCAGTACTTGGCCAGAGATGCCAGCGGTGGAGAGCCGGGAGATCAGGGTAGGGTGGTCGATGGTATCAAAAGCTGCTGATAAATCTAACCAAACCAGAGCTCCCACCCCACCCTGGTCAACCAGACGGGTCAAGTCATCCAGAACAGAGACCAAGACCGACTCTGTACCCATGCCAGGACGAAACTCGGACAGAGATGGATCAAAGAAGTTAGAAGATTCCAAGAAAGTACTGTGAAGTGGGGACACCAAGAATTCCAACAACTTCATCAGACATGGGAGTAAGAAAATAGGATAAAAATTGGACAGTACGCTGGATCGAGACCAGGCTTTTACAGCAAAAGAATGACAAGAGCGTGTTTTAGGTTGTCAGGAATGATCCCGGAAGTTAAGGAATCATTGACAGCCTCGGTAAATTGTACCACAATATCTCCAGAGATACAGATAGTGGAACAGAATCCTGACGAGATGCAGATTTGAGGCCACTGAGCGCAGCCAGTACTTCCTCCTCTGAGAACACTGGGAAAGAAGACCACTGCAAAACCAATTTGGCGGAAGTTATAGCGCCATGGGGAAGAGAGAGATTTTGCGAACAGAGGGGCAGGATGTAACAATGCCTTCTCAGTTGCTAACTATCTTCTCATTGAAAAAGAGAGAGACAGAGTCACACAGTTCCTGCGAATTGGAGATACCAGGCTGGGACTTAGCCTGCAAGGCGAGAGCTTGAACAACCGCAAAAAGAGCCCTGTGTTGATTGATGGCCTGTTCAATTCTACTACTAAAGTAGATTTGTTGTGCCACCCTAATAGCTTTTTGATATTCAAGGGTGGCACGCTGATAAAGAAGACAATGCTCAGGCAAATAGACATAAATCCATGTCCTTTTAGCCTGTCTCCAGTGAGGTTTAAGAGTTTTGAGCTCAGCAGTAAACCACGGCTCAGACCGGCAGGACCTTATAGGGAAGCATTTGCATGAGACCAGGATGTCAGCCACAGAAGTAAAGGTCTGGGAGATGGTTGTCAGAGTGCAGCTAGTAGCCTTATTGAGATACTCACGAATCAAGGATGTAAGATTAGGAAGCAAAACTTTATGCAAGTCTCGCTTAAAAGCAAACTGTTGAGGACCAGAAGTAGGTACGGCCACAATAGGCATAGAAAAAGGAAACACTAAATGTTCAGACCAGATGATAGGCAGTGCCGTGCTGAGTTGTAGGAGAAGCAAAGATAAAATCAAGAATATTCCCAAGCCGATGGGTAGGATAATTAATCAACTTTTGGAAGCCTAAATCAAACATCGAAAGCGCAAATTGCTTGTCCAGTAAGCAACCGGTTTCTTTTATGGGAAGGTTAAAATCACCCATAATAACCAAATGAGTGTATTTCTGGAGGAGTGTGGCAACCAGCCCAGGGAGCTCATCGCAAAACCTCCTGTCATAGCCTGGGGGGCAATAAATCAACAAGACATATAGTGTATTGGAGGCAGACATAGATCTGGCAACTAGAATTGCATCCATATCCAATGGCATAGTGCGCATTTGGAACTTGGAGTTAAAAACAACACTAACACCCCAACCACTACGTGGAGGCGGACTGTCACATCTCAGTATTGCATAATTAGGTGGGAGAAGTTGAATAATACTGGGATCAGAATGCGGACCCAACCATGTTTCAGATACAAAAACCAGATCAGGTAGATGATCATCTAAATAATCCTGCAGCTCTGAGCATGGGCTGCCAGAGAGCGGGCATTCAATAAAAAGCTAAATACCAGTGGTATAGCCTCAGAAAAAGGATGTAAACAAAAGTTGTTAAGTAATAGAGTAGCAGCTTGGGCAAGAGCAAGAAGCTCCGCCCGCGAATAACAAGAGACTTGTGAGGGAGAATTAGAGCAGGGGCGCAACCAGGACCCAGCATTGGCATGGACGGCACAGACGGGCTTGCCTTAAGCGTGCCTTCGGTGCGCTGATAGCACGCCCGCTGCGCCCATCCGCTGTGCGGGTGTGTAAACCGGCACATAAATGCTGTGAATGGGAAGCAGAACAAGGCACTGGAACGCCTACAATCACAAAAAGAGGACTAACTGCAAGCGTGGTAGTCCAACAATACAGTTGTACTGTCAGTCACAAATCAAATCAGAGACCATTCAAGTATCATGCAGTGAAATATATAAAGCACCGGAGTGCAAATGCACACAATGAAAACAATAAAACTATGGTAGGCGACCGCCGAGGGGCTTTATAATGGAGGTCCTGAACCAGGACAACCTCACCTTGCTCGCTCAAAACACACAAATCATCAGGGCTGCTACACCTGTGATTTCTCAGAATACAATTCTTCAGAGCTGCTGTGCTTGTAATGGCTCAGAACACGCACCTCATTAGGGCTGCTATACCTGTGATGGCTCAGAAGTAGAACACGCACATCCCACGAAGACCACTTTACTTGTGATGGCTCAGAACAGACATCTCATTTGGGCTGCTATACTTGTAATGGCTCAGAAGAAGCACATCCAATGAGGACTGTTATATGTGTAATGGCTCAGAACACACACCTCATCAGGGCTGCTATACCTGTGATGCCTCAGAAGTAGAACATAGACATCCCATGAGGACCACTATACTTGTGATGGCTCAGAACAGACATCTCATTTAGGCTGCTATACTTGTAATGCCTCAGAAGAAGTGCATCCCGTGAGGACTGCTATACTTTTAATGGCTCAGAACAGACACATCTCATCTGGGCTGCTATACTTGTAACGGCTCAGAACACACACCTCATCATGGCTGCTATACCTGTGATGGCTCAGAACACACAACTCTTCAGGGCTGCTATACTTGTAATGGCTCAGAAAACACACCTCATTGAGGCTGCTGTACCTGTAATGGCTCAGAACACACTCATAAGGGCTAGTGTACTTTTAATGGCATATAGTGTTGGTAAAGCATCTGCATTCAGGCAAGTGCTGCATCTGGTCAGACAAACCCCCAACTCTATAATTCCCAGCCTAATGGCCAAAAGAAGGTTTGCACACATCTAAAAAGGAGCATCCAATGATAAAGCCGAACTACATGTTTAAATAGAAAAGGCATGTTCAGCTTTTTGGATATTTATTGGTGCTATGTTAAAAGACAAACAGAAAAACAGGAGAGGAAGAGCAACTCTGAACCTAAGCAATACAGAAGAAAACAGTGTGGCTGGTGAGGTGCGGGGGGCAAAAGGACAGAGAACCTACTAGACAATCCAAAACAGGAATTCAAGCACCAGGAAGAGAGAGAAAATAGGGCAACAAAGAAATTGAGAAGTAAAACAGAATTAATAAAAGAACAAACATACAATAGGAGTGAGGGATAGAAGCATAGCAAACAAGACATTTGGAGACAGTCAAATAAAACACAGATCAACAGCATGTGGGGAGAGATGGAAAGAGAAAAGCAAGACTACAGAAGGGCAGGCCAATAACATAAGATACAGTGCAAGAAAGATGACCAAAAGGAGTAGCAACCACAACCGAGAATATGAAAAAAACAAATATAGCCAGAGTAATGACATGAGAGAGGAAGAGGAGTTATATCAACTGATACATCAAGCTATAGGAGTGAAAAAGCAACAATAGAATGCAGAGATGGGAGAGGCAGATTGACGGAGAAACAGACCGTAAAATGTGGCATCGCAACACTTAATGGTGAGAGGCAGAGCGTCAGAAAGTGAGAGTCAGGGGAAACAAAGTAGCCTAGGGAAGGAGAGATTGAGCAAAAACAGGGAGTGGCTGTCAGGTAGTGCTAGGCAGCAACAGTAGGTCAGAGAGGAAGAGAAGTGATGCTGGTAGAGTGAGGGACTTGATTTATGAATCATCAGATGTAACTAGCTGGCATCTGTAGTAACTCTTAACAGAGTTTGTGCCCAAGTATCATGAAGATGAAGCTGCGTAGTATGCATCTACAACGTTCTTGTGTGGGGAAAATGTTTTCCGCAGGTCCAATAAATTATTTAGAACCACTTTGAAATACAGATGTTTTGTCACTTATGTTTTCGCACAAAGTTTTAATTTTACACACAAATTGGATAGTTGTCAGACACTTTTTACTCTCTTGGAAAAGAGGAACATAGTTTTTACTCTATTGAAATTGGATTTACTCTCTAATCCTAAAAATTGGGAGTAAAATACTCTCACTCCAAAATCCTTCCAAAATCTTTCTTTGGTTGTGTGAATTTGAAAATTAATATTAGTATCCTAGCAAACAGTTTTAGCTTTCCCTAGCCTTGCCCTCCCGTTTGATGCAAAGTTCTGTATTGTTGGACAAATTCACTTTCTCTAATTTCTCCTGTGGTGTTACATTATTTCTTGGGAATCTTCTGGTCTGTCCCTTGTTTGTGACAAGTGATTGAAGGGCATTTGTTAGTGATTCAAAAACAGTGTCTGTGTGATTTTCTGTGGAAAGCTGAGGAAAAAATGTGGAAGCCAGCTCAAACTGTGTTTTGAGTGTTCACTCTAATGTGTAATTCAACTCCCAAGCTAGTTGTTCTACTGTCAGTTTGGAATCTTTTCTAATTACAAGAGTAAGTTAGTGTTCTTGAGATCATTAATAGTAAAATACAGAAGGAAAACCTCCCCTGCTTGTAGGTTTTTCATAAGGGGATGTGTTGTGGAAGTACTTTTTAAATTTTACCTAAGCTGTGGATTTGTTTAAATTCATATATACATTAGGTAGAGTTATTGCTGCACTGGCTGGAAATACAAAATTCTTATTTAACACCCTAAATTCTGTTTCACTTATATGTTTGTCTGAGAGAGTTATTATTGACTCATGCTGTGGGAGCTCGAATGGCCCTGTCTCTGTCTATCAAACCTTGTTCTATTTTCTTATCTGTTTCGTCTTTGTTCCTCTTCCTCTATTTCCTCTGGTTCAGTATGATTTGTTGTAGTAGAATGTTGCACTGCTTCCTGGAACATATGTTTTTCAGTAGCTCGAGATTTCGGCTAAAACAATAGTTAATTGAATTTAATTGTAATGCACCTTTACAAGTGTGTGTCTCAAGGCGCAACAAGTCAAGGGGAGGAATGATGCTACTAGGCCTTTTACACTGGGATTGCGCGAGTGCAGGTATTAATAACTCGCTTAATACCTGAGGTTGATTTTAAGTGCGGATCCGAGATTGAAACTAGTGTTGCTCAGCGTGGTATTGCTTCCAAGACCTGTGCGTTGTCACTGAGAGATCATTGTCATTGGTGTGCTACTTGCTACTTGCTGATGAAGTACTGGCACTGTTTTCATCACCGCTGCCTACACTATCCGCATTTGAGCTAATGGAGGGTGGAGAGGTTAGAGGACTATAATCGGTAGGGTGTACGTTATTTTTGCCGTCCCTGTGATCTCTCTCATCTTTAATAAAACAGGTTTGCATTTGTACATTTGACCTGATCCTGACCTTCCTTCAGGAATTTATGAAGCGTGTTATAAGTTGTCCCCTCTACTCATGTATTCCATTTTCCTTTTAAAGATTTCTATCACTTTTTCATTCTGTCGTGTACTTTAGTCGTATGATCAATCAGTGTGATTGCCGCTTGACAACCTACACCAGCGCAGTCATTCAATGTGCCTAAATGCTTGGATTAGTCCATAACAAAACAGCGTATGAATGTGACAGCAGGACATTTGGAAAAAGCAGAGAATACCACAATCACCCTTGTTCCCCAAAACTGACAGCCTATCATTTCAGGGAACAAAGGCACATCTCCATCCAGGTGAAGTGGCATGCCCGTCAATAAGCTCTGCGTCATGTGCGAGAAGAGACTACCCACATTGTAGTGAATTGCATAGAATGTGTTTTGCCCAGAAATTCACAAAAATATAATCTGGATCTGCAGATTTGTCCCACTGTACATCACAGAGACCTCATCAGAGGTCTTTATCCCCGGGACAAAAGCCGCTCAGTCTAATTAAGCTGAATGTTGGGCACAGCTCACTCCAGATGTTTGTGAATGCTCTTCTGAAGGCCTATTAATAAGTATTGTTGCAACAGACAGTGCTCTATGTGAACGCATATACAGTAGGCCTGCCACATGTTGGATGGCTGCCCTTCACATGACCTCTTCCACTATGTTCTGGTGACATAGGTTTTTGTGTTCAAAACTGCATTTTGGATATTTTCATATTGGTGACAAGAAGCTTAATGAGGTAAACAATATGAAGAAGTAGACATTTTTTAGCAAGAATCTGCTGAACAAAATCCCAATATTCATGCTTAAAATATAAAAAATCTGTCAAAGTGATATGCAAATGTGCCACATTGTTCCCCATATGAGTGCATAGCTGGTCACACGCGGAAAATATTCCTAAAGATGGTTAATAGTGTATAGCTGAGAGTACCGGAATTAATTCAGGCATTGTACATTTAAGCAGTAATGAAATCATTTAATGAGCCAGCAAGCAGTATAACTAATGGAGGGTCACCAGAGCATTAGTGATCCAGATATAAATTAATTCCTGCTGATTCCTTTATGTTTAAGTGTACCAGTCAACTAATGCTGTTCACGTTTTCAAACGTTTAATGGATTCCATTAATTCTGTTATTGTGTATTACTTTAAAATACGAAATGATTTCTTCAAGGCAAGAGTCAGTAACACATTTTATTTTTACGATAAATGAAAATCACCTAATGGAGTGTCGTTTGCCCGCGATATTTTAGGAATGCTATTTACTTATTTATTTTTATTTGCTATCAGCATTGCTGTCCAGGTCACTCCATCTTTGGTATGTTTTCCAGCCTCTGAAATCTTCTGATGCTGAGTGAGGAAGGCCTATTTTGGTCCTCGGGATTTTTGCTCAGCGCACACTGTATGAAGCAAAGCCACCGTAGATGAGGCGGTGGGCCGGATTCACAAAGATTTGCACTGGCGCACATCTGGGGATTTCCGGCAGCATCTCGGATTTTCACCCGCTGTCTTTCCCCTTGATTCATCAAGCCTAAAACTGGAGCAAATGTAAGGATGGCTGTAGCATCACTGAGATTCACAGGTGAAAATGCGATTCAAGAAGATTTGCTCCGGGGCGCCTCAGAGATGCTCCAGGTCTCTCTGGATATGCTCTGGCTTTAGCCTTCGTGACCTCGGTATGATGTAACAGGTGCAAACCAGAACTGCTCACGTGCTTCAAGTGATTTGCTTGGGGAGGAAGGGATAGCTCAGGGCAAACGCGTCTGCCTTGGAAGCAAAACAACGCGGTGCAACACAGGTTGAATCCTGATCTCGCGCTTAGAAACCACTCGCTGGTATTAAGCACCTTAGTTATGGACAATAAATAACTCCAGTCCAAATCTTTGCGAATCAGGGCACTAATGTTCTTCTTTGAGCAACTGAAGTATTGTGAGGAGATTTTGATAATATTAGAAACATTTCCCTCTTTTATTTAAATTTTTAACAGTGGCACAAATGGCTGTCTAATTTTAAGCATTGCAGCATTTGGCTGCATCCTTCGTGGTCAAGTATCAAAACATATGGCTGGATAAGCCCAAGTGTACTTATAAACCGACTTTGTATCTCAATGTATCAATGTACAAACAACGTATGTATAAATGCATTTCCTAGCTTTACCCACCCTGTAACTAAGCTTCCCCACATGTAACCTCGCCTTGATGCCTAGGGGCTGCTGTGCGCTATATATATGTAATAAATAAATAAATATTACTGCAAAATCATATGAGATCATTGTGTAATCTAAAAACGCTTGCTTGTCCAGGCACATGTGTCACATGACCAGCAACGACCCAACCCAATTGACAACTCCTTTACCTTTATCCAACCACACATTTTCATGAATGTAGCTGGTCTCATAACATCTTTAATATGCAATTGTAAGCTTGAAGGAAGAATACACCGTCCTTCCTTCACTGTTTCTTTTTCTTGCGGTTTGTTAGGAATGCCAAGAACCTTGGCATTCAGATCCCCAATTTAAATCAAGCAGCGATACGGGCAATATGAAGACATGTAAGATATTGCGTCTTCCACTTCTTTCACCGTGCTTGCCTTTTCCCCCCGCCCTGGTCTTAAATAAGCATTTACAATCATAAAACCCATTGCCGGCATCCTAAATCATCGCAGTTTCCCAGTTATGGAAAAGCTCACATACCTCATCTAAAGCTGCACACCAATGTCTACTAATGGAAGCAGGCTCCCTCTCTCTTTATCTACCGTTGCTTGGAGTCTGTTGCATTACATGCATCAGTGTTAAAGCCCCATGTTACAGTCTGTTGATATTTGACCTATCTACAGATGACTGTCCAGTCACTGACGATGATATGGATTCACTTCTCTTTATTCCGCTCAAAATCTTTATGGACTGTTAGCAATGCCATGCGTCACTGGCTTGTAAGTACATACACCTTCCCTAAATTGTGTTCACCTTGTATTTCTTGTTTTTGTTTACTCTCCTCCATTCACCCTCTTCTTTATATACGTGTCACTTATCTCTACTCGAGTATCTTGAATATCTGATTCAGAATTAGTGTGTTCTGCGGTCTCCCCTGTTTTATATGTGCTAGGATGGGCCAATTCATTATTGCAGAGCTGCATTGTTCTATCACTCCTTTATTGAATTTCTCCTTTAAATCCCGGGTACCCTACAAATTAGTAAGAATCATGGGTGATACCCCGCTTCCTGCACATTATATCGCTGTTCCCTTTCACATACTGACATTCTTCTTTGTCGGCCCTGGCATACAATTTATTTGTCAGCTTCAATCACATACATTTGCTATTCTTTCCAGTGATACATCATGCCTGGGTACAAATGTTTATTTGGAGGTTTGAATAGCACTAACAGGTCACCTAATGGCCAGTTCATTGCGCTAGGGGAGACAGAGAGAGAAATCAGAAACATCCCTATACAGGGACAAATATAGCCCAACCCAATGTTTGGAGAGATTCATCGTTAACTCTTTTGAATCAAGTATCCAAGCAAATTCCAGTAGATTTTAACACTTTCCAGAACCTCAGGAGATTATGGTCATCCCTAAGGTTAGGGATGAGTGTATTTCACAATCTAGGACCCGGGAGTCCCATGGCTTGCCTCTGTGTTTAAGGCATTTAGAATATTACTGATGTACCTGGTAGAGCGGGAGGACCTTCCAGTTCTTGTCAGGGTGTAGAGCGGGACTACTTTACGCAGGTAGCCTGGGCCAATAGACCAGGCTTTGTGATTGTTGCAGAGAATCCTGAACCGAACTCTGGCTTCCATTGGTGGTCAGACTAGTGCTGTCATTTCCTGGTTTGTATGTTGCTATTTTGGAGGTTTTTAAACAGCCAATGGGCAATTCATGACTCTCCCGGGAGAGTCTGTCTATACCGTGCTTGGGAAGTCTGGGTTATGTGTCATATATCATGAGGTTGGTTGATGTAGTCTGGTGTATGTGTGATGGGATTGGTTCATACAAGGTGTAATGCTCTTACTGTTGATTGAAAAGGTTTTTTTTTAAGGCATTTAGAATATTACTGATGTACCTGGTAGAGCGGGAGGACCTTCGAGTTCTTCTCAGGGTGTAGAGCGGGACTACTTTACGCAGGTAGCCTGGGCCAATAGACCAGGCTTTGTGCATGTTGCAGAGAATCCTGAACCGAACTCTGGCTTCCATTGGTGGTCAGACTAGTGCTTTCATTTCCTGGTTTGTATGTTGCTATTTTGGAGGTTTTTAAACAGCCAATGGGCAATTCATGACTCTCCCTGGAGAGTCTGTCTATACCGTGCTTGGGAAGTCTGGGTTATGTGTCATATATCATGAGGTTGGTTGATGTAGTCTGGTGTATGTGTGATGGGATTGGTTCATACAAGGTGTAATGCTCTTACTGTTGATTGAAAAGGGTTTTTTAATGGATACCAACACTGATGTGGCTGAATCTCTCCTCCAAAATTGTATTCAGAATTTCATTGGAACCAGCTCCTTGATCACTTGATTTCAACTTATTTCTCTTATCATGGTACAACAATTCCTCTAGTTCACAGTTCGTTCTGCATTAGATACTCATCAGGTCCACCGTGTGGAGCACTTCACTCTATTACATCCCTTGACTTTGATGCATGACTCTTTCCCTAAATGAGGCTCTGCTCTCCAGTCTCCTCCCTTCACCAGCATTCATCCCTTGCCTACATAACAGGTGCAGTTTCAAAGTCGCCTACTCCTAAATCAAATGTGACAGGGGGGATATATCAAAGTGATTTTCAGTTCCCAGCCTGGGTCATTTGTCACTCCTCAAGCAAGGGTACCCATTACCATTTTCCTGTTTACAACATATAAGAACTATTGAGGTCATTTACACATGTCACCATCACTTTGTTGGTAATAGTCAATATTTATATGAATTCAAAAGTCACATGTAAGCAAATCCGAACTTCTACTGTACTGAAGGTTGCTTCTAAAAATCTAGGTTTGATAAACCACTTTCATAAACAATGTATTATCTTCTAATGCATGTGTTTGTTTGTTTTATATCCTGCCAGCAGGGCACAGTAAGGTCACTCTGCTGCACTTGGTGCTCTTGTCATTGGCTAGTTAGGGCCTAAGAAAGAGCGTTTGCCACCTTTGGTGTTGCGATAACCACCTTTTAATTAAGATTCACTTTGTCTTGTTTGTTGTGCAGGCTTCTGCTTCCTGAGCCTGTTAGACAGGGCCCAGTCTGTTTGTCAGGCAGTGGAGCACTGTCCTCTTTGTCAAAGAATGGTTATTGCAAGCTTCATTGAATAGGAATGTTTTAAGGGATTTCGTGGCTCCTGATAGTAGCTTCCTCAGATTAGGTTATGCATTCCATAGTCACGGGCCAAACACTTATATTGTTTATTGCGTTGAATTTTGACCGGTTGGCCAGGTTCATGATTTCTGACCTGAGGCATTAACCAGAGGTAAAAGCATGGGACCAAATTCTAGAGGCCCACCATCTCTTTGCACCTGCAGCCTCTATAGACAATGCATCGGATTTCTATTATTTTTCTTTGCTCCCTACGGAGCCAATGGAGCTCTTTCCTTGCTGAAGTATTACTGTCTAAGTTCATAAGGTTTAAATGTAGTAAGGCTGCTTAGATATTAGATGCTCGGAAGCTTTTAAAGTTATTTTTAGAAACTCCTGAATAGACCTCATTGCAAGGGCACAAGTGGGAAAAAACAGGAAACAGGTGCACTCGAGCCGCCCAATAGAAAAAAGGGGGAATATCTTTCTGATCATTTTGAGCAGACAATAGTTGCTTAGGGTAACATCAGCCATTGGTTGCATGAAGGAGAGGTCATGTTGAATCCAAATCCCTGGGTTTTTACTTAGTGAGCAATGCTGTTATATGCCTAATTACTTAATCCATGGGCAGGGCACAGTAGCTTTCGGATGCAACCCCAGCAAGCAAGATCTCCTTTCAGAACATTTTAGACAAATGTGGATATCTTTTATCCAGAAGAGAACATATTTAAGGTAGTTTGTAATTTGTTATGGTATTCCTGGTCCCCAGCCTTAAATGGAGCAATGTATCATCAAAATATGCTTGGTTTTGCAGAGTATCTGAGTTGATGATTTCTGACAAGACGCCATGAGTATGCTGAACTGGAGCTATGACAGTGAAGATCATTGAAGGATGCTACAGATGATGGGCTTCATTTAGGAGGAGGAGGAGGAGGAGGAAGAGGAGGAGGAGGAACCAATTCTGTTTTCTTGACTTCGGGTTGTCAGGAAGGGTTGGATCAACTGCAGTGCCATATCCAAAATCCTGACCTATTCTTCTAGATGGACAAGATGATGATGTGTCCAGCATTGTAACCCTAGTTGTACTTTACTTTCTGTGCCATATGTAACTTAAGCTGACCAATCCTCTTGATGCCCTTGCGCCCTGCTACCTTTGGGTTTGGCGCGCATTACAGATAATAAATCTACAGACCCCCTGGATACGACAGACATTTCGCCAACAACCTCTGTGACTCAATAGCTACCATTCACGTAAATAATCCTTCTCTTACACTGCTGGGTGACTTCAATATCTGGTTCAACATCCCGAATAACCCCATGACTCATCCGCTGGCTGACAGTCTTGATGCACTCAACCTCTCCCATCATACCACTGGTCCAACCCACTCAGGTGGGCACACCCTTGATGCAATTTTCAGCTCCCATGACATGGTTTATATATCCCCTCCCAAACCACTCCTCTGGACCGACCACTATACTATCACCTTCTCTCTCCACAGGGCTGCCCCTCCCCCTACAGCTCCCCCAGCCCCCACCCCTGATGTCAAATGCTGGAATAAAGTCAAGATCCGTCCCGACCTAGCCGAAGCCCTGCTTCTTCTCCCCCTTGGAACGCTGCCCCCCTAATAGACCCTTAACCATCGATTCCTTCCACCCCTGGCTAAAAGACTCACTAATTCCTCTCACCCCCTCACGCCCTGCATCCTCACGTAAATGACCGTTCCCCAAATGGATCACGCTCCACCTGAGGAATACCAAAAACTAAAATAAACCTCTTGAACACAAATGGCAAACATCTAAAATAGATCTCAGCAGATACATGTACGCCCTCCACCACCGTAACTACAAATCTCAAATCTGATAGGCCAATAAAGCTTATTACAATAAACAAATTCTCAACTGTGGCAACCGCAGCAAAGAACTCCACATGATCATATCAGAATTCGTGAAACCCACGTACACCTCTACCCAGTCCACCCCCTCACAATCACTCTGCGACTCCCTCGCCCTACATTTCTACAACACCGCTCTTGACAGCACGGCAACCCTCTCCGCCTCCCCATCACCAACCTCTCCTGATCCCATTGCCCTGACACTCAATTTCCCTAAGTTTGACTCTTTCAAACCCATCTCCAGAGATGAGTTCCTTGACCTACTATCAGCCAGCAAAGCCTCTGGGTCGCCCCTCGACCCTGCCTCTGTCCTAAAAGAAATATTCTCATCTACCTGCGCAGGAGAACATGCGAGGGCCATACTAAATGACTCCCTCACCTCTGGCATCTTCCCTGATGCCTTAAAAATAGCACTTGTCAAACCACTTCTAAAAAAGGCATCCTGTCATAATGTGCTCGTGCTCTGTGGAATGTTGATGCTTCTTCAGCAATCAACATTCCACAGTGGCGGTTGGGCTGGACTGCTGAAGGAAGGAGCCTGCGCTTGTGGGGTCCAGTAAATAAACCTTTACCTTATACTTGGTGTCCGTGGATCTTGTCAGTGGCGACGAGGATTTTACTGGGCCCCGTCCCACGCGTGCAGCGGCTAGTTGCCCCGGTCCATCGCCGGCGTCACGACACCGGGGCTGCAGCTGCTGAACCCGCTGGCACATCAACTTGCAGGGGTCCGGTCTGGACGCCGAGTCGAGAATACGAGTTCTTCCTGCCCGCCACGGATGTGAGCGCAGGAGCAGCCGCGGACCCTGGCAAGTTGTGGATGGTGTGTGTGGGCGTCCCCAGGACCATTCGGGTTGCGCAGGATTGGTGGCTGTCAGCGGAGGGCTCTGCTGTGCGTGCCTGCAGAAACCGCTTGACAGCTCCGCCCGACAGTGTCGACCCAATCAGCTCCTGGCCTATTTCACGACCACGAGTACGAGGGGCTGCGCTGACGCTGCGTGTCCCAGGAAGACACATCAGCTGATCGCTGTCAGAGAATCAGCTGATTGCTGCTTTTGAGCAGCCGCGGACCCTGGCAAGTTGTGGATGGTGTGTTTGGGTGTCCCCAGGACCATTCGGGCTGTGCAGGATTGGTGGCTGTCGGCAGAGGGCTCTGCTGTGCGTGCCTGCAGAAACCGCTTCAGCTGATTGCTGCTCTTGAGGAGTAGGTGGACGGCGATTGGCTCCTCGCTGCCCCCAGCAGGAAAACGGATGAGCGGCGATCGGCTCCAGCTCTGGCCGGTTTGGTGACAATAAACGCCTCTATTGGCCCACTGGATACGGACCACTGGAGGTGAGTTGGGGGCATATATTGGCAAGTAAAGCTGACAGGAGGAGATTCCTGTATTTTGTTTGTTCTGGAGGTGTTGGGCCCGAAGGCAAGAGGCGGGTCGGGGGGTGCACAACTCCAATCGGCAATCATAAGTGAAATTGCTGCAGTTTTCAAGGGATGTCGCTGTACTGACTTTATTCTTGGATCTGATAATCGTTTTGACTCACCCAGCAGCACCAGTACTGCATTCAACATGTGGGTGCACGTTTACAAGGAGACATTGGGGTTATCTACACACTCCAGACCAGCAGACATTTTGTGGCCCAAGGTCCTAGTGTGGGCCTAGCGATCTAGACACTGTCTCCAGCCATGTTGCATACAGCAGCCAGGCCTCCACCTGCTTTTCTTCCAAACCCGGGGGAGCCGACTGTTGCTTGGGAACAATGGGTAGACGATTTTAAAGTATACTTGAGGGCTGCCGGGGGAGCAAAGTTCAGTGATGATGAAAAAGAAGCTGCACTGTTAAACTGTATTGGTACTGAGGGTTTGAGGATTTTCCGTCACCTTCCTGGAGAGAATGTTATGGTTCAAGGGGGGGGGGGTGAGGGAGAAATGGTAGTAAGCGCTTATGAGACTGCTTTAAGGAAGTTGCAAATACGCTTTGGTAAAAGAGTGAATGTGGTGTTAGAGCGATATAAGTTTTTCTCTAGGGCGCAGGGTTCAACAGAAAGCATTGATGCTTATGTTACTGCATTGTGTGCACTCATGGCTACTTGTGCATTTCCTGGCAATGGCGATGAACATATAAGAGATCAGATTATGATGAAGACATCTAATCAGAAAGTAAGAGAAAGGTTGTGGATTGAGAGTGACCCATCCCTTGATAAAGTGTTGGAAATTGCCAGAGCATTGGAGGCTTCTAAGGCGAGTGTGCAAATTGTTATGGAAAGAGACATGTCTAAGGACATGGTGCATGCAGTCATGGCAAAGAATAAGAAAGGCTGGGATAAAGCTGCAGTGCAGGCGAGCAGGGGATTTAAGAGCAAGGAGGGGTGCAAAAATTGTGGGTGGTCCAGCCATACTGCCGGTTCCAAGTCATGTCCTGCTGGCAACGTGGAGTGCAGGAAATGCAAACGGTTGGGCCATTTTGCACGCATGTGTAAGGGGCAAATTGTTGCTAGTGTGGCTCCAGATGATTCTTCTGTGTTGTTGGAAGGTGCATGTGCAGCTGCATCTGATCAAAATGTCATATTGCATGTGGAAGGGAGTGGGCGGAGAGGTCCATGGGTGTCAGTGTTGGTGGATCAGCATCCCGTGGACATGCTGGTGGATTCGGGGTCACCTTATTCCCTGGTGGCTCCGGAAGTGTACCGAGATGTTTTGGGTAGACAGGTGGCTACTCTGTTGCCCCCGGATATCAATCCATCTGCATATGGGCAGAATCCTATTGATATACTAGGATACAATTGGTCAAACTTTTCTTTCAACGGGAGGCAAACTGTGGGTAAATTGTATGTAGCTTCAAAAGGTACGAGTGTTTTGGGTTGGGATGAGCAGGCTGCATTGCAGTTACGGATTCACCCGGGTGAGGAGGTGCCGGTTCTCAGCGTGATGCAGGGGGCGGGGCAAGAGATCGCAATGGTTACTCCTGCAGTGCTCATGGGTGAGTTTCCTGAAGTGTTTTCGGACACCCTTGGTAAGCTCAAAGGTTTTACCCATCGCATTGTCCTGAAGAAGAATGCTATTCCTAAGGTGCATAGAGTGAGGGGAGTACCTGTAGCGGCGAGAGAGGCATTGAAAGTGGAATTGGATAAGTTGCAGTCTGCGGGCATAATTGAACCTATTGAGACCTCAGAGTGGCTGTTCCCTGTGGTCTTAGTTAAGAAGGGTGACGGGACCATTAGAATGTGCGTAGACCTTAGGGAACTTAACTCTAGCATATGGATGGATCGGCACCCCTTACCGAACATTAATGAGTTGTTGTTAACATTAGGTGATGCCAGATATTTTTCAACTTTTGATTTGTCAACGGCATATCACCGGATTGACCTGCATAAGGAGTCCAGGCCCCTTACTTTGTTTGTGACTCCATTTGGGGCATTCAGGTTTTGTCGCATGCCTTTTGGCCTGGCTTTGGCTTCGGCTGTGTTCCAGCGGTTAATGCAGCAGATGTTTGGGGGTGTTTTGGGGGTCATTTATTTTCAGGATGATATTTTGGTTTGGGGTAAGAGCAGAGAGGAACATGATGTAAGGGTGAGGAGGGTCATGCAGATTCTCAGGGATAGAGGTCTAACTGTAAAGTTAACCAAGTGTCAGGTGGGTGTGGAGGAAGTTACATATCTTGGACATACTTTGAGTTCCCAAGGAGTGAGTCCCAAAAGGGAGCTGGTACAGGTGTTGAGGGAGACACCAGCTCCTGTCAATAAGGATCAGCTAAGGGCTTTTCTGGGCCTTGCAGAATATTATGTGAAATTTGTTCCCAGTTATGCTGAAAAAACGGTGGCCATGAGAGCCCTCTTGAAAAAGTGTGTCAGGTTCACCTGGTCTGAGGAGTGTGCGAAAGAATTTGAGTTGGTCAAAAAGGAGGTGGAGAAGGCCCCTTCCCTGAAGTCATTTGACCCGAAAATCAAAACTGCCCTCACTGTGGATGCGAGTGATGTGGGCCTGGGTGCAGTACTGGAACAATGGGTGAATGGGGAATGGGTGCCAGTGGCTTTTGCTTCAAGGACATTGAGGAATGTAGAAACCAGATATTCGGTAATTGAGAAAGAGGCTTTAGCTGTACTATGGGCTTCAAAACATTTCAGGACATTTTTGTGGGGTATACCATATATTGTCAGGACGGACCATAAACCGTTAGTGCAGGTGTTTTCTACAAAAGGTGTCATGGCAGTTTCCCCGAGGATTGCGAAGTGGTCAGTGCAGTTACAGGATTACAATTTCTCTTTGCAATACTTTCCTGGTAAACTTAATGTGGTGGCGGATTGTTTGTCCCGTTTGCCTGTGGTGGAGGTGGATAGGCAGGCAGGGTCCGTGAAAGAGGAGGACATGCAACAATATCAATTGGCATTTATCGCTTCTGCTGTAGAGAAGTCAGTGTGGGATGTAGAGTCAGAAGCTGATGTAGAGTTAAAATGGATTAGGAAAGGTCTTGTTAAAGGTTGGGATGCTGTTCAGCATAGGCCTGAAGGGAAAGGTTATGCCCGGGTTCTCCATGAATTGGCCGAAGGTCCTTGGGGTGTGTCTAGGGGAGCTAGGCTGATCCCCCCTGTAAGTTTGAGAGGTAAAGTGGTGGAATTGGCACATGTTGGTCATTTGGGTCGATCATTGACCAAGAGGAGACTCAGGGAGGAATATTGGTGGCCGTCTAAGGACAAGGATGTTGAACTGGTGGTCAAAGATTGTCAGGCATGAGCAGGCAGTGATAAGAGCAAGGTGCTGCATCCCCAACCCATGCATCCTATAGAGGTTCCTGATCAGGTGTGGTCAAAGTTGGCTTTGGATATTATGGGACCGTTTGAATGCTTGCAGCCTGAGTCTAGGTTTCTGTTAGTATTGGTGGACTATACATCCAGGTGGATCGAAGTTGCGTCTTGTGCCACTGTGACCACTAATTCTGTTATTGACTTCTTGAGGAAAGTATTTGATCGCGAGGGTTTACCTGCCAGCTTAGTGACAGATAATGGGGTGCAGTTCACGTCTTATGCCATGACAGAATTCTTGAAAAAACATGCCATTTCCCATTATAGGACTGCCTTGTATAATCCCTCTGCCAATGGATTAGTTGAGAGGGCTAATGGTACCATTAAGTCAGCTATACAGTTGGCTTTGGCCAATGGTTTGGATTGGCAGGAAGTGGTGACGCAATATCTAGCTGCATATCGCAGAACTCCTGCTGTGGCTACGGGCAGATCTCCGTTTGAGCTCATGAGGGGCAGGAAGGCAGGTACAATGTTAAGGACTTTGGCCATGGGTGGTGGTGGGCCGTGTGACATGGATTTACAGGCTATTCATCGTAGTATTTCTGCACGCCAGAAGGCTATGGTAGCGTCACAAAACTTTAGGAAGGAATTGTGTGTCAAACCTGGGGATCAGGTATACATAAAAAACCCAAGGTTTGTTCATAAAGGATACAGCGCGTTTTTGCCCTCAAGGAGAGTGGTTAAGGTGGGGAAAGGTCATGTAAGGTTGGAGGATGGCTCTGTTTGGAGTAAGAAACGGGTGGTTGTGGATGGATGTGAACGTGCGGGTGGATCCAATATGGACCATAATCCAGAGTGTCAGGAAGCAGTGTTGCATTATGAGCCTGTGGTTTCAAAAGAGTCTAGCTTGGAACAGGAAGAGATTGTTCCACTTCCAGACTCCACAGGTCCTCTCAGTGCAGGCCAGTCGTGCGTAGAGGTGAATGTGGAGGGTCAGAATGCTTCCGAGATGCAACCTGTGGTGGCACAAGAAAGGGGTCATGCGCCCAGGAGGTGTGGCCCTCCCATAAGGTTTAAGGACTATGTGTGTTAAAATTATACTTGCTATAACAATGCTTTGGTCCCTCGCACCTGTGTGGGCAAGATTGTCATGAGTTGTATTGTGTTACAAACAATTTTTTGTTTTTTTGTTGTTGTTTTCCTAGGATACGTTATGATCTGTTTAATAACAAGTTCATGTGTTCCAAATATTGTTTTTGTATGAGATGCTAAATTTGCTATGCAAGGGAAAGAGGATATGGGTGCTCGCATCTTGGGTCAAGTGGGTCTTTATTTGCAGCATTTTACCATACCTGCATTTTAATTAAGAATGTGTAAGTTACCTTGTTAAACCAGTTCATGTTTCTCATGGTTGCTAATTGTTGCTATGTAAGGGAAGAGGATATGTCTTAATGTGCTCGTGCTCTGTGGAATGTTGATGCTTCTTCAGCAATCAACATTCCACAGTGGCGGTTGGGCTGGACTGCTGAAGGAAGGAGCCTGCGCTTGTGGGGTCAAGTAAATAAACCTTTACCTTATACTTGGTGTCCGTGGATCTTGTCACATCCCTTGACCCCCTTGAACCCAAGAATTAAAGACCAATCTCCAACACCAGATTTCTCACGAAACTCATGGACCGGACAGCATACTCCTAGCTCAACTCCTTTGTAGAATCCAACTGTCTCCTCGACCCCGCACAATCAGGCTTCAGACCACAACATGGTACAGAAAGCACTATGATCTCGATCTGGGACGATCTTAAGGTTGCACAGCACTGATTCTCCTCGACCTCTATGCAGCCTTTGATGCGGTTAACCACTAAATCCTCCTTGACCGCCTTCATGCCCTAGGAATCCCTGGCACTGCTCTCAAATGGATTGCCTCCTTCCTCAGCAACAGGAAACAAATAACCCTCCTCTCCCCGTTTGCCTCAACTGCTCGCTCAGTGAAAACTGGAGTACCCCAAGGCGCATGTCTATCTGCTCAATCTCTATATGACCAGTCTACCAGAAATCATCCGCGCACACAATATCTCCTGCTACAACTACGCTGATGATACCCAAATTATCCTAAGAATTCCCAAGTCAGGCACCAACCCCTATCCCGACCTTGAAGCCTGTCTCTGCGATATTGGCCATTGGATGACAATAAACCACCTCCTTTTAAAACCTGATAAAACTGAAATCATGGTGTGCGGCAATACTGCCCTTCTGCCAAATCCGCTCCCATGTCCCCCAGCCCTCGCCCCCCTCCGATATAGTAAACAAACTAGGCTGCACTATGGACTCAGGCCTAATTGTCTCCCGTCAGATGAATAATGTGTCAAAAGGCTGTCACTACCACCTCAAACTTCTCAGACACATTTTTCCCTACCTCTCCTACCCCAACAAACTTGCCGCAGTTATGTCTATTGTGATGTTGCGACTGGACTATGCCAACTCCCTATACATAGGAGCACTCGCATACCAACTCAACAAACTCCAAAGAGCCCAAAACGCTGTCGCAAAACTGCTCCTCGCCCTGGGCATAGAGACCTCATCTAGCCAGCTCTCCGAACCCTCCACTGGCTCCCAGTCGGACAAAGGTCAACCTTCAAGACCCTATTCATTACCCACCGTGCAGTGCACAAGACTGGCCCAATCTACCTACAAGAAAAGATAAAACCCCACCTCTCATATCGCACCCTAGGATCAAGCGCTGCCCTCCTTCTAGTTATTCCAACTGCTAACTCTGTCAGGATCAGAGGATACACCTTTTGAACCTTGGCCCCTACTCTATGGCACTCACTCCCCCCACATATTCGACACACCCAAGACTATATGACCTTCCGCAAGGCTCTAAAAAGTTGGCTCTTTCCGTAATGCCGACCACGAACATCTCATGTGACTGAGCCTTGCAACCCGATGACAAATACTCAATGAGATCCCGAGCAATGACGCCACTGATTATGCTTATTAAGTCACTATCAAGCAATCACATGCTTGAAATCCAGAATAGCGAACTCCTTAGATCATAACTCCACGCAAACACTCACCTCCCATATCACTATGCTTACTCTCTACTCTACACCAATACACAATTAGAGTGCAGCTACACCCCTTGATCAATTTCGGCCTAGCTGCTCACATACGAACATTACTCCATGAACACCTCATCATTCTAAATAAAACGCAGCTACATCCCATGATAAACCGGCCTAGCTGCACACATACACGTCCTACACAGGCCTAACGCAGCCAGAACCCAGTCGTGGTGTCCATCCGCCTGACTGCAAACATCCAACTGATAACAATATCACCACACCTAATGCTAGGATGCAGCTACCATCAGGCATTGCATCAGCTGCACACATAACTTGTGCACCCACGCACCCTATGCCACCTTACTCTCTCAACTGACCTGGACTACGATCCCCAAGGCTGTTCAACCTACAATCGCTTTGAGGTCATACCAATGATATAGAGAGCGCTATATAAATGCCAAATAAAATAATAAATGACATAACACACGTTTCCTCCTCCATCACAAACCCCAAGGATGATTGAAATTTTGCACATGAAATTAGAGAGTTCAAATGTGTTACCTCAATGCCACTGTGTTCTCATTCTAGATCCCCTGCCATCTGTGTCCGCTTCATCCTCACAAACTCACTGTCTTTCCAACTCTTTGCTTTACCGGCCATTGTCTCATCCTGAGGTGTCACCTCACCCATCTAGTCTCACTTCCCACAATTTCTTTAACGGACAATATGGGACTGCCACTAGCATACACGTCTATACCTGATGGTACCATACCGACCCTTGTGTAATGGGTCCTCAGATCTTTTGAACCAGGAATATGTGACAGGGTCCCTGAATGATGGCATCTATTTACATTGTAAATGTTTGTGATTTTGACACCAGAGGGTCAAATATGCAGACAAATATCCTAATTAGAAATGTTCCGTTTGGAGACAAACAAACATTTATGGAGTTATACAGTTTTAGATCACAACTATAATTGGAAAAATACTAAGGAGCATCACGGAACAGAAATACTTTGGCTTGATTTCCATGGAGTCACTCTTCATTTTAATCTGATATAATGATGAAAAGATGCATTTGTACAGATGTACCAAAAAGCAGTGAATGAGGGGTTAGTCTGGGGTGGGAGGATAGCTCAGGGGCAACGGTTTAGACTTGGAAACAAGACAATGCAGAGCAGCACAGGCTCGAATTCCGGTACTGCATTTAGAGACTGGTCTCTGGTGCATAATACAGTATTAATGACTTAATCTTGATAATTAACTGTGATAACTTTACAGTCAAACTGACCACCTTTCCCAAAACCCTGCAGTATAAAATGCACGGTTTTAAGACCGTTATGAACTGCTTAGGAGTGGTTTAAGGCTGGGATAAGGATACAGAGGCGTGTATTATCTTGTTTCGGTTTCAGAGATTATGACAGTCTCTTTATTTAAACATACACCACTTTACAGACATGCACTGTAAATCAATCTAAAGCTCCTTTTTTTCTACAACACATATTTATTTACCTTACATGATTTTTGTTTGGTCTGATGACTACTTATGAGTTTCCGTTTTACTTCATTATGTAAAATTAGTGTCGAGAATTCCCTAACAAGAAGTCCAGTGTATAAACGGGTGTAAATACAATTATTTGTGAACGTTTTGTTATAAAACAAGGTCTTAGATCACCATTTAAAAAAACATAACCGGGGAGAAATAAGAATGATTTCTGAAGTGTGCAAGTAAAACACCGCAGAGGTTATCCCCTCAAAAGTTGTGCTGGACATAGGGACGAAATGATAAGAGAAAACCCAGATGTTAACTTTCAGAAAATTGCTGGTTTGGTGGTATTTGAGATGCTTGTTTAGTGTGGGTTTGCAAGGTTTGCTTGAGAACTAATGGCTTCCAAAAAGCTGCAGCGAGCAATAGGTCGAAGGGCTACGGCAGTTTGCGTCAGCATCAACTAGCTCGTTTAAAAACAGAACAGTTATTGTAATTGATAGTTGCAGGCCTGTATAGTTTACCAGGTGCTCCACGTGGGTGCGAGCAATGACATCTAAATTTTCAGCAGGAAAGGGCAGGTGAGCCTGAATGCCTGCCCACTGCAGCTGCCTGCGTGCAACCAGCAGGTTCAGTAATCTCAAAACACAAATGGCGTTCATCTCTGCTCTTGCAAAAACAGGAATTATTTCTATCCAGCTCAAGGTACTCATTTTATCTACTTCGAAAGGATGAAGGAACAAATCGCCCCTGGCTAGATTCGAACTTCACCACACATCTCATTTAACGGCAGTAGCAAAATAAAATAAAAAGCACAGCGAGCATGTGCAACTTGTGCACAAGTTGTTGTATTCTTCATAATAGGTGTATTTGTTACCCAACTACAAAGTGTTCATTTTATTAATCTGAGACAGGCTTGGACTGGCCTATATGACAATAGGGCAATGCCCAAACAAAACACAAAATGCTAGTGTGGGCCAGTTTTTTTAGTGTGGGCCAGTTTGATGAGTTACTTCCCTATGCAGCTAGTAGTTTTGACCAGTGTTAGTGAATAATTCTTTAAAATGCACAATTTGCATCACATTTTATCAATCCCCCCCCCCCCCGCAAACTCCCTTTGGGTACTACTCAGTCTGTCACAAAAGGAATGAATTGCCATTTGCAACTGTGGGCACTTTTTGATTGGTGACTGAGGAAATTGTATGCCCCAGTCCCACCCTGATCTGAGAAGACTGAAAAGATGATTCATCCCCCTGCAGATTCGAATCGAAAAGACATTTTGGGGGTCATTACGATCTTGGCGGTAAGGGGTTAACGGCACTGGTAATGGTGTCGGAGCCGTCAATCCCTTACCGCCCCATTACGAGTCTGCTCGCAGGACCCGAAAAGAGCGCCTGGTAAAACCAGGTGCCCTTAGCAGGTCCTGCTAGCAGACCAGGGAGCTAACAACGGGCCCGTTATTAACGGGCCCGTTGTTAGCTCCCTCCTCATTCCCATTGAGCCCTGTGGGGGCTCGAATGGGAATGGGATGTACCGGGTCCGGGTTCCTTGAATGAGGAATTACCGGGTCCTCCAAGGTTGGAATGTTCGGTAATTCCTCATTCAAGGAACCCAGACCCGGTATCTGGTAAGGGGGTAACCATGCCGCAAATTGCAGCATGGTTACCTCCAAGGTCGTAATGACCCCCATTGTCATCATTTAAAAACTTCATGTGGCTGTTTCGTAAATTATGACAATGATGATATGTGTTAAATGGATGATACAAAGGCCACATTTAGATGTTATTAAAGAGTTCTGCAAAGTTGAAATAATAGGGCCACATTCTTCAAAGCTAGCGCAGATGATAAAATACGTGCAGAGGATGCGCTCTGCGCTAGTGTGAGAAGTGTGCAGGTCACCTTATTCCCAAAGGTGACCTGCACACTTATGGGGATGTGAAGCAGTAGAGAAGATGCGCTAGCCGACCTCCTTGCATACCTTCATGTCAAGAGTGCGGTCCACACACTAATATATGTGACAGGCCCCCAACACCCACTTGGGAGCTGTGAGCATTTTCCAGAGTGGTGTGCCCTTAAAGGGCTTGCATTTTGAAATGCTTTGCAAAAGAAAAAAGCACTTCTATCCCTGTTTGAAGGATAGAAATACAAGTGAGAGAGGATTGGTTAAGACTACTCCTTTTCCACTTCAAATAAAATGCATGAAAGGTTCAGAAATGAACGTCTCGTCCATTGCTCATTCCCCAGTGCCTATTTGAAACAGGAGCTGGGTAATGTCTCTTATTTCTACACATTTTAAAGTGCGTCCCTTTTGTGAATTCGGAATGCGCATTGATATGCATACAGCAGCCTCTTTGTTTACGCCTTAAGAAAGGAGGGACGGACGAATGGTAGCATTTTTTATCACTGGTGCTAGAGTAGCTCATGATAATCTGCCCCCAAAGAAAATGATCTTATTTGTAGAAAATGTAGCATCTTTGTGACAAATGTCTGACATGTTTTAAAGTTATAAAAGTTTAATAATGGCTTAAAAAATGATTTTCTTGTAAATGGTATAAAAGTACTTTGAACATTCAAAACATTGGATTGTGTGTGTGTAAACGGCATTTGTAACTACACGCACATCATCAGCATGGCATTCAATGAGGTTTTCCCACGAGTGACCTATTGAAAGGGGATGACACATAACACCTTAAGCTGGAGCCTTTGTAGACAGCCAGTAACCACATTAGTACAGTGTCAAAAATGAAGTTGGAACACAACTGTCTTGCTGAGACTGATTCATTTCAGCTGCTGACGGCCTACTTTTCAACAAGATGATAGATAATGATTTTGAAGAATAACAATGCTTATTTTGTGCCATCCTTTTTAGTCAGTGTGATTGGACTGGAAGGTTAGTGATTCAGCCATGGGGATAGTGATTCGACCGGGAGGATAGCTCAGTGACAATACATTTGAATCCTAGCCCGCGCTTAGAGACTGATCCCCAGTTTTAAGTGTGTTATAAAAGATTAATTAATTGATTAATTGTGTTTGTGCCAACAGAAGAGAGGGTGCAACCAGAAGGAGCACACCATGCAGGGCTCGTTGAATACAACAGTTGCTTCAAAATGAAAGCCAAGAGAGGCCAGTCAAGGCGACATTCAGCTATCCAGAACAGGCCCCAAAACCCTACACTTCAAGAAGAAACTGAACCCCTGTGGTGGTACAGACAAGACTAGTGATGCACAAGGTCATGCCCCCAGCCAGGGCTGGTCTTTGCATCAGGCAGCTTAAGCGGCTGCCTGACGTCAGTTAGCATCTAGGGGGCGCTGCTCCAGCGTGGAGCTAGTGCATTTAGCTCACCTCGCCTGAGCCTCGAGCTGGTACTCCTGCTGCCTGCAAAGTTATTGCTAGTTCTAGCACACAGCAGCCACAGCCTCGGCACTCAGGCAGGGCAGCAATTTTCAAATTCGCAACATTTGTTGCATTGTTGACTTCCCGGGCCCCGGGTGGCGCCCGCAGGGATAACATTAGCTGTAGGTGATATGAAAAGGTTATTTGCTTCAATATTGGGAGAGCAGGCAGATGATCTCTGGAGAAGAGCAGGATATGCAGGAGTAACAGCATATGGTAACCATCATGACAGATCGCCATTTAATAACTGTAGAGCCAGCATGTGGAAGGCATTAAGGGTAATGTACCCAGACGCATTGGACAAGAGTGCCATTATGACATGGAAAATACAAACAGATGAGGACCCTGCAAAATACATTCAGGAGATGAAGGAAAAGTGGTGTTTAGACACAAGAGAAGCATGGGACAAGAAAGTCCCTGTGTTTTACCATATTATATGCATGGGTCTTCCGGAAGACGTGCAGGTGCAATTACAAAAGGTGGTGGGGATAAGGATGAAACAGCGGCCTGAAGAAGCTACCAGCAAGTAGGACCAATGGAATATAATGTAGGAAGGGGAGAACAGATGTGTTAACCAAGAAGAAGGGGGAACGCAAAAAGAAGTAGGGAAACTAGAGTTGGACACACATTCATAAGAGGATTTGATGGAGGCAGAGCTAGTTTTGGGGGCTTTGGGAATTTTGAAGGACAATGTTGGACATGTGGAATGACAGGACATTATGCAAGAGGATGTGGGAGTAGAGGAATTACACCATTTGGGTTAGCACCTCATGGCCACAAAGGTAGGGTAGCAAAGTCTGCACCCATGTATCCCCCACAATATCAGAAAGAAAATCCCTACAATGCACCACAAGCACAGCAGATGCCATATGCCCCAACAAACACTTTTGACTATACACTGCAACAGACATTTCCAAATGTAGCAGTACAGCCACCGTCCGAAATTCAGCAACACCAACCAAATGTCTTACAGATTAAAGTACAGCAAACAACACAACCAGAATTTGATATTGGCAGGCTTTGTATCGCATTTTGGTGGGGTTACTGCTACTGGAGGGTCCAGTACTAACAGTAACTCCAGATCCGGGAGAGGAACTGAGGGTAGCAGTGATAATAGGAAAGAGGACATTCTAATTCTTAGTAGACACAGTGGCGACTCGTTTCAGAGAGGGGGGATTCCGCTGTCAGACATGACTATGGACACACCGTGATTTTCTGGGGCAATGATAGCATTTACTTTCACAGGAGATTTACCAGTCACAGTAGGAATGCACACGATGCTAGCACCCTTATTATATTCACAAATTATACCAGTGAGCATATTAGGAAGAGATTTGATGAGAAAATTAAACATGGCCATTTCATTTACGCAAAAGAGTATAGTGTTTTCTACACCAGGTATTCACCATATGCATGACAAAATACTCACACAGGCATCTTGTGGCCAGAAACTTTTGAGAAGAGTGCCGCTCAATGCAGATTTGTTCTCATATGGAGTACAGGAGTGTTTTGCTTTTCCCAGAAAAAGTGCATGGATATCTATATATTACTTAGATTTGCACCACTTCATCCCTGCCAAGAACTTCACTGGACATCTTCCCAGACCAAGTTGGCACAGAGAAATACTCACAAGGGGAATGGACCGGACAAGATGCACCTACCTTATCCAGCTCAGCTGAAGCATGTGTCTCTCTCTGCCAGCCTAATCCGATGCCCCCCAATTTGACAGTACTTTTCCAGAAGGTTAATTTGCTGACAGCACTTCACAGGCATCCGGCCGATATACCATGAGGAATATCGCAACAAGTAAACACATTCTGTTTCTCATGGGAGCTTCTTGGTCCTGCAACTTTATCAGGCAGGCATTCAAAACAATCCTTTAACACAGCACTGTAGCATAGGGAAAAACATCTTGTTTTTCTAGTGAATGCAGATAGTATTCAGAACTCATGCTGAAATGAAGCCTTCACTGAGGCTCGGAGTAAAATATCAACTACACGCAGAATGCACTTGAAATAGCAGAGATATTACCTACAAGGTGTTATTAGGATGGGTCCCCATAGAACAAGACAAGCTTTCATGATTACCAGCAGTGTTTTTGTTCAGACCCAAAGTATCAACAGACATTGAACATGGGACAGTGATTATAGTGTACTTAGACCCATTAGTGGTAAGGGAGGACAGAATAATACTGCATGGGACAGATGAAGATGACATTGACTGGAGTGCACTTTTAGCTATTGATCCAGCATCGCGATTGACTGACGAACAACTGTTTCAGGATGAGGACGGTGACAATGAATTAATATTTGAGATATGTATCATGGCAGCGAGGACCCCAAGAGGATACTATTGGCCAAAACATTTTCACTGTATTTTCAGGAAGATTTTGAGAAGGTACCAAAAGGGCTAATGGCTAGCAGCCCCCATGAGGTAGGGTTCCTTAAATGGATAAGAGCAGTTAGAATTACACTGAAGAAAGTGGCAATACTACCCAGAATAAGACAATACCCCATATCAAGAGAAGCAGACAAAGTAGTATATGAGACCATTGCAGTGCTATTGCAGCAAGTCATTATACCATCAGAATCCACATGTAACACGGCCATGTGCCCAGTGAAAAAATGTAAGGGACGGTTGCGGCAATTAATTTAAGATTTGCACCCCTCGAATAATATTGTTGAGGCAGAGTTTCCATTGGTTCTGAACCCAGCCACAATTCATTTTGCAGTGATTGATCTTAAAAAATGCTTTTGTTTCCATTCCATTGCATCCAGACTCACAATATCTCACTGCGTTTATGTACTGGGGCAAAGATTTCAACACACAATATTGCCTCAGGGGTACTGTGAAACCCCCAGTGTGTTTCACAGAGTATTACAAATGTATTTGGCCAGCATACAGACACAAGGTACATTCATACAATATGTTGATGACCTATTGGTGTTTAGCACCACAGAAGAACAGTGCAGGAAAGATTCAGTATTACTTCTAACATTACAATCAGAAAAGGCATACAAAGTGGACAAGGAGAAAGTGCAGTTTTGCCAGAAAGAAGTCATTCATTTGGGACAAATATTATCATCAGAATTGAGAAAATTGACACTGGAAAGAGCACAAACAATTCACAACATGCCCCATTCAGCTAGAGTTAAATAAATGCAACAGATTTTGGGATTATGCAATTATTGCTGATCATGGGTCTTTAACTATACCACATATTTCAGACTCTTGTTGCAAACACTAAAGGAAGCACAGAAAGACAATGATACCCATAAGGGGATGCAAGAAATGGCAGAAGCATTTGATGAGTTAAAAGATGTGATCACTACTGCCCTCGTTTTAGCAATAATAAATGATGAAGAAGAGTTATTTTCATTTTCCCATTCAAATGAGTATGTGATGACGGCTGTCTTCACACAAAAAAACCTCATTGGGGTACAAACCCCTAGCATATTAAAGTGGTCTTTTGGATCCAGTAATGAAGGGACATTTCCTGTGTGAACAAACATTGACTGCAGCAGCCTTTGCTAATGGAAATCAGCAATAATAACAATGAGTTGTGCCGTGACATTGGGCCTCATTATGACCCAGGCGGTAACCATGGCGCTAGTAGCGCCATGGTTGCCGCCGGTATTTTACCAACTCCGCCATGGTGAATGGCGGAATTACCGCCCCAATCCAAGGTTGGCGGGGCGGTTATTCCCCATTCACCATTGCCCTTCCCCATTCCCATTTTTGCCCCCATAGGGCTCAATGGGAATGGGGAAGGCGGTAATTATGGTACCGCAAATTGCAGTACCGTAATTACCTCGAAAGTCCCTTTGCGGGTTCCTTCCTTAACGGCTGGTAAAACCAGCCGTTAAAGTGGGGACCTGCAAAGGGACCTCGTAATTAGGCGGTAAGGGTTTAACGGCCCCGCCACCTTTTACGGCGCCGTTAACCCCTTACCGCCTGGGTCGTGATGAGGCCCATTGTATGTAGAACACAACCTGTTCACAATTCTGCAAAAGCCAAAATCCATGCTTACGACACAGCGAGCCTCTGGATACCAAGCGATAATATACAACCCCACCATCAAGGTTGTAAGGTGACGTACAATGAATCCGGCAGCCTTCATCCCTGAACCAGTAGAAGAAGGCGATTATGTACATGACTGCTCCACATATACAAACGCATATGATGACATGCCCTAAGTTAAGGAGAATAAACTTGAGGGGGGAGAAATTTTATTTGTTGATGGTTCATCGACAATCTATCAGAGTGCTAGATTAAGACACACAGGAGCATCAGGAGCATCAGTTGTTCATAGTGAAGATGGATATCTTGAGGTAGTGGTGAGAAAAGATTGCCACTGCAGCACTAGTGCTAGTGGCATCGATAACAGCACTAGAAATGTACATTGACTGAGAGGTGCTGATCTACTTTGTTTCAGACTAGGTAACATTGACAGTGCATTCAGGACTGTCTCGCTGGAAACAAAGAGGGTTTCAGCGATCAGGTGGCATGTCAGTGCAGCATGCCAAATTGCTGGCAAGACTGATTGAAGCGCTGTAACTGCCCACATCAGTGGTGAAATGCACTGCCCACCTGATAGCATGCGGTAACAATGCAGCAGACACTGTAGCAAAAGAAGCGTCATATTTGACAGACACATTCGAGTTAGTAGCATTATCGAGCAATGAAAGGGTGAATAAGACACAAATAACTGATCACCTATAATGCAGTGCCCCTAGCACAGATACTAGAGTTAAAGGGACGGGCACCACAGCAAGAGCAGGTACTGGGTACTGGAAGGGGCTACTCATTGTCTTCCACTAACGTATTGTGAAGGCAGAACATCACAGGAAAGCCTACCATGCCTTTAGAATTATTGACAGTAGCATTGGACCAACTACATTACACTGTGCATGCATCTAGAGAGTATGTCGAGTTGAACGAAAACTGGTTCATTCCCAACTTGCATAAGCATGTTCAAAATGTTATTGTGAATTGTGTAGTGTGCCAGGAATTTACTGGGGGGTCATACATTAAGGATGGTGAAGGCAACATTACACTGCCCTTCTGGGCCATTTCAGCATTTTCATATTGATTATGTTGATATGACACAAAATCATAACGGCTATCATTAAATGATCATCATAGTCTGTCCCTTTTCACGCAGGATACAGGCAGGCCATTGTGCTGATCCAGACACAAAATCAGCAGCCACAATCCTTTTATGTGAGGTATTCTTCCAGTGGGGGGTGGGGTCAATTGTTGCGATTAGATAAGAGCATCAGTAGCCACCCCCTGTCCAATGATACAGAGCAAGGCGAAGAGGAAGAGGATCCTTGTTGAATGTTATTTTGTTCAATTTTGTACGGTTGGTGAAGTGTATAGTAATTTTTCTGTTTTCATTTTCCTTTCTTGGTTTGAATATAGAATATATGTGATAAAGAAGGAAGTAGTTTACATATATGGGGTAGATAGTAGTAGTAGGCGAAGTATAAGAGTGAAAAGAGAAATATTTAACAAATAAATATCACAAAGAATTAAATATGAAGGTTTTCGTTCAGAACTTGATAATATGTGGTATGACCATATGCAAGAAGTGGATAGGGAGAAATAATATGAGAGTTGGTATGCTTGCTCTCCCATTTCTCCTGCCATGGCTGCCCCCAGGCTGTTTGTAGCGCAGACAGTATCAACACACAGAGCACACTGCCTAGTTCATCTCGCATTTTGCAAAACGAGAGGGCTATTTCAGGGACATTGAGACTATGCTAAATGAGTAGAAAAAGATGATTTTCCTTTCACAGATGATTTCATTAAGCAAAAAAGGATGGTGGAGAGATTGGTATAAAAAATAGTACCTTGTATTATACACTGCAAGAACCACATACAGGTGAAGTAACATATAAAGCACAATATCTCATAAAATGTACAAATGCCACAGGAGCAGTAATACTGTGGTGCTGCATAAGGCCAGAGCTACACATAATTGGACAAGTGTTCACAAAAGGAGGATGAGTAGAAGGGATATTGGGACGCAGTGCAGAAGTGATGGTTGGATTGGCTAAAGAAAAAGTTTCATTTCTTAATGATACGTGCCAAGCTGACTGGAAGAGATATGCAAAATTGCTCACATAGGTGGATGTGCAATCAGCACTCATGCAGATACAAAGACTTGTACGCCCTTCCTTATGTTTTAGATACAATGGAATGGTGCAAATAGGGAATAATACAGTGTGTAAACATACCATGGACCTTTTAGGTATTCAAGTGGGCACTGCAGTATTGATGGACCATTATTGGTCATGTGGGACGCAAATGTACATGTACCTCTCACTTAATTGGAATAGCATTTGTTCTCCTACCACCCTGCACTCACTGGCACTGGTTGTGGAATTGGCGAACAGTCGGCAGTAATGGATGTGGCCATAAAGAAAAGAGCTCCTAGAAGTTTGGAATTGCAAAGGAGCAAAAGGGAGAATCTTTTTTCACAGACATCAGTGGATAAATTAGCAGCAATCCCAACCAAATCCACGCTGTTCATCAAAGTAGCTGTATTTTCATGCCCCTGCTGGCCCCTGATATACAGGTGGCAGTGAATTCAAAGTGGCTTTAAATTAGTAGGTGGGCGTTATTGCAGCTAGTGAATGCTACAGAGAAAGGTCTGAATGTCATTAAGGAAGAAATACAGGCAATCAGAATGACTGCTCTCCAGAATAGATATGTGCCACAGCTCCTCACCGCTACAAAGGGAGGGGTCTGTGCAGAAATAGGGACCAGTTGTTATACACTAAAACCAGTAAATGATGAAGATAACAATAGTTTGACAGATGCCATATCGGCCCTGCATATTTTACATACTATTTTTAATGTTTTATTGTGTTAAAGCTAACAAAATTTACTTTTCACATACATACATAGGAAAACAGTTGAAATGAGTTTGAAAAGAAATTTTAGAAAAAACAGACTATCTTCATATAAATACTACATAAAAGAATAGAGAATTTATCCACAGTCAGTCACGAACATTAGATTAGTTTAGTTTATTTATTTGTATAGTGCGCCAAACCCTTGGGTATCTGGGCGCATTGTTCCAGTTACATTTGTACAAGTTATGGATACATGATACAGACATTAGCTGGCGTAAGGCAAAATATTTACAACAAGAATTTACAACATAGCTATTTACATGGACAGGAATATAATACAATAATACAGGAAAGCATGTACACAACGGAAAGGAGGAGGCACATAGGGACATTAAGTTGGGTTGGTTTCTCTGGTGAAAAGCCATTTTTTAGCAATTGTCCTGACTTGGGGGAGGGTAGGAGCGGTTCTGATGGCAATAGGCATAGAGTTGCACAATTTGGAAGGTAATACTGGGAAGCTTTTGCCTCCAGATATCTGATGGTTATACCTTGGGATTTGAAGGCAATGCATTTGGGCCGATCTAGTAGGCCTAGTAGATTGTTTTTTGGTAAATCGAAATCAAAACAAAATTGTCCAGTGTAAATTAAGACCTAGTCAACAGTTGGAAATTAAGACCTAATCAAAAGGTTGAGTTTGTTCAACACTGTAATAACTTCCCACGTTAAGAGGGTCACGTGCCCTGCATTAATGTTACATACTACTATGATTAAAGAGAGTAGTAAAGTGGTGGATGGGGACGGGTACCATTGGATGTTCTCATGGATGCCTACCTGATTGGGGAAAATATTTAAAGTAGTAGTGCCTCTCCGTTGTTGTATTATTGATAGCCTTCTGCATTCTACAGATAGTGTTGGGATATTGTAAAGTAGTAGGGAAAAAAGATGTACAAACCCACATGATGTCTCTTTCACTTGGTGCTTTAGAAGGTACTTGTCAAGGAGTTCCCCCCTTCTCACCTGAGTTCGATCTTTGCTGGATTTCTTGATCGATGACTTCTTGCGGACTGATCAAGTCTTGAATAAGGCTGCACGAGTCTCTTCCAACTCCAGCGTGCGTTCAAAGTTCCGGGATGCAAGGATACAGGAATCCGGGAAATTAAAAGAGTGCGCTACTAACACACGAGTCCAGGAATCAAGAAAGGAAGGAAAGGGACTAGGAAAGGGGTAGGCTGAAAGAAGCAAGGGAAACAATACCGCGAGCTACGGAGCACACATCTGGTCGCTACTTCGCAATAGCATTGAGACGCGCGGAGCCGCGGGAGGCGTGGTCTATAAATAGAATACGCTATGTCCAAGGTGTGGAGCGAGGAAGGTGTTTCACAGTGAACGGCCATGTTGGAAGTACAACGGAGTGTAAGCCCC
This sequence comes from Ambystoma mexicanum, assembly GCF_040938575.1. Taxonomy (NCBI): domain Eukaryota; kingdom Metazoa; phylum Chordata; class Amphibia; order Caudata; family Ambystomatidae; genus Ambystoma; species Ambystoma mexicanum. Next base: position 675,598,136 of record NC_090939.1, on the reverse strand, counting down.
ATTGAGACAAGGACCAGGAAGTCCAAAAGGGGCGTGTTCTGTAGTTCATGACAGCATGCCTCCTCCGAAGACCCGTTCCTCCGGGCTTGCCCGGGTGTATAAGGTGAAATCTTCTGATTAGTTGAGGGGCCTTGAGATTAGAAAGTGGTTCCCAGGTTCTTTCACTAGGAGGATATCCTTTCCATTCAACCAGGTATTGAAGCTGACCCCGTTTATACCTGGAGTCACATATTCGGGATACTTCATATTCCAATTGGTTGTCAACCAGCAGAGGAGGAGGTCGGCAGGATTTCAGGGAGGATTGGGTGTAGGGTTTTAATAAGGATGTGTGAAATTAGTAATTTGCTCTTAGGTTGCCTGTATCTGTCCACTAGCCACCAACCCACCTATTTTTGCCTGTTTTAGTAAAATTTGTATTTAGGTTGCTTGTTTTAGTAATTTGCTTTTAGGTTGCCTGTATCTGTCCACTAGCCACCAACCTACCTATTTTTCCTGTTTTAGTAAATTTGTATTTAGGTTGCCTGTTTTAGTAATTTGCTTTTAGGTTGCCTGTATCTGTCCACTAGCCACCAACCCACCTATTTTGGCCTGATTTAGTAAATCTGCACTTTAGGCTGCCTGTACATGCCCAACAGCTATTAGACAGCGCTCACCTATCTTCGCCTGCACGATCAAAGTTTAGGTTGCCAGCAGTCCAAGCCACCTACATTAGCTGACTATGTATATACCACTATTCTACACAGTTCTACTCAGAACCATCCTCTATTTGACCACCCTTCACGACATGAACGTATCCCAACCACGGAACCAGCTACCTCACGGAAGTGTACCCCTGGAGCAAGCCAACATGGCCACTAAACCATGCAGCCTCCAACAACGAAACTTAAGACTCCGTGCCAGACTCTCAAGAATTTATGACCCTCTATCCAATGCCCAATCCGCCTCGAACCACAATAGGCATTCCATGCATACCACTAACATTCCATCACACACAGATAACATTGCCCAACACCGACTACAACTTAACAGTCGAATCTTTAGAGAATCCACCTCCCCCCAAAATGCCAACACAAAGTCCAACCTCCCTCTGCCCCATCTACCCTACATGGAATAAAAGGTGGCTTAATAAATGCCCGTTCTATGGTAGCCCATGCCACCGAAATAGCGGACATAATCCAAAACGAGAACTTAGACCTCCTGGCCATCACGGAATACTGGCTTCATCCCGCAGCAGGACCAGCCATCATGCTAGCTATTCCAGACAATTACACTCTTATACGCATGGATCGCACCACGACTAGAGGCGGTGGCCTTGCTATAATTGTCAAAAATAATCTAGCCCTAAGACTCTCCTCACCTCATAATACCAATTCCTGTGAATCCCTCACAGCTAAACTTTCCATTGCCAACAATCAAACCATCACCATTCACCTGATATACCGACCGCCAGGCCCCCTAGGCTCCTTTGAGGAAGACCTCATGAACCTATTATCTGACAACTTAAAAAACTCTACTCAATGTCTCATCCTAGGTGACTTCAACCTCGGATTCAATGACTCACGTGACCCCAATGCCCTACAAATTAACAGCACCCTTGAGGAACTAGGATTTACTCAAAAGATTACAGATCCCACACATATCAAAGGATGGACCCTTGATTGGATTGCCGAACATAATTGCCCAACTACTATCACTTCCATAATGCCTCAGTTATGGTCTGACCACCACATGATATCATTCACCCTAGAAGCCACCACACACATGAACAATAGTATCTTAGCTCCCACCGCACCTACCAGAAACAAGAAAAATATTACCCATGAAAATCTCATCCCCCTCATTCTCCCCACTCTAAACTCCGTCTCAGAAGAGTTCGACCCTGCCTCCATGGTAGAAAAGTACAATGAAGTGATGCTTGACTCTCTGGACGCTATCGCACCACTGAAAATTAGGAAGAGCAAACCCCACCAACACCTAAATACCTGGTTCACACCCCTACTGAAAGACATCAGACAAAAGAAACGTCTAAGCGAAAAAAGCTGGAGATCAGACCCCTCAGACATCAATAAAAATAACCTGAAGAATTTAGCCACCCTTTACAAAAAAGAAATCATCCTTGCGAAACAAACATCCTACAACACCCACATCACCCAAGCCAAATCCAACATCAAAGAATTGTTCGCCATCCTAAAGGAAGTAGAATCCCCTATCCAAGCCCCCGATTCCTGCCTTAAGGATAAGAACTGGTGCACAGGCATACAAAATGCCCTTGCCAACAAGATAACAATGCTTCAGACGAAGATTAATAACAAAAAAGCTTCCATAACTGTCCCAAATATTGTCAACATAGGCACCCCAATCAAGGCGACTACTAACTCATTGCCAACTCTGAAATCCACTCCTTCACCACCCACACTGGACATCCCTCCCTTCTACTTTCGCAAAGTCTCCACCAATGAAGTCGAGAAAATCATCCTTACTCTCAAACCCTCTAACTGCCAGGGCGACCCATGTCCAGCACAAATCATAAAAGATGCCGCCCGCAAACTCTCACCCTTCATTACTAAACTCATAAACGCCTCTTTCACATCAGGTACCATAGCTAGCAACCTGAAACAGTCCTGGGTCCTCCCCCTCCTCAAAAAGCAAACTTTGGACCCCTCCATCCCAACCAATTACCGCCCCATAACCACTGTAGCGTTTCTACTGAAAATCTTAGATAAAGTAGCTTACTTACAAATTCGGCTTCAGACCACAGCATGGTACTGAGACGGCACTCCTAGACCTTAAGGCACAAATAGACACACTAAGAGACAAAGGTACGACTTCACTCCTACTACTCCTTGACCTCTCTGCCGCATTCGATCTGGTAGACCATGCAATACTCTGCAAACATCTGGTCACGGCAGCCTGCTTCTCCCATGAAGCAGTCGCATGGATCCAGTCCTTCCTAAATAACAGGACAATGCGAATTTTCTCTCCTCTAGCAGCTGCAGACCCTGCACCTATTTCATGCGGCGTACCCCAAGGATCATGTGTATCTCCTACACTTTACAATATTTTCACAAAGCCCCTTTTCGATGATCTAGACGGTCTAGGTATCACCTACACTAACTATGCAGACGATACACAGATCCTCATCCCGTTGACGCGAGATTATGAAAAGGATTTGGCCTTTGTGAATAGCACCTACCTCATCATCCAGGCATGGATGGCCTCCCACGGACTATGCCTGAATGATGACAAAACCGAACTCCTCATTCTAGGTACCTCATCCAACATCAAAAAACTAGGTCCCAACTATGACTCCTTCATAATTGACAATAATATCATTACTGTGGCCAAAGTAGTCACTCGGCTTCTACATAGACTCTACGCTGGCTTTTGGTAAACAAGTGAGTGCCATGGCCTCAGCCACCTCCTACACCTGCAAGTTAATTAGAGCAGCCAAGCCTTACCTCTCACCCAATAACTGTGTCACCCTAGCAAGGGCACTGATCCTGTCGAAGCTAGATTACTGCAACGCCCTCTACATAGGTAGTAACAAACACATCATCGCCAAAATACAGACACTTCAAAATAATGCCCTGAGAGCCGCCCTAAACTTCCCTAAAAACGCCCATATATCAGACCTTAGGAGATCCACAAAAGACAAAATCCTCCTTAAAACAGAATCTCTCACACACAAATGTCTTAACCACGCAGCCCCGCCATACCTTATAGACAGATTCACCAGACAAACAGCCTCTCGCCCCCTAAGAAAAGCTAATTCCAATCTTTTGTTAGTATCAAGATTCAAACTCACTAAATCTGGTGGGAGCAGCTTCGCTGTTAAAGCAGCACAATATTGGAACTCCCTTCCCCCTGCTCTAAGGGAAGAGCTCCCCTACCGGCAATTTAGATCCAATCTGATTCAACGGCTAAAAGAACATGATGCCTAACCTCCACCCACTGACACCTGGGATATTATGTATATTTTGTATATCTGTTTTGCTTTATTTATGTGTCACACATGTATTCTTGTAAATTTACTGTATATACATCTGCGATTCTTTGACTATACATGTCTACAGCCTTGTAACCGTAGCTGTACCTCCTTGTTTAATATGTAACTGTAATCTAAGTTGAACAACCCTCTTTTTGCCTTCATGCCCAAATACCCCTGGGTCTGGTGCGCAATACAAATAAATAAACAAACAAACAAACAAACAAACAAATACTGGGTGAATTTTCTTCCAGGAGTCTGGTAGTCTGATCCGGTATGAAACTGTATTGATAATTTCCTTGATGGGAAATGGACCATAGTACCGAGGGGCCAACTTGTTTGGCCGTAGATGTCAGGGTAGTAATTTCGAGGACAACCGGACTTGATCACCGATTGCATAACACGGACCTGGTCTTTTAAAATCTGCATACCTCTTAGTCTGTGTTCTGGCCCTCTCTAAGTTTTCTTTGGCCTCCTGGTGTACGATGAGGGAGAACAGAGGGTAGAACCGATGGATGGAAATCTTGGCTACAATAAAAGGGACTGGTCTTAAGTGCTGAATGATCGGAATTGTTGCAGGCAAATTCAGCCACGGGTATCAGGACCGACCAGTCATCCTGAACCTTGGTGGCAAAACATCGAAGATACTGCTCCAGGGTCTGATTAGCATGTTCTGTGGCCCCGTTGGTTTGGGGATGATAACCAGACGAGAGGGCGCATTGGATTCCCAAAATGCGACAGAGATGTTTCCAGAATTTAGAGACGTATTGAGGTCCTCGATCAGATATGATCTTGGAAGGAAGTCCATGTAAACGGAATATGTGTTCCAGGAAGATTCCAGCAAGCTCGGACGAGGATGCCAGCTTACACAGGGGTGTAAAATGAGCCATATGAGTGAAGAAGTCTATGGTAACCATGATGGTTGTGTATCCTCGGGAAGGTGGTAATTCCACAATGAAGTCTGTAGCAATGAATTCCCATGGCCTTGTTGGCAGTGTAGGTTGCAGTAGAAGACCCGCCGGTCTCTTGTTATCACGTTTATTTTGACTGCAGACAGTACAAGCTTTGATGTACTGCTGTACGTTGGTCTTCATTCCAGGCCACCAAAACTGTCTTTGTATAAAACGGAGGGTGTTGGTTTTGCCACGATGTCCGGAGTGAAGGGTATCATGACAGAGGTTTATTATGCTTTGTTGTAATTTCTGTGTAGGAATGACCAGTGCATTGTCCTTGAATAAATATCCTTCCTTAACTCTTAGGTTCCATGGATTCTTCCTTGAAATATCCTTCCAGAGGTCAGAGGATTGGGTTTGCACTCGAATTTCTTCCAGGAGATTGACTGCTTGAGCTACAAAGATCGTGTGGGGAAACATCTTAGGATATGCCTTGCCTTCAGTAGTTACATAGTCAGGATGTCGAGATAAGGCGTCAGCAATCATGTTTTGTGATCCGGGAACATGAGTGATTTGGATTTTTTGGTACTGGGCAAAGAAGTAGGCCCAACGCGCCTGATGTTAAGACGGATGGGGCAGAGGTTCAGAAGGCCAGCCCAATTTCTTGGAACAGGGTAACCTCTGGACAAGCCAGACCAATCAGGGTAGCGATCGCGGCGGTCAAGACTAGGTCTCAAGAGGGGTGAGGGTGACTGAAAGCCCGCAATGAGCACACACAGCAAGGACACTTACAGATTACTCCAACAGGTGTTATATTAAAAATATAGACACATTTATTCCAAGGCCTTTGCAACAGTGACTGTAGCGAGAAATCACAATAAACCTCAAGTAAACCAACACATGCCAAACCAATACAATATATATACAAATACAAACGAGTCTAACGCGTTAGACGCACAAAATGTGTTGACCACCTAGATGGGAATGAAAACAGGCAGTGCGAGTAATAATCAGACCCAGTCCGTCTTCAGAGGCACCTAACTAAAAGGAAGTCCAAACCCTACGAAGAGTGGAACCTTGTGCTCAAAAGTACCTGCACACGCTGGTGCCAATGGGCAAAAAGGGGGGTCTCTTCGAGGGAATCAGGCAGTTCAGTTCGGTGAACGAATGAAGATGAACAGAGCTCCGCGACTCAAGCGCGGCCTCCACTGTGGGCAGAAGCAGAGCGCGAGTACGGAAAGGTGTGCTGTTTGACATAGCGAGGATAGGCTATGGGCTACTGCAGGAGGGCGACCAGTTCCTAGCAATGCTACTCACCAGTCCCCGATGCAGGCAGACCCAGGCTTCTCTGCGTCAGTTTCAGTGCTGGCAGGTTCAGATAGGAGCAGGGGACGTCTCGTTGTCGTGTAGATTCCGCAGCAGCAGAGTTGAGTTGGGGACGTCCCAAACGCAGTGAACCCACACAGTTTGTTTCCACAGCAGGGCAACGGAGCGGCCGTGTGTATTCCAGCCAAATGTACACTCCTCACTTCAGACCTGGGAATGCCAAGTGTACGAATCGTGTGAGAGTGACAAGAACTCGAAATACAACACAACCTGACGGCGGTTACAGAGCAAGACTCCTGGGTAGGCTGGTCAGTCTGCTGGATGGCCCAGAGACACTTCCGAAGGCTTACGTGCAGGAGATGGTGAAGGTGCCGAGAATAGCTGTCCCTGCTATTCCAAGGGTCGAAGTACCAGTACAGGCGTTCTCGTTCGATCCGAGGTAGAAAGGGTTTCACAAAGTGACAGCAATGCAGAGGAGCAGTCCTTCAGCGGGTCACCAGCGATTCCTTGGTTCAGCCTCGTGGTTGCAGGATACTTGGCTCCTGTATCCCTTTGTTCGTGAGAACTCAGGAGATCGACATGCTAGTGGTGTTTCCAGCCTCCTCTTATCAACGGTTCCCTTCGCGCCAAAACAGAGAGGACCCAATGGGAGATCTGCTCACAAAACACTCACACCATACGTGGACCTATCACGGACCACGGTGGTCCCAGGCATTCATACCACATTAGACTCTCTGGCACCCAGGATGTGTATTGGGACCAGACATCCCAGCCCACATCCTGGAGGCACACACAAGGCCTGTAGAAGCCTGCGAAAGCATCTGTGTTTCGTGGGAAAGTACATGCCCAAATAAGGAAGGCCCTGGGTCGGCTCGACCTGGGGAAGGTGAAGGGGGCAAGCCGGTCAGCGGACAGGACAAAGAGCCTCGTGGTCTGGCCATTTTGGGAGCCAGGCCACCATTTTGGGCTAAGCGCGAGGAACGTGCTTAAAACGCCAAAAGAAGCTCAAAAACACAAGAAACGATCGCTGCCACCAGTCCCGTCCGTGATTCACTTGCACCAATCATTTACAATCCAAAAAGAGTATCTAGGGCCTGTAGGAGACTAGAGACCCAAGAGAGCAGTAACTTAGTTTACAGTGCCCTCTTGTGTCATGTTGCACGAAAGCTGCAACATGATAAAGAAACTACGGAAATCAACGTTCCCCGGTACTGAATTTCTTAAGGGCATGTCAGTTTCCCCGTAAGAATGGAGCGAAAGCCCAGAGGAGTGCAGCAGAAGGCTGCACTTCTCTGGCAAAGTCTAGATCCTGGTGAAAACAACAGCAAAAAGTTTAGGGGTTGCCACATGGAAGAAAAATGACCCACAATTAAGAAATCTTTCCTAACACCTGACGACTGTTCCTGCACTCCAACGACTGTAGAATTTGAAGATTCCGATGGTACTTTCGGACCTGAACTGGATATCTAGCACCCAGAAGTAGATGTCGCCATTCAGTGAAGGCTTAGCGGATGGCTAACAGTTCCTTTTCCAGGACGGAATAGTGTGTCTCACTGGGGGTCAGGGTTCGTGAGAGGTAAGCAATGGGGTGTTCCAGTTTATCCTCAAGTTCCGTTTGCTTCAAGACCGCTCCTATGGCGTAGTTAGAGGCATCCGTTTCCACTAGGAATGGCCGATTTATGTCGGGTTGGGCCAAGATGGGGGCTTGCGTGAACTCTGTCTTTAAACGTTGGAATGCCTTATCTTGCGGTGTAGACCAGATAAAGGGGGTGTCTTTCTTCAAGAGGGCAACGATCAGCTGAACAATCTCGGAAAAGGTAGAAATGAACTTTCGTTAGAAGTTGGCAAGCCCCAGGAAGGATTGAACTTGTTTCACAGACGTGGGAGCGGGCCATGCCAGTATGGCCTTTACCTTTGAAGGGTCCATACCAATTCCTTTTGAGCTAAGGATGAATCCTAGGTAGTGAACAGAAGTAACGTGAAACAATCATTTTTCGGGTTTGGGTAAAAGTTTGTGTTCACAGAGTCGTAATACTGCCTTTACATGTTCTTCATGCTTTAGAGGATCCTTGGAAAAGATCAATATGTCATCCAGATAGACAATGACGAAGAGGAATAACATGTCAGAAAACACCCTATCCATAAAACGTTGAAAAACTGCGGGGGCATTAGCTAGTCCAAAGGGCATGACTAGATATTCATAGTGAGGAAAGGGTGTTCTAAAGGCTGTTTTCCATTCGTCTCCTTCCCGGACATGGATCAAATGATAGGCACCCCGGAGATCCAAGTTCGTGAATATTACGGCGCCTCTCACAGCTTCCAGGATATCCGAGATCAGGGGCAGTGGGTATCGATCTTTGAGGGTGCATTGATTTAAGCCACAATAGTCGAGGCAAGTTCTAAGTTCCTTGGTGTCCTTCTTGGAAACAAAGAACAACGAAGAACCCGCTGGAGATTTTGAGGGTCTTATGGTGCCGTTTTCAAGGTTGGTATCCAGGTATTCTCAGAGGGCCTTTTTCTGTGGTTCGGAAAGGATGAACATTCTGCCGAAGGGAATCACTGCTGAGGGATCTGTATCTATGGCACAGTCTTCAGGTCTGTGAGGGGGTAAGGCCTGGACTATGGCAGTTGAAAATACATCAGCATATCCCTGATAGGCCTCTGGGACTTGTATGATATTGGAAACCATGAGTGGTGTTTGCTGGTCTCTTAGTGGTTCTTTAGGGGGTGTCGAGGAGGGATCCAGGAATAGACAGTGGGACATACAAAACTCTGAGCCTAGGAATAGTGATCCTGCTGTCCAATTGATATACAGATTGTGCTTCTGTAACCAGGGCATACCCAATACCATGGGGTAATGAGCTGACTTAATGATGTCGAATGTAATCCGCTCTTGGTGATGGTTTATGGAAAGCTGGATCTCTTTTGCCTTCAAGCTTATGGGTCCTGAAGTGAGGGGTCTACCGTCGATTGCTTCCACTGGCTGCATGGTGCTTCGTGTGTCGTACGGAATATGATGACTAACAACCCAGTCTTGATCAATGAAAATTCCCATAGCTCCGCAGTCTACCAAGGCCAGAATGGGATAGGTCTTATTCTTGGAGGGCGACAGGAAGGCCTGTAGTATCACCAAATTGTTTTGTCCAGGAGAGTTCAAGGATGGAATTGATGTGGAGCAAACATCTCTCTGCCGAAGCCCTGCTCCATCTAGGATTTGGAGCTGGCGTTTCCCGAACACCGAGGAGGGGCTAGAGGACACTCCCTAACCAAGTGTTTGTCTGAGGCACAATACATGCACAACTCCGTATGAATCCTTCTCATTCTTTCTTGCGGGGATATAGGTCCACGGAAGGCTCCTATCTGCATGGGTTCTGGTTCAGAGACTGCGCCTGGGTTTGTGTCTGTCTTGGTGGTACTCTCAAAGGACAACTTCGGAGGATTACCTCTGGATTTCTTCTTCTCTGCCTTCCTTTCCTGGATACGGAAATCTATTTGCATGGCAAGGTCCATTAGTGCCTGGAATGAGTTTGGGCGAGCCACTCTGGCCAACTCATCCTTAATCCCCTCATTCAGTCCTCTCCTGAAAAGGTTAAAACTCGCCTCAGGGGACCAATCAGCTTCCTTGACTAATTGCTTGAATCGGGTAACATAGGTGAGCATATCCTGGGATCCTTGCTGAAAGTCTAACAGGCGTTCCTGGGCACTATAGACCTGCTCTGGACGGTCAAACATGGTCTTAAGGGCTTGTATGAAGTCATCATAGTCATCTAGTAGAGCATCGCTGGAATTAACGAGGGGCGTAGCCCAGGTTAAGGCGTTTCCTGAAAGGTGGGAAATTATGAACCCCACCTTAGCCCTGGGAGTTGAAAAGTAGTAGGGCTTAAAAGTAAAGTGGACCAAACATGAATCCAGGAATCCGCGAAGGGTTTTTGCCGACCCATCGTATTTGTCCACTATGCCGCCCAGCAATACACTTTCTTTTGTGGCAGAATCACGGGATAGAACTAATTGTTTGAGAGCAGCGTTTTCCGCCTTTAGATTCTGCACCTCGGTTGATAGCTCTTGCACGCCACGCATCAGGTCCTGGAAGGCCGCTTCCATGTCCATATCGAGTTCTGTCGGTTTGCGTCTCAAACTGTCAAGGAGTTCCCTCCTTCTCACCTGAGTTCGATCTTTTCTGGATTTCTTTATCAATGCCTTCTTGCGGACTGATCGAGTCTTGAATAAGGCTGCACGAGTCTCTTCGGACTGCAGCGTGCGTTCAAAGTTCCGGGATGCAAGGATCCAGGAATCCGGGAAATTAACAGAGTGCGCTACTAGCACACAAGTCCAGGAATCAAGAAAGGAAGGAAAGGGACTAGGAAAGGGGTAGGCTGAAAGAAGCAAGGGAAACAATACCGCGAGCACACGTCTGGTCGCTACTTCGCAATAGCATTGAGACGCGCGGATCCTTTCGATCCTGAGAATGATAGATTGCGCCCTTCATGGTAGAAGAGGTTTAGTGTGCACACAAAAAACACAGTACCAATATGAATACATGGGAGGAATGGGCTTTGCACATTGGCCCTGCACCATGATAAAGTTACAATTTTGATTCAGTTATATTATGCACCTGCAAGCAGCAGTGTGTGCCGCGAGCGAAGATATGACGAATGGTCCAAGGTTAGCAAACTGTCTGGGTCATTGGGAAACAGAGTGGGAAAGCGAGATAGGGTTATGTTTTTTTATTTCTGGTCAACGGCAATGTTTCAATCTCGCAGCACATATTAAAATATAATTGGGTTGTTGTGGACAAGTGCAACATACAAGCCGTATGAGTAACAACTGACCAATGGCACACCGTTTCTGCAATAGTGTCAGGACATTTTGGTGCCAGCCAATCAAAAATTATTCTGATGATGTTAATGAAGTGAAGTCTTATTTAAAGGGAAGAACCATGGGCTGGTCCAGAGATTATAGACTACCCAATGAGCATTCGTAATATATAGACTAATGTAGTTATTTGCTTCCTAATATCCCATCAGCAGGCTGTAGTATTATCCTTTTTAGAATTATGACAATGTGTTGTGTTTGGTTTATAACCCCTGATGGGACAGAAGATTTTTGAGAATGTCTTGTACCTTCTACCAGCCAAATTACTTTATGAATAAAGTAATTAACGACGATTCTTTGTGCACTTTTGGCCGTTCCATTATTTATGTTTTTGGATACGTGAGTGTTTAGGTGCATGCATACACCACCATGTCCTCAAGACCACCTTGCCAAAAGCTGACCATCCACTCCATGCACACACTTGACCCCAGGCTTTGTACCTCTTCTCACTCTTGTTCAGTGCTCCTGTGATTTCCGGGTGTGGTCCCACTTTATAAATGCCTATGCATAACTCTTCATACATAGCAGAACAGAAAGTATCCAATGTGTAAGCACCCCCATTTCTATCACATATTGAAAATCAGGCACAGACAGATGCCATGATTTGCCCCAAATTTCACCATTTAGCCAAGGGCGGTCGACACGATTAGAGGAACCTAGGTCTCTTGGTTTCACATCCAATAGTTTAGTCTATGGCTCTGATGTGATTATTATTTTTCGCTCCATATATATATTGCAGCTTTCAAAGGGGCTAGATAAGATTTAGGATGGCTAGCCAATAATGCGTTTATTGGGCCCCATTGTGAAAGAATCAGGGCTTTGGCTGCTGTTCTGAAATCGTCTGGTGGAGGGATATGGGGATGGTCAATTGCTTTCTAGAACAAATACTGCCCATATGATGGTGTAAGTTTGGGCTGTAATCAATGGCAGATCTTAAGGATGTGTAGCTTTAGAATTTTAAAATCGTTGCAGGATCTTTGGAGTAAACAAGGATGGGTGTCCATCATGCCTCTTGTTGAGATAAAAAATGATTTTGGATCCAGACTATTGATGAGTCAAGGCAGCCTTAGCTAAAGCTGGGTGCTCTATGCATACTGATGGGTATCCAGGCTCAGCTCTGGGATGAGGGAGCCCGGTGGCTCCACGTGCTGTTGAACTAATGCAATGACTGAACCATAAGTATTAACGCATGAGAGAGCAGAGGAACAACACATTGGAATTATTCCATTTGAGCAACTTGTAACATTTTTGTTAAGGAACCAGTAAATCTTTATCACGTTAAAACCAAAGCAGAATTCTGTGCAGAATAGAGCCCTCGGCTGAACTTATCGAAGGGCACTAGGAAGGTGAGGAGTAGAAGAAGGCAGGAATCTCCATCATCCATTATCTGCAGATCATCATACATCCAGTCTCAGTTCTGAATTCCCAGAATATCCCCTGCAAAAGGAGGCAGTGACATTATTTGTGATTAAGTGAATGGCAGCGCATACAGTGAGTTTGAACTACTCATTGAAAGATGGAATAATTGAGGCCACTAGATTGCGAGCATTGGGTAGTTCAAAGCCAAGGAGCACATATTTTAGGATTAGGTTGCAGGAATGGGGAAGACCTCAAGCAGTAATGTCAAATTTGATATTCTGAAGAGCCAGACCAGCCTATGTGTAATTACTTCTGGGTATGTTAGAGGGTCGCTGCCACGTTTCAATGTTGTGAAAAGATAGCAATCTGTAGTTTTGATGATTTGGGATCTGAAATATTGGGTATTGGAGCTTATGAGTAGTTGTTTATGGCATTTTCCCAATGATTTTCAATAAAGAAACAAAGAGATTACACCTTTATTGCATATTACATTTGTTGCTGCAATGCGTGTGTGGCATTGCATGTTTATTCAGCACATAGTATTGAATTACAGAAAACCACACATTCATCAGCATCAAAAAAGAGTTATATTGCACATTGATCGTAGTAGTAAAATGTGATGCTTTGTGTTATGCTAAATGTGCTTTGTGCTTTTAAGGGTTCCGAATGAAGTTCTGTGATGTTGGTAATCTCTGGATCAAGTTGATGAGTAACAAAAGGCTTCCAGTGGTTTGAGTTGAGTTCTGGAGCATTTCGATGCTTTGATCTTAGTGGCTCAATGTGATGTACGAAGAAGCGATGGTTAAAGCTCATCAGCAGCATTGAGCTGGTTGTTCGAGCCAAACAGGTGTGTGCTCGGCTTGGGAGTCGAGCTTGTTTGATGAATGCAGCAACAGCGATTCGAAGAAGTGCCATAAACAGCATTGCATGTCCTGGTGGCTTAAAGGCATTCAAACTCAGTCGACTCAGGTTCAATGGAGATTTAAATGCTTCTTCTGGTGCTGTGATGCTCAATGTAGGAGTTCGGGGACAGGATTGGCCCTTGCTCTCTTGGATCTTCATTCCCACACAGGGGAGACTATTGTGATGAATCCTGTGGAGTCATCACTGATTGCCTGGTGATGATCTCCTACCACATGGCCAGGGGAGGGCAGCCCCTACCTGATCCTGACTCTGGGGGTGGTATTATGAGGGAGGATCATGTGGGAGGGTACAGCGACTGGCAGGAGGTGATGACTCCCTTAGGAGCGACACAATATTTTTCCCCTCCCTTTGAAGTAAGCCCCATGACATCTAAACATCTAAGCTGCTGATGGCATACTTTCGTTCTGACAAGAATACCATTCGTGCCTCATAAACACATAACAAACACTTAACATCTCCTGTCTCTGATGTTTTTGTTCCAAAGAAAGATATAAAACAATATTACTTTAATAAAAGTAACAGAAAACCTATGGACTCCAACATCCACAAAGACATATGTACTGAGATGAGGAAGAGAAGGAAGGAGTTAATGTAGATTGAAGTAAACACAAGTTTAGTGTACAAACTAGTTGTTGCAATGAAATCCAAAGGAGCCGACCATTTTAAAATGGTGTACTCATTCACCAGGAGTTGGTGAAGAGAGAAGCAGAACAGGAGAAGCAGGAAGCGAACCGAGGGAGAAGGCAACAGCATGGGAACGGATTGTGCTTGAGGAGGTAGGCGCTTCCAAGCTGCCGCTTCTAAGCATTACCTACCAGCGCAGTGCAAGGCCACAGAAGACACAGCAGACACCATGGGAGAACCATTGGGGAGCCAGCAGCAACAGCAAAGCTACCGGAGACACGACTGTGTCAAGGAGAAGCAGTCTTACCCGCAGGTGAATGCGTAGCTGGCAGGAGAACTGAGAGAAGGTCTGCCGAATGAGAAACTCCATCCCAGAGTGAAAGCTTCACCGCAGCAATATGCCACGGGTCGGAAATGCTATCAGATACTGGTGAGTCTGCTCAGAGCCATTAGGGACCCTGGGGCGTAGCGACAGGCATGTGGGCAATTCAGAAACTATTTTTAATACCGAACAAATGAATTACAAAGACAGAATTTGCACAAATCCTCGTGTATGGCAATATGGGGAAAGTTGGAGCAAGTGTTATCACAAGCAGATGAACGTTGATGAAGACGTTAAAAGACCACATTTAAACGAGTCTCCATAACTGAGATATCAATGTGGGGAATGTTGGAACAAGTTTTACCTCAAGCCAATGAATTATAGCCAATTAAGGATTACAACTGTGCTATACTGAAAGACAGTGAGAACATTGAAAAAAGTCTGTGTGTCTTTGGGGGAAAATATACCTGGCAGAGAAGAATACCAGGGGGATCTGCAAGACCCCATAAGGGGATTCCTGGCCGGAGAGTGTACTAGGCATGCATTTTAAAATATACAAAAGAATAAGACATTGTGAAAAGACACATTGGGGGTCATTACGACCCAGGCGGTAACCATGGCGCTAGTAGCGCCATGGTTGCCGCAGGTATTTTACCGACTCCGCCATGGTGAATGGCGGAATTACCGCCCCTTTCCAAGGATGGTGGGGCGTTGATTCCCCATTCACCATTTGCCCTTCCCCATTCCCATTTTTGCCTAATAGGGCTCAATGGAAATGGGGAAGGCGGCAGTTACGGTACCACAAATTGCGGTACCATAATTACCTCCAAGGTCCCTTTGCGGGTCCAATCCTTAACGGCTGGTAAAAACCAGTAGGTAGGGACCCGTAAAGGGACCTCGTAATTAGGCGTTAAGGGGTTAACGCCGCTGCCACCTTTTACGGCGCTGTTAACCCCTTACCGCCTGGGTCGTAATGAGGCCCATTGTAAGAGTATACCAGGAGATCTAAAGAACCTACTGAAGGATTCCTGGCAGGGGAGTATACCAGGAGGTCATCCTTAAGAAGTTGTTGTCTGAAAAAGTCACATTTGCCATAATTAAAGAACTATTGTTTGAAAAAGACACTTTTGGCCATCCTACCTGAAATATCCAGGTGAAAGGAACCACTCTTTGAATTTAAGGATTAGTTATGTTGGATTGTTCTACTTGCTTTCATTGTGAACCCTTTTTTCAAAACTTAAATCAGAGACATTTCCTTATACCCTTAGTTGTTTATTTCTAGTGTCAGTGTCAGATTGGTATGTTTTGGACCCAAGGACAGTGTATATAATGTTGATGATAAAACACAGACTGACCTTTAGTTTTAGTTTCCTAGTTAGGGGAACTCGCTTTAGGCTAGGGACAGAGAGGCCTGTAAAAAACCCTTTTATTTTAATAAAGATATCTAATGTTAAAAATACTACCACTTTGTGTCTGCTTCTCATTTCTGACCCCTCACACTATCTAGAACTTGCAGGATTCCGTCACCTCAAGTGAGGAGCCTGGGTACCAGTGCAGCTGGTAGAGAGCACAGGCCTTAATCCAACAGAAGTTTACCGCCAATGTGCCCTGCGAATGGGTAAGGAGCACAGCTTGCCTCTGCCTTTCAACCCGGAGGACTGTGAAAAGAACTGCTCTCCCAACAGGGTCAAAGGAAATTCTTCTACAGTCCTTGAAGGTCCAAAATAAATCAAAGAAGGAGTGGGTGAACCTTCCCTTCAAAAGAAAAAGGTGACAGGGAGTTGGGTAAAAACAAGCCTTCTTAAAAAGTCTAATCCCTGTTAAGGTAACAAGTTACTATTGCATTGTTGCATCATACCCAAATAGCTATGCAGTGCAGGAGGTGGTGGAGACAGGTACGAAAGATAAGCCCAAATAAATCCAGGATGGAGGATGGAGGAACCATTCCTTGAATATATTCAGCTCCACCCACCTGTCTAATCCCACCCCCTGCCTAAGCCTGCAACTTCAAAGCCTGCAACTTCAAAGGCCCTTTAATATGCAACCCCCTTGTGTGACTCTGGACCTTTTAGTTAGGGTGTGCGTCTTTAAAGCTTGGTTCACAGAACTCCTAGACCGGGAGTTTCCTAGGCTGGAGAGAGGTGTTATTCGACCTCACAAAGGATTGAAGAGAGACTGCTCCCACTGCCTATTGCCATGCTGGCTGCAGACGGGACAGGCTGCCTAGAGAGAATACACACAGCCTGTCTGTGACTGGCCTGGCTCACAGTGTTGCTACCATTCAGATTTAGCTTTAATAATTATGTGAAATATCCATCACCATACCAAAACCCATGTATGGTTTATATCTCAAGAGGACCCTCCCACCAAGTGATAGTTTTTCATAATTAATTAATATGCTTCTGGTGCAGAGGTGCAGATATAAATGCAACCTCTGCAGTGGTTTTGTTGTCATGGCAGCTGTCAAGCAGGGCACCTCTAACCTCTGAACATGATCCAAGTCACTGGAGAGCTGGAGCTGAAGATCAGGAGACTGATGCAGCGGGGCACCGCTGTTCCCTTTGCATTTGACATGGAGTTTAATGAAAGGTAGGGTATGTTCAGGCCACACTTTCTGAGATGGATTACCCACATCATTTTATCATGAATAAAAAAAGGCCAGTGCTTCTACACCCTTGCCAGATGGAAATCCTTAACCTGGAGATTCAGCAGTTGTCTGCGTATGTCTTTCATATCATTACAACATACTAAGCCCCTCATCAGATTGTGTAGAATGATGTAATGGGGCACATCCTGGTAAGTGGTTCTCATTTTTTGAACAAGACAATTCTTGGTGAACTGTGTCTGGTTTAGTCACCGAAAACATCATGAGGTAAGTACCCCCCCCCACAAATTCAGAAGTAAACACTCCCTGCACTTGTGCAGGGCCTCCTTCTCTGTGGCTCCACCAAATACGTTGCCTTCCAAGGCAACAATGTGGACTCTGGAGCAGCCATAAATCCAAAGCAAACATCCAACATCTCCTAAAGCTCTGACTTTCAACAGGTCCTTTTGTGCAGAAACTAGAATTACAATGGGCAAGAATGGGCAGCATTTTTGAGCTGCAGGCATTGTTTTCACAAGACATGATCTATAGGCGTTGCTAGGGGGGGGCTGAGGGGACTTTAGCAGCAGCTCTTTTTGATTGTAGCCGCGGATAGAAGCTCAGGGGCTAAAACCATAAGGCAAGCTAGCCCGGAGTCCAAACAGCCCCGACATTAGCGTAGCCCCAGATCTTTTCCAGACCTACCAACATCCAACAACTCTCCTGACATGATCTATCATACAGGAGAACCAAATACGAAAATGTGGACATTTTAACTATATTTATTCAACTATATTTTAGATGCATCCATAAACTAATTCAGATATCATTATCCTCCATTTTGCACTATAAAGCAATATGTAATTATATAAACTACATTAGGTCCCTCCTAGCACACTTGATCTTCACAAAGGACATCTCTGTTGATGTTAACCCACAATGAAATTCTCACCAAAATGATTTAGCTCAAGGCAAACATTCAATGAATGTCAGAAAGTTACAGAATATCATGTGACATAACTGAGCCCAAAGTCATCTTCTAATCATACAAATACACCAATTTAACATGAATTCAAGACGGCTTTTTTGATTATTAGACTGATTTACAGTGGGGAGAATAAGAATCCCACACCTAATGCATGTAGGTTCTCTGTTATATGTCATACTGGGGGCTAAGTTGTTCGTTTCGAAGTGCTGTCAATCTAACTAGCGTGCTTACATTTCATCACAAAAGTATCACTTGCAGCCTTATTTGGAACAGGTTGCACACACTTTCTCAGATAGAAGAACGTGCATGGAAGGATGTTTGGCATTCCAACAAGTAAATAAGCCATTGACCTTCAGACGCAAGCAAGGTACTAAGATTGCTAGCTCAGGGAATAATTGAACACATACATTGAAGGCACACCACACAATAGCAACCCAAAAAAGGAACCGACTGCGGCAGCACAGGGTTGGGGCATATATCTGGTTCTCAGGTGTCCATAGTGCCTGCAAGGCAAGTCGCACTATTTGACAATGTTCTTCCTTTATCATGCCAGGGCCCATCCTACTTTCTTCCAAAAGCAGCTAAGTCGTCTTCAGCCCACTAAGAGATACAGGGGCATGGCAACAGCAAAAGAGATTCCAGAAAAGACTGGTGCAAAAGTCTCTTGCAAAGTTCCAAAGGACTAAAACACCACTCTCGCAGCTCCATGTCCAGAGTAATATGGGAAGAACATTGGTGATCTTCACTCAATAGTATACGTGTCAAAATGAATTAATTTAATCATACTCTCAGAGACATAAAGATTAATTTAATTAAACAAAATACCCAATGTTTGCCTCAATATCGCTTTTGTATGGACAGTTTTTCTATGAACAATTTTGAACTCAAAGGCTAATAAAACAAGCCTATATCTGGACTTAAACCAACAGTACAGTTTACTAATGAAAAATTGAAATCTCAAAATTCAAATTCAAAAGCCATCGTGTTTCAGATATTCCTTTGTATCCATCTTCAGGGCTTAAAGCTGTCCTTTCATAGATGTTTAAAACTCTTGTACATTCATCTGTAACCTACAAGTAAAACATTCTCATGTATTACATTCACCTTGCAAAGGTAACATACTCTTATGGTGATTACAAATCACACAATGCTAACCTTCAGTTTATGAGAATTTGCAGAGCTAGAATCTGTAATAAAGTACACACTATTATCCAGCAGCACGATGGCCTAGGTCATACAATATTTCAGAATGTGCACTACCCAAGATTGCCATGCCCGTAAGCATGGGGGTGTAGAAAGCACAATTTTCACCAATATGCATAATTCCCTGCTATGAAATGTTGCCCAGATTGCACAATGATATAATAAGCCCTGCACGATTCCCGGAGAAAAGAAAATGTTCCTAATACACAAAAATATTCTCACACATTGCGTGAGCTCTGAGCACATGCAACTGTAAAAACATCTGTATGCTGTGGGTTAATCTGTTCAATTAAAAGCCTTTACATCACCAGATTAACTTTTGTGACACAGCCAATTTACAGAATGGGGAAGAGGGCATGGCACAAGTGTGTGTGCCGATGATAAAAGATCATCCCAATCCACAATCGAATGAAGCATTATCTGCAACATTCCTGTGGCACTTTCTCATGCATGGGAACCACCGTGTCAGAAAGGAGTGCAACAAGTGATTGACAAAAATGTAATGTGTTCCATTAAACAAGGTGCATTTTGAATGACTTTTTATTGAAATGTCACATAACTTAATGGAGAAATATAACAGGAATTGTGTTGATTGAAAAAATGAAATTACTTAATGCAGTGTTTTCTGTTTTATACTGCCATGTTGCATTAAAAATTTGCAGACTTATACAAATTATATTTAATATAGTGTGAAAAGGTGAAAGACAGCCTGTGCGGAATGGGTTAACGGGTCCCGCTAATGGGTGCGGACCCGTTAACACCATTCTGCACGATTACAAGGGCCCCTCACGGGACCCGGTAAGGAATGCCTGGTCAAACCAGGCGTCGTTACTGGGTCCCGCGAGGGCAAATGGGAGCTAATAACGGGACGGTCTCTGGTTAACTCTGGTTAAACCTAAGATGTGTGTTTACCAGGGCCCAGCAATTAAGCTAAGTAAAAAAAGAGGTCAGCTTTCTGTATAACTGACCTTACCATTCATCAGTGACAAAGACATTAATAGAGATAAATAAGCAAAGCAAAGCTGTGTGTACCCATAACAAAATGTTTGTATGGAAAATACAAGACAAACAGGGTATTTATATTCCAAATTCAGAACTTTCATGGGCCTTTTAGTTTAGATGCATGACCATAATGGGTTGTCATTGATGGATGCATTCCAGTCAGTAATGGCCACTTTAAAGAAACAGCTGTCCACCCAAAACCCTAAAACCTGAGCTAGCAGAGCATCAACATCCATTGTGTGTCAACACATGAAAATCACCCCATTACAATGATTCCTTTGTTCCCACAATATCTGTTCAGCACATTTTTTCTGTTAATTTCAAGACTCCACAAAATGTGATGTGCACCATAGGAAACGGAACACATTTAAATTTACAAAGAATTAAATACAATGACAGATCTAACTTTTGAACCCTTTGCTCGATTATAAAAAACGAAGATAAGATTTGAATTCAGCAAAGCGGCCCCAATCACATACACAGGATTTATTAAAATGTATGAATATTAATCTATTTGCATATTTTAATATTTATGTCATGCCGGCACTTACAGAAACATGAAGGATGTTCTGAATTCAGATTTTTATTGTGATTCTGAATATATAGGGCTGACTAATGGTGCAAGTTCATACAAGGAATTATAAAGGAAAGGCATATTTCAGTGCAAGGTGATCATAATTACTGACATAGGGCAAAACCACTGCTAAATACATCGACTTAGGACATAGCAAAATACATTGGGCTAATACAAGCAAGGCGAAGGATTTTTGTGGTTGTGAGCATGTGAAGGTGACCTATTAAAAGCTTGGTCCAATGAAAAAGTGTAGCATCAGATAATGCTGAGTGGAGTTTGGTGGGTATTTAAAGTTAAGCACATGGGAAGTTGAGAGTTTTTATTTTTGGGAATGCGGTAGGGGAAGACAGTTTGTGTGACAAGAGAAAAGCTGAATGGACTTTCCAGAGGATGCTGAATGAAGAAGCCTTTCCCAAAACATATCAATATTGCCAGAGAGAGATTTGGAAGCAGGGACACACAATGAAAGGATGAGCTTCCCTGTCCCAGGCCATTAAAAGACACACCAAAAGTGAGTATGATAACCACAGTGTCACTAAATAGAGACTGGGACTATAAATGGATATGTGTGGAGGCAGCCCTACAGATAAGGGGTGCATCAGCTATTTTTATTTCCTAAAAACAAGCAAACACTCCCAAACAAATAGGGAGTAAAAATACTCCCAACAAAACATAGGAAACTGACACTTCGAACCTTTTGCCCCTCCTTTTACCCACACAGCTCCATGATTATGTTTGGTACAGTAGTGCAAATAGTACCACAGGAGGAAACGACTGTTATTAATGCCAGATCAGAGTAGTAAACATGCATCTTAATGTGTATTGATAACTAGGTACAAATAAATAATTATTACTAAAATATTTCATTTTTCCAGTGGAAACATTTCTACTTGCTTATAAAATACTCCTATTCGGAATTGGAATTACATTTGTACTCCCTATAAAATCATTTTACTCCCAACTTTACAAAATAGGGAGTAAAATACTTCCAACTGAAAATGTTATCTGGGGCACTGTGTGGAGGTATATTTAAAAATAAAATGCCTTAGTATCTATAATTGGGCCGGAATGTATCGACAGTAACCAATTATTTATTAATTCACTGAGTTATTATACCTGGGTTTTTGAGCATGGTATTTAAAGTGTTTCACATATCTTGAGGGATTGTTAGACTTCTTGACCTGTGAAAAACATAGTTTAAATAAAAGAACAATCCTGAATAGAAATGTCTCCTCCTCAAAGTATAATAGGAAGGGGAATAGTTTCTTCCCTTCATTTCCCCAAAAATAATGCCAATTTATATAACCAATGCCATTTTCTCAAATAACATTGCATGCAAAAGAAAGCATCCTGCCTTTAGTAGACTCCTAATGCCAATTAAAGTTAAATTGCTGATTCCATTATATTTACATTCAATTTCAATGTTATTATGCCATCCTTCTGTAGCCTGCTAATACAGCAAGATATTCTGCTCAACAAAACTAAGATTATACCCTGAACCTTCGCCTGTAGAATATGAATAAGCAAGTAAGCCCTACCAAACTTACATCGATATCCAAGCTAGAAACCAATGGTGTTTAACTTTTTAATTAAAGTTAGTTGAATCAGACCTAGAATAAAGTCACGTGTGAACCCAATATTTTCCTCTGATGCCAACGCTTGTCAATGGTTTCAGAGAACAATAAGGGAATTGTAGTGTTGTAAAATGTATTCTAAGAATGTTTTTGTCTTTTTAAAACTGACAAGCGATGACTTGTATGTTTATATTGAAGAAGATTGTAGGTGTTTGGATAGATTAGTTATTCAGACTTGATTTTATATATCGGATGTTTGTGACAATTGTGAATGTAATTACTGGCGAGATAATAGCAGGCAAGTTGCTTTTAATTAATGTAGACATGCTGCCTGTATTTATATGGAATTTTGTGGGTTACGTCCCAAGCACTGAAAGTTAGGGGACAACCTTTCATTTCTTCATATTTTATTTTAAATAAAACATAATGTTCAGACTAAAAACACCTTGTTTCTTGCCCCATATTGTGGTGAGGATATTAGACCAGAGACATTTCTCTGTAAAAGAATCAAATGATAGAAACATGATTATTACATGAGGCACAGGTGAAAGCGTAATCCAGACAGACATATTCTCAGACATCTGCCAACATTTCTCTGCCACAATTATATATGTTCATGCATGGTATGAGTGTTTCATTCTATTTTTTACATTTCCACTTCTGAAACACAAGGGGGTATGTGACTCCAGAATCCGCTGTAAAGAGTTCCTTAGTGACTTTCATTTCAGATATGGTCCCTGCACATACAGGGATTTGAAGTTATGACCAGGTCCCCCCATTTACATACAAGCAGGCAATGCACCACTTGATGTTGGGAATGACTCTGATACTTAGAGGGGCTGGCTATGGGTTGCATGTGCCCACAAGCAGTCCATTCTATTCCTGTTAAATCCATTTTTTAAAATATGAAACTCTATGTGAGAACTGTTTGGCCACAGATTTGAAGGGCACATCGCGAATCATGTTTGTGTCTGAGTCTAGAAGACCCCAGATTTTACAATGTTCCAGTAGGTACAAAATCTCACCGTAAGCATAATGAGACACAGTGAAAAACCACAAAAAGCATGTGTTTCTCTCAGTGTTATTTTTTCAGCAGGCTGCTCCCAGGTTTTGCAATGCATATTCTCTGAAATCTCAGTTAAAAGGTATTTAGGAAAGGAAACAGAGGAAGATCTAAAAATTAGATTTTGTAGGCAGTCGAAAGCAAAATGAGAAATCAAAAAAATAAGTTACTATTGAATGCGGAGAAGAAGAGAGCTCCGTTGAACATAACCACAAAGCAGGTTTTAAAAGTCTTGCTTGTTTGCGTGTGGCTTATTCCTTTCACTACTTATTGTGTATGTCTTGTCTGTCTCTTGTTGATACCTCTCCATTATTCTACAAATATATTTTCCTTGGTCTTGTCTGCCTTGGTACATGTAAATAATGTCATGATATTCTCCACCCTCTGCACTTCCCTCTGGCCACAATTCCTATATATGTTGGTGGCTCATCTTCTCTCTGGTTTTGTAAATCGATAAATGTTATGTTAGGTTATGTCATTGTGCATTTGTATAGCGCCTTATATACCATTGGTAGGATCTCAAATTGCTGTGGGTTGAACGCCCTCGGGTAGAGTCAGTGTAGAGAGTAGGGTAGGATGTAGTGCTTGGGTGCACTCAATATATGTGCAGCCAGTGCATATTACGCAGTGTGTAGCTGCATTCTAATGCTAGACGTGGTGCAGTGGTTGTGTTAGATCAGTAGAATATGTGTGGCAAGGCAGTTGACCTCAGAGTCTGCATTCTGGCAGTGGTGGAGCTTATGTACGAGATTATGGGTGCAGCTGGGGCGATTTGTATGTGGCGTATAGCTGTGTTCTAAAGAATGTTGAGGTGTTCATGGAGGTGTGTAGGTATGTGTTAAAGTAAGCCAAATTAGTCGAGGGGTATAGCTGCATTCTATTGTTTGTTGGTGTAGAGGAGAGAGTGAGCATATCGATATGTGTGAGTGTTTAGTGCAGTGTGTGTTCTGGTTATCAGGCTTGAGGTTGTCTTTCCCTGCTTGGCAGTTTCATCAGCGTTGAGTTAGCCCAATTCCTAATCTTTATTGTGTCTGCCATTGTTTATAGGATGATACCTGCTTGTTGTGAAGCTACATCCAGTTTGTTTACTCAGACTTATGAATACTAACTAGATTTGATGACTGGTATTTAGTGGACCCAAGGACCAGCAACAGCTACTATGGTCATCCCTGTGTCTCATTGAGTCTGCATATTGCTTATATGATGACACCTTCTCAGTGTGCATTTACTTCAGTTCTGTTCATTCGGACATATGAGTACATCCTAGGTAAGAAAAGAAGACTTTTACTCAGTGAGCCAGAAGGTCAAGCACATGATTAGGCTGTGATGTTAGTGGTGTGTCTGACTGGCATTGTTATATGCAGCAGGGGTTAGAGTGTTCCTGATCTGTGGGCGGTTAGAGTATTGATGACAGGTTACAGCACCTCAACCTCACTTACTGGAGCTTGCCTTGCCAGATTCCTTGCCTGATTCAGAGCGTATTCCCTTGAGGTGGAACAGAGTCAATTAATTTCTGAAGCCTGGCTATGAGTGCTAGTGGGCCCATTTTCCAGATCCCGAATAATTGTGTATAGCAGGTGGATGGCTATTCCTGTCATAGTTTATGGTTTGAATTGTGGAATTATATCGCATCATTGACTCGTCCAATAGCTAAGAGTGCTAGAGAGCTCATTTCACTCGGGGCGTACTGCATATCTGCAAGAGACAAAAGAGCAAGTCCAACCAATCACAGTTGATACTGCGCCCCGGGTGAAGGAGTTCATGGCATCAATTCCTAGGTAGATTAGGGTAACATGACTTGTTCCAAGACCACCTTGTATGGGCGGTAGATGACATTAACTGGCCCAGTTGCAATGTTTGAAACATAAGTGCTATTAGGCTCTGGGATTGAAGTTCTGTGCATTAATTCCCAGATAAGTAGGATTGACACAGGGTAACGAAAGCAGGCCCGATCATATAAACATAAGTGCTATTACGCTCTGGGTTTGTAGTTCTGCGCACAAATTCACTGATAAGTAAGATTGACAGAGGTTGACATCTCCTGGACTTATAACGCAGTGCAAGTGCCATAGTTGTGAGGACTGTGGGTAGTAGGGGTGATATATTTGATGGTCTGTACCACAAACAAGAAGAGGAATGATTGGATTTACATCTTTAGCTATATTTCTGGGTGATTTATAAAGGGACTCTATCACCCACAATCCAGCTTCAGAGGGCTTGGTAACTGATGTTATTTATTACTGTCAATATTACTCACAATGTGATTGATACTCAGTACCATAATTTTTTCTCAGAATATGTTACTCGGTTTATCGCACAGGGGAGTTGAGGTAGTAAGGACTGAATCATTTTATTATGGACATATGGAGGTTTTGGTAAAATGCCTTGTCCATGATGTGATTATGTAGACAGAAGAGCACTTGTCATACATCTGAAGAACGTATTTGTGCATAATTCAGGGTTTATTCTGTGTAGTTTTGTCAAGGTGTCATCAACAAACACAATACGCAAAAGATAGAACTGAGTTTTTGCTTAATTGTTTTTGAGAACATATTCAGAATCTGTATTTGTGAATATGGTGTTACTCTGCTCTGCTCAGTTGTTGTTAAGTTTGTTTTGTTTGTTGTTATATTTATTAGTACAGAGTAATGTTTGTCTTGTCCCTACATGCTGCTATGAACTAACGCTACGTCTGAATAATTGTTTTAACGAACTGTATGTTATGAGGTTAGCATGGAATGGGTGAACACAACTGAAACCCACTCTTAGCCAATTGTGTATTATCAAATTAGTGAGTCTTGTAGTATTTATGCCTCTCTAGCTCTTCATTTTGCCCTCTGGTGTTTCAAAGTTAGGGAATAGTTCTGTGCTATGCCACATAGGGCTATGATCACCCATTAGTGGGATATTATATTGTCTGCATATCCCTAGCCAAATGTTAACCAGTTTTCTGAATAAATTGGTGCAGCCCTCACCAGGATATTTGTTTGGGCCCCGATATGAAGAGTCCACATTCTGGGGAAGTGGGTCGCTTAGTTCCTTGTATAGACCGTATTGTGAGTAGGCTGGTTCCTCTCATTGAGCTTGCCCATTAGCAAAGCTTGAAATCAGGGAATGTCAAACTCCCTTTTACTCTTGATCATGTCCAGCAGTTGCAAGATTTTCTCGAATTTCGATTATTCAAAACAAATATATTTAGTAAAGACTTAGGTTTCCCAAGGTATTGTTTCGGTACTGTATCTTTGAATGTCTCAAATAAGAAAATAATCTTGGAAGGACATTCATTTTGATTAGGGCTAACCTTCCTGGCATCAAGACTGGAGATTAGTCTAGCAATTTAAATATCTTGTGACATATTGTCAACTAGGTCTGTAGGCATGTATATGTTTTGTACTGCATCACAATGAAATTGCTCAACTTTCATCCTATTATGTTTTTTGGCTAGATTCCAGCTAACAGTTTTGGTTATGTTATTTTGAGGCCTTATATTTTGCAAAGTTCAGAAATCTTTTTTCTGTTTCTGTTATCTCAAAGAAGATAATTATATCATCGCCTAATAGTGCTACGTTCATGTTACAATGGTTCCATTTTAAATCCATTTATGGGCTAGTGAGCGGTGGACACTTAGGTCAGTGTAGAGCAGAATCAAAAGTTTAATTTCATCAGGTATGGCTGAATAAAGCATCAGCTGTGGTTCTTACATTATACTTCTGAGGGACATACATCTATTTATTTATTCATTGATTTAATGTGTTCTGGTTTTACATTAAAATATTTCATAAATTCATACATAAAAAGCACAGATCACAATAAATAACAACTTATGCAAAGCATATACATATCTTAAGAACCCAACATTAAACTCAATAAAACACCCTTGTATTGGTTTAAGGAAAAACATGTCTATTAGAGAACCTTAAGACTCACTCAACAACATTAAAAATTAATTTTCCAATCTTAATAACAGTTTTCTTTGGGTGGATATATCACCCAATTGTGCAAACATTTATTTTAAGAATGCAACCAACGCAATTGAAAATGCTAAAAATGTTTAGTTGTTAGCAATCTTTTCCACAAATTATCTGTAATAACCGTTGAGGGTGTATGCATAAAACGATTAAAATAAAGCATGCGTCTTGCCACCAGTGTTTCACATTTTAGAATTAAATGTTGCAATGTCTCTTCCTCATCCCTCTTACATAGTCTACAGGTCCGACCAGGAGCGGTTAAACCTATAGGCAGCCCTACCACCTCCAGAGTATGCAAACAATCAGTGTGAAACGTAAGAGCCAGGTTTTGAAGTCTCTTGAAAGGGCCTTGCAAACATGTTCTTGGGATTCTAGGCCGTTAAGTCCTACCATAGCCTTACGGATAAATCCCTTGTATAGTTTCAATTTATACAAGGATTTTAAAGACTATACAATCCCGTTCTTACAATTTTTTTAAAATAAGTCTGCGTCGTTTCCTTCACGATTTACCGATGCCTCTCTTAAAAGTCCATCACACTCATTCATAAACATATTAAGAGATTTATCGGATGAGTCTCTTCAGATCTCTCTAATTCTGAAAACAAGTTGTCGCCTGGACCTATAGGATCCTGCAGCAAATGTGCCCCCCCTCCCTGCAAGTCCCTGGAACCTGCAACATCTTCAAGGACATAGTGGAAGCCATTTCCCCCCATTCTGAGTAGTCATGAGACGGTGACCACATTACATCCCATCCCCTGAGAGCCCTGCAAACCAAAGAAGTGTCTGCTTCCCATCCAAAACAAAATGACTTGCAACAGATTCCTGGACCTAGTGGAAGTCATATGCCCCATTTCAATTGGCTCCCAAAAGATCATATCACATCCTTTCTCCCTCCTTTTTCATTCTTCCAAGGATGTCCAGCCAGAGCATTTGCAGCATGAGTTCAAAGCAGCAAAGGATGACATGTTTGTGTCTGATAGGGCCACAAAGGGTTTATGGCCAGATCGCACTATTTAAAACAGGGTGTCGTAGACCTTTGATGTTCTCCAGAGAAGGGCAAACTCAAAATAGGAAGACTACCACCTGTGTCACTGTGCTAAGACAAAGATCCAAAAGATTATGGTCCAGAAAACTTTCTCCTTGCTCTTATACTCCCTTTTGCTACAGGTAAGCACCACTCCTCTGGGCTTGTCTGTATCTAGCTACTGAGGTACATTCAATGTCATCCGCTCTTCTCCTACTTCCTTGTTCCTGCATATCCTCCTCCGACGTGCCTTACCAAATACCGGGGAACACCATGCACTTCCCCACATGGTCCCTTTTAAACAAATCAACACCCTTATCCATGACGACTCACAGGTCGCTCAACCTTCACTGAAGCCAAAGTGATATATTCCTCTTTCCTTTCTCTGCTTCTCTCTACCGTTTATGCTTGCCGCTGAACTGACTCTGAAATGTAGTATGCTAATCTCTGTGTTGTAATATCACCAGACACTTTCACTCCCATCATCTTCATTCTAGTTATAGCATGCTAAAACATCTATTTTAAATGTGTGGGAGGAATTAGAAAAAAGGGAGAGGACCCACGTCATGACAGGAATGGAGGAGCAAGGGTTTTACTTCCACTTTTCAGGAGAACACCAGTAAAGAAGATAGTTCTTCCATGAGCTCCCCCTCCTCTGTGTATTTATTGGTGCAGCCCTTAAATACAACCATGGCGATGAGCAGACATGCAATCCGTGCATCCTGATGCATGTAGTCTCTTTGCAGCAATCCCACAATCTCTACTCTCACAGAAGGTGGGTATTCACATATGTGGTGAAGATTCTTTCCCATTGCAATGCCACATACAGATGCCAGGCTATGCCAATGTGCATAAACTAAGCACCATGAGCATCTGAAACTCGCAGCTACCCTGCTCCCGCTGCACAGCTCATGTTCACGCTTCTTGAAGCAGTGGATATTTCAGCTGCATGATCTCCTTGCTACTCTGCAATGATACTGTACACAGAAGACTTCCTTGCACTGTTCCCATTTCTGTACCATTCTTCATGCTGACAAGATTGTGGTATCTTAACTGCTCTGAATAGGGACAACATACAACCACCAAGATGTTTCATTGAGACGTGTATAACAAAACTACTATTAACTGCTGCCAGCTCCTTCACCTTGTGCAGATGTTTCACACTAGTGGCTGTGTGGCTTCCTTGAGTTTGGAAGTGGGACATTGCTCCTTGAACTACTCATGCATTCTGCACCATAGGGGATTTATGAACTGCCAGAAGAATCCACAAGCTGCATCTAGTCAATGGACAGCCTCAACACATACTTTGCACACCACAAGCACTTGGACTATGAAAGTCATGTTTTCATACAATAACTCAGGCAAAAGGAGAACCTATTAATAACTTTGGCATGCACCTAACATGCCCAACACTGACTCTCTTATCCCGAGAACGCATGACCACAAAGCCTATGAATATATGAGCAAAGACAGGCTACAGATTGGATATGACTTCCCATGTGAAGGTGCCTGCCCAGCAATAGGGCAATCATGTGGCACATGCGGTCAAGAAAAATCGGAAAAGAACTAAATAAATATGTCACAGTAACATGAATCTCTAGCACAAGCCTGCTGTCAACTACTGAGAGATTACCTGAACAAACCACATAGCACCACCAGGAAATGGCCCTCCAAGCTCATAATGAGCCGAGTTAATAGGCATACACATTCCTCACACCACACATGAAACAGACAAATCAGACTTACTGGATGGCCTAAGAGATAGAGATTCTGCCTGCAAGCAAAATTACCATGAAATGAAAGAAAATGAAGATAGATGTCTAGGAGCAAAACCTTCACAGATGGAAAATGGTTCTAGTGAAACAATCCAGACTGCAGAAAACGACACCCCCATTTATGCAACAGCCCCTGCCATTTACTTACATAAACAGGTCCATGATCACAGAGGAGAGTGTCAACTTTTGCATTACAAATAACCTCTTCTTTCTTTAAAAAAGAAAATGGACTATGTAATGCCCTGAGTGGAGAACTACCTGATCACACATTTGACTCTGGAGAAGGTGATTGCATCTTGAATATTAACTTTATGATCACACCAATAGCTTCCTCCTGCCAAGAAGTGGTCACACAGAGCTGGCAGATGGCCTGTATATTGGTTTGAGGAAATAGAATAATGGTAGCTGTCTTTTTTTAAGATTGGTGGAGATGTATGCAACAGCCGGGAGTTTTGGGAATGATGATGATCAGGCTGAGGTGAGTTGTAAGGCTAATGTTGTGGTGCAGCTTGATGGGATGAGTGATGCTGTGAGGTCCTTTTCTCAAGGTTTTTGACTGTGGTGTCCATGTATGCAGCAGAGACAGCAGTGATGTCAGTGTTCAGCGATTAGCTCCAGTTCTGACTAATCATGTATCAGCATCTACTGTTGTGTGCCCCTACAGTGGTGTGCCCTCTACCAGGGGGAGGGGGAGCTTGTGACTTGACTCACAGCTGTGGCCGTAGGGCCTTATTTCTACTTCTGGCATGATACATGATGTAAAGGTATTAAGGTGAGAATGCGGGTAAGGACAGTGACTGCTCAGTGACTGCGCAGGTTCTCTCTTAGGGACTCTATGAGCTGAGCTGGCCTTTTGAGCTGAGCGGAGCATTTGATTATTGGCGTAAATCCAATAAGAAGGGAAGCTCACAAGTTATCAGCTCTCTGCCACCTGCCTTCTGCTTCCTGTCTGTGCAATTTTATATAATGCGAAAGTGGGCGGTTAAAGGTTAATTCTTTGAAACAGCTTTGAGTAGCTCTGCTGTGGTGTTGAGTGGCTAGGTAGTGGCAAGTTATCGGCAGTTTTCAGAAAGGACGAGCAGGACGACTAGTGAGAGGCTGTCTTGTTTGGTGCACGCATATTGACTGAACTTGCCTAGCTGCTGCTCTAATGAATAAATATTCTCTAAGAAGCAAGATAGTGTCTAAGATGACGGCCTGACCTGACTCTTTCTTAGGATCGCATGCCTCCTATGGCTGGGGGCTGTGCATTACGGGACTCATGTACTCTGACAGCCCCTGTAGAAGTGTACGCCCAGTTGGCTCCAGATTTTTCTCAGCACATTGTAGATTTTTCCATGCTGGAAGCAGTGGGAGAGATGGTGGACCAGAGTAAAGTGGTTGCTAGTGAACAGGTTTTGGGCAGTGTGAGTGAAATACCACTGGACTTTTTGACCTGCACCCTGGTAGCCTTCGTCCTGTCTTTTGGGGATGTTAGTGGCGTTGGATATGACTGCTTCTCCAGGTCTTCCTCTCCTCTTGGATTGGACAATTCAGTCAATTCCCAGGGTCTGCACTGTATGCTTTACAGTTTGGTTTGATTTTGTTTGTACAATGATATGGCATTATCAAAGAAGATTTTAAAACACAGGAAACATCCCTTTCAAAGTTTTAGAGAAACACAACACTTTGGAAGGTATTATTTTAGCCAAATACTCCAGGTTCGGTGAAGGTCCACCTGAAGGGAGTAACTCAGATCCAGTGAGGGGATTAAGAGAGGTTTAACCCCTCATCAACAGGATAGATCCCTCTATTCTACTTATTGAATCTGATACCCATATCGAACATGTAATAGCTGACGACTGCAGGGTCGAGATCCATCCGGAAGGTATCGGGAGATGCCGCAAAATCAGGCATACAATAGAGATGTATTCCAACAAGTAATGGTTTGCCTAATGAGTCACCTATAGACCCGATGGAGAGATTGGGTAGACTGGAAAATAACTCTGTCCCAACAGAGAAATCTACAATCTTTTTGTGGAGTCTTAGGATGAGCCTTTGTGGAATGAATGCTGAGTCAGTAATTTCAGAAGTAGCACCCACAATTTCTGCAATCCCGCCAAATGACTTATCAATAAATGATAATGAGAAGGCCACACTAATAATTGACTCATTTTTAACTGCAAAATAAGGGTAAACAAAGTAGGAAATTAAGCATTATATGTGCAAAAGGGTAGGACACAATAATTCATTGGCTATTGTGGATGAACCAGCTCTGGAGGAAACAGACGTGGATCTGGGTTTATTGTCTACATATCCACAGGAAGACTTGGAGGACATGTCTCAACTGTCTCATTCTAGTTTTACTGATGTGGGGCCCATTCAATTGGATGTTCCTTGTACATCAGGGACTATGAATTTGAATAGGAACCAGAAGGAGCACTTGTCCCAGGATTCCCAGCCTCTTAACCCTTGTTAGATAAGGTCTTGGGATTTCTATAGCCTCTTTTCAATAGATCATGGAAGGTGCCCTGGCAGCAGTTATTAAGTTGACATACGGGGCTTTTCCCAATTTGGTTTGTATGAATATATATTGGCATGATAGTATTCACCCCCTGAATGCATTCTTGGAGAAGCTGGTTTTATATGTACACTGATAGATGAGTAGGAATGTGGGTGGTCACATGGTGGTAGCAGGGGATTTGAACTCCTTATGTTTACCAGGAGATAAATCAATGGCGGAAATTTGGTTTCAGTCATCTTCTCAGTATAAACTGAGTAAAGAACCGCGGGAAGCCAGGTGGGTTTGGTTGTTCGTCTCCCTTGGTCTTTGCATCTTAACAGGCTCAAGGTTTGGGGATACTGTTGACAAACCTCCATGGCACAGAGGGAAGCCATTGGCTGTTCTTGATTATGTGTTTGTCAATGACAAGGTTGCATCCTCGCACCTTGCCTATTTAAGTCTTGACCAATATGTAACTAAAGATCTTTTCATGCCACCTAAACTGGAGGATTGCAGCTTTCCTTGTCTTGCATATGCAGATGATTTTTTGTTGCTGGACTCCTATGGGTCGTCTTCAGTGATCTTTGAATAATTTCACTTCCTTTGCGTCCGATAATTATTTAAAGATCAATCCTAACAAAACAAAGAATTTAAGGTACACCAAGACAAAAAAGAAGCTGACGTTTCAGTGGATTTCGAAGGGGACATCCCTGCTGAAGGTCAATAGTTTGATCTACTTGGGATTTCCAGTTGTTAACAGTCTGTAAACAGAATATAATTGGATTTTTTGAAAAGAAGGCCACCTCTTTGACTGGACAGATGATCAGGTTGAACTCTAAGTGTGGAAGACTGTCCATAATCCCCGTCACTACATTTTATGAAGGGAAAGTTATTCCCAAATATATTTATGTGATAGAGTTAACAAATATATATGCATTGGAGTTTTTGGAGCGGTGTGAGGCCCTAATTTGGAGGAGAGTTAAGCATTTGCCCAACTGTATACCATTAGCAGCAATTTGATACAAGCTGTGTCTCAAATCTCTGATGAGTAGGGAAAAGTGGCACTACTTAGCGTTTTACTGAAAATTGTTGGACCCCCCGGCTCAATCTTGGTATGCCGAATTAGCTGCAGTTATGGATACCCAGAAAGAGAATTCAATTGGGTCTTATACTCATAAATGTAATATGAATCTGGCAGAGGTCGAATTGGTACCCACCAATTTAACAGAGAATCCTAGTTGGGTTAAGAATGAGTTGTATGCCCAAGACTGGATTTCTCCTTTGGCTATTCTGCATGCGTATGATTCAATGGTACATCTTGCCCTTGATCATACAAATGTGGGTCAATTGGCTCCATACTTGAGACTTTTCCCAGATCCTTTGTCCAGAGGCGATTTCATGCACTTCAGATTTGATATAGTGATCACTCATGAAATATTACTAGGGAGGAAACAGCACCTGATGAAGCATTTTGTAGCTTTTGTGGTGATGTCGCAACTTTGGAAACATCAAAGCATATTATGATATATTGCTCAGTACTTAATGTACAGCTCACTTTATATTTTAGAAAATTCTTTTTTAGAATGGATCATGGTAATGGGGAGAGTCTGTGGAGGTGCCTGTTAATGACCTCCACAAATGGCCTTTCCATGTCTATGGCTATAGCTGTTTTAGGTGTTTTAAAAAATAAGAAGATGTTAGATTTGCATGATTATTTTAAGATTAGGAAATTAGGCGGTAACAAATGATGACCTCTTTAACTTTTTCTTTGGAAATGTGGATGTTGCTAATGTTTGGATGTTTTCATTGTTATTTGTTTTAATATGCTGTCTTGGTGGTAATTTTAATTTGTGTAATGTTCTTTTATATGGAAATTGGTTGTAAAAGGTTGACTTTCACAACCAAATACAATAAAAAATACATTATAAACGTTATGTTGTGACTCCACAAACCTAGTGGTAGAGAAAGCAGTATGTGAGTTAACTGTGGTCCCCTTGTCAAAATAGGGTAAGGCTAGCCTGACATAGACAGGGAACGGGGAAGCAAATACTGAAAGGCAGGAACTCTGGTCAGAATGCACTTTCCAGGCAAATTAAAGTGAATGCAAGTGGAAGAGCAAATATGACACTTGAATAGAAATCAACACAACCTTTAGTGACAGGTTTGCACAAAGCAACACAAGAGATAACATTGTAACTGAGTAGACATGTTTGTATCTATATACAAAGCAGGGCTATGAAATAGTAAGTGGTTTCTCACTTGAATGTTACAGTGCAAAGTCTATTTTACAACACAAAAAGAGAAGTCAAGGTTTTAACTAAACGGACATAGTGCATAAGATTTTTAACCGTTTTCTCCTTTCTTTACTTATGAACACTTCAGACATTTAATTCAAGGTTTTATTTCACACACACTGTAATTCTTTAAGCGCTTGGGACTGCTCTATGTGCATGCTTTCGACAACTTTAGAGCTAAACCAGTCAGCTCCCAGATATTTCGCCAAGACTCTGACTACTAAATGAATGGTCTTGGGAAACAAGGTACTGACAAACCTAGATTGAATTTTAACTTAAGGTTTCTTTTTTGGGGTTGCATTTTGTATTCCATCAACATTATACTTTGTATGCAACTTTCAGGACTCCTGCAGTAACCTCCCACCTCCCAAAACCACTGGGGTCAAGCCAACCCACAATCCTGTGCAAGAGAAGAGAATATTAATTAGGAGCGTCTATGAGTTCAGGGGTGAAACAACTTACAAACACGCAATTTACTGGCAAAGTAAACCTATTTACAGCACTTTCACACTTGAAAGGGTCACACATTGCATAAAAACAGATTGAACAGGACCAAACCCCAGGGAAACTGTCTAACATACCCAAGCGTTGAAACGCAGAAACACAGACATAAAGAGACCTCTAGATGTGGTTAAAGGTACTGCACTTGAACCAGATCACAAAAATAAATCACACAAGAGTCAACGAAAAAGTGAGTGCCGCACTACCTATTTATTTTGGAGGTCACTGCGTCAGCATTAAGCAAAGCACATGCATGAAATCCATAAAATTAAATTAATAAATGCAGGTTCCATAAGGTATGTAACTGACATCCAGAATTTAGGCACAGGTGAGCTGTATCTTCTGGAGGGGGGCAGTGCCCCAGAACCTTCCTCCATTATTGGGATGGGAAGAGTGGGAAAAACCCAGGTAACATTTTCCAATTGTAATAACTAAAACATTTGGAGTCTGGCAAACAGGTTCTGGGGGATGAGCTGATCAGCAAAGCTGGAGCCCTGGAAAATTCCAGGCCATTTAAATCTATGCAGTACTTAGAACAGAATAAGGGTCCACTGTTCATAGGTATCGATGTAATTTAATAGCACACTTTACATAAATGTTTTCCTTTCAGTCCAAATCATTTATAAAAATGCATATTTGTGTTCTAGTGCTCCACTTACACCTGGGACAGGCCTTATCTAGCTATAAATCTTAAATCTTGCCGTCAAACGGTGCATATGAGTGACTGCCCAAAAAAAAAAACATCCCGAATGGCCTAGGGGCCCACAGACCAGTACTGGCCTCTATTTGTGTGCATTAATTGAAGCATCCTGAGACATCCTGTTCACATTCATGGGTGGGGTTAGAAAACAGGAAGATGACACCGGTTATGACAGGAAAGGAAGACCAAGGGTTTTGCTTTCACTTTTCAAGAAAACATGTATAAAGTGTTTCCTCCTTCACCTCTGAAACCAGAAATACTGTGCTTGTCCAAGCTCTGACACCAGAAATACTGCGCTTTCCCAATCTGTATTATGTGAGGATTTATAAATATGTACACATGATATAAATTAAGGCCTTGCCCTAGCTGACACATGTTTCAACCAACTTTGGTCTTTTTCAAGGCTATCCAATGACAAGTATCATTTAATTAAAATAGGGCCTCTTATGTTCACAATTCGCACATGTAACATTGTTCCATATATCAGTCTAGGCTGCCATGTCAGCCTTTCGAATATATTTGCACTCAATTTTCAATTATGTTAGTTAAATGTTGCCTGTATAATAGTCTCCACTGTGTAATATACATCAAACAAGTTGGGTGCAGAAAGAGTCATATTATAGGATGAATGGTGAGGGTCATCCTTAACAGGATTGGCGTCCCCCATGTGTTCACAGGCGTTTACAGGTGTTTACAGGCTTATTTTATCTTGGGATTGTGAAATGTTTTATGTTTTATTTTTGATAGGCTGCAGCTGTCACTAATGAGCAGGGACTTCAGGATTGCATTCCGGCACTGGCAAGCAGAACTCGTAATGTGGCGGAGAGGTAACAACGGCACTGGTAGCACTACCGGCACCGTTGTTGCCTTTCCACCACATTCATAATGAGGCCCAGTGGTCCCCTGTAACTTAAAGTGTGGCCCAGGATTTACCCACACAGCGCTGGCATGGGGAACAGGTGAACAAATGTGGTTCACAAATTGAATCTGTAGTAAGGCACATGCTTGATTAAGTTTATTGCATAGACATGTCTGTGTTGGGAAACTGTTAATTTGGGCACCTAGAGCC
Organism: Ambystoma mexicanum; assembly: GCF_040938575.1. Lineage (NCBI taxonomy): Eukaryota > Metazoa > Chordata > Amphibia > Caudata > Ambystomatidae > Ambystoma > Ambystoma mexicanum. The sequence continues at coordinate 675,561,030 of NC_090939.1, read as the reverse complement.
TTCCACTACTTTTTAGGTGCTTTCACAATCTAGAAACATAGGGGTGTGAGCCCTAGCTGCCATACAGCTGAGAAATAAAATGCACAAAATTCACACATACCTTCTGAATGGGTTTTAAATCACCATTCCTGTGATTGTGCACTATCTATCAAAACTGCTTTGTGTATATTGTATCACTGTATTGTGTATTGCTTCCATTTTGGCTTGCCCTACACACAGGAGGACCCAGGAATTTGCTCCACAATTCACCCGAGGTGGAGGCTCTATTAACTTTCAGGTATTGTACGAACAGCGCAAAGTATTTAGCCATTCAGGTACAGCACAAACAGGGCCCATATCTATCCCAAAGAATGAAGACACACACTGTGAGCGCTGTGACCTATCTTCTCCCCTTCTTTTATTCATACAGGTTGCTTCCATAAAGTCTCCATGCAGAGCAAAGCTGTCCTCTTTCATTCGCAGGTTCCTCAACAAACCTACTTCGCCATAGGAACCCATTAAAGTACCATCAGACCATGTGCCCATCTAGTGTGCAGCCGTAAAAGAGAATCGAGAGAAGCACACCAATCCTACAATGATCACTATGTTAAGAGAGTTGTCAGTGCTGTGAGTAATGGAGTCAGGCTAGACATTCCTGTTGTGATTAGAGTGTAAAAGTATATTTTGCATGAATACCTCCTGATAGTAAACGATTGGCCTAAGCACATTCGCATTGCCCTATAAATTGCATTGAATGAACCTGAAACGCCATTTTGAGTTATCCACCATTTTGATCGCCTCTTGCTTTCTGTCCCATGTTTAGAATTGTGTTTTTGGCTCCAGCAGAGCAAAATGAACTTTGTACTCTTTCCATGATGTCAACATATATAAGAATGTTGAAGCTGCTAAAATGGATTGTTTGTCCAAAAATGAGAAACCTTGGAGTTAAACAAAAGCTGTACTAATCAGTAATTTAGATACCATCTGTTCCAATAGTGCCTTGCCCGTTCAAACAGCAAAGTAGAATAATGAATAGTTGAACATGTGTTCTTGCAGAAATCTTTGTTTTCGCTCCTTGAAATTAAGCTGACTTTAAGCTCAAGAACAAACACTAGACAAATATAAGCGAGTAAAATAAGGACTGTTATCTTTGTGTCCTATATTTGGAAAACATATGAAGTGTTTAAAGGAAAACAACAAACTATTCAAAGATGTTTAAACATGACTTAGTTTTGTGGATAGGCCATGAACCCTAGGTAAATGTATGACACGAAGAGGAGCTGGACGATGTGTGGAAAACGTGTATAAATACTTTTGTTTTTGAAATGTCGAGCACTCTCTCATCTCATGGTGTATGCTTGCACACATTACGGGTGTTGAGAGACAGACAGCTGCCTGTTAATAAATGTACATGGTATCTTTGTACTCGTGACTGGCATATTTATATTATGTGGTATTAAGCCTTGATATTTTTAATCTTTCAAGAGCATATGTGAAACTGATATGATATGCTATGAATGTTCCCCCTGGCAGCCATTGGCACCACACTGCCAACACAAGCCATGCATGAAGTGCACTTGGGATGCCAAAACAGTGTCCAGAGATGCAAGAAAAAAAGCCATATTCTGTGTGCGGAAAATTAAACTATTGTATTTTAAAACAGTTACAGGTCCACAACTGAACTCATATAAATTACAGAGAAATTTGAATTCCACTGTTATGAAGTGCCTATTTAGGGAAATAAAAAAGCCAACCATCTACATACAATGCAAATAAAATACATTTACCAAAATAATCATGAAAGACAGTGTGAAAAACAGACTACTATGTTCATGTTTGAGTGGGAGGCCAACAATTATAAAGTCTGTAGCTGAATTCCTGTAATGTTTATCACTTTGATAAGAGGAAGTTATGGTGGAGAAAATCTGTGGAGTACTGGAAAGTGTTATTTGGCTTAATTGTAAAGAGATATTATGGTGTTAATCTAATCAAAAATGTAAGTCATGCTTGAGCATAAAATACCTGCTCCCCATTGGCTGTAGATCCCACCATTTATCAGTCACCACCACAACTTGTAAGTGAACTGTTCAGTGTTTTACATTGTGAAGGCTATGTGATAAACAAGAACATGGAAGAGTTTTTTCCTCAGTTACAAATGATGGGTCAAATCAAAAGAACTGTAGAAAGTGAAGAAGTACTGGTTTCATAACATCAAAAGAATGATGTCTCTGGAGGATAGCTCAAGGGCCATGCGCTTGCCTTGGAAGCAAGACGACATGGAGCAACACAGGTTCGATCACCGGGTCCGTTATAAATAACCAATCACAATTACAAAGTATGATAGCTTTGTATGTAGTGAAGTGAGATCATCATATCTTCAGATATCAAAAAGGCTTATTATGCAAGTTGTGTTAGTTGAAAAGTAGACCGTAAGAAGATATATTTTCATGTTGTGACCAAATAGTGTAACATGTTGACTGCTAAAATGATGACTATGATGCTTCAAAATAGCATATTTAGTTATCTAAAAATATGGACTTGTCTGACATTTTAAAACTAATTGGAAAACATGTCATTTCACTTGCTATACTGTTGCAATGTATAGGCTCTGTTCATGTGCCAATAAAGGCATCTTCGTGTATGCATGTTCATATAGGTGTGTTATGTTAAAGTACCTATTTTGCATCTGCCTGTCAGAGGAGCCCAGTTCTGTTTGCCCTGCTAGTGTGGTGTACAGTATGTTGTACCACATATAACTTAATATATCATTGGGTCGACGGTTATGTTCCTGTGGCTAATGGACTTCTATTAATTAGGTTTCCTCCAGATTGTTAGGTTGGTGGTGCTGGGGCAAATATGCTGGCATTTGCATTCAATAATATAAAAAAGTAATAGGTTTAGCAATTGATGAAAGACTTGATTGTATATGCTTTGTTTCAATCTAGCAGGAAAAAATTACATATTCCACATTTCTAGAAAACTGCAAATCATGTTGGTATCCACGTTTCCACTCATTTAAACATTGGTAAAAGACTAGGACACATTTTAAAGAGACAATCCTCTATTAAAAGTAATTTTTGGTCTTGTGATCACTGTCCATTTATATAATTTGCCAATATCATTGGAATATACCATGTAGTTAATTGCTTGTTGAATGGTACAGAGCGTTATCAGGCTGATTCATGGACTTAATGTGCACCGCGCAAGTGCGAAAATCGCAGCGCAAGCGTGCGAAAGCCGCGCACATCGATTCATTCGAAGTCCGTGCGCCTGTAAATCCTGGGATGTGCGCTAAAATCCTGCGTGGCGCACGCGGGCGCACACGTCATCAAAGGCGTGTGCTACGCGCACAGCGAAAGCGCACATAGCGCGGTGCACACAACAAAAGTGGGCGTAACACTGGGCGTAACATGCGGAATGGGGAACAACGCGTGAAAATGTGGGCGTTACGGGGGAAGTACACGAGGTAAATGTGCGGAACGCCCACACGCACGCCTACAACACGTATTCGATTTTGATTTTGATTAATTTCTTGTACGCACCAGGCAGATAACTGCATTCAGGCGCAGATGTTAACTAAAAGGTTGGACATATCGCTGTGGAGAGTCTGAAGTAATGACGATCCTAAGGGAGTAGGATTCATGGAATCGAACAGGGGAAACGCATGCGCCAAAAAAGACACGCTAATCTGGAAGCACGCACGCCAGCAGGAAGCAGGCGTACGCGGCCCCGCGCAGCATAAAAGTTCACGCAAACAACAAACAAGCTCAGACGCTACTATGAATATACCATTCCTCGCAGCAGTGGTCGTGGGACACCGCAGGAGGAGGAGGATAGCCAGGCCCAGAATTTTTACAACCAGGACCAGCCTTTTTGGGATGCCTGATGACCAGGTGTATGGGAGGTACAGGTTCCCACCACACATAATACTCGACCTGGTGAGTGAGCGGGAGGATGACCTCACATCACCCACCCTGTGCTCCCAAGCACTGAGTCTCTTGGAAAAGGTGTTCAATGTACTGCACTTCTTGGCCACTGGTTCATTTCAGCAGACAAGTGCCAAAGTGGGGGGTGGGGTCACAGGCCACTGTTAAAAACTCCAATCAAGCATTCCCACTAGGTCAGTGCCTTGTCTGGGATTGCTCAAGGGAAGCCCTTATTTATATATTTTTATGACAAGTTATAATCTCGATGATGAACCCTTGTATGACGCCCCTCTCTTAGAATCCCCCTGACCCCACTGAGCGAAGAAGTAGGTTTGTTTTGCAAATTAAAAAGGTTTATTTGAAAAATTAAACAATAGATATATATCACACTTTTATAATAAATTAATATTTGATATCACACTTAAGAATATGATGTTGATCAACAATGGATAATCTTACACTAGCACACTTATTTTATTACTTAGGAGTTGGTATGGAAAGAACAAGGTAGATGGGAATGCTTTATGGTTTCAAGGAGATGCAAAGATGAATAAAAGGCAGTACAGAAATAAACTTGATATGATTTCAGCAAAAGATAATATGATCACTTTTTCTCTGACAATTCACCCCCCCCTATGCAATGTAAGGAGATGGAAGTAACACCCACAGTCTTCAGGAATACAATCACAGTACAATACGAATTCAGTTCCCCCCTAGCAAGCTTATAGCACCAGGGATGATTTTGAAACACAGGCGAAAGACTTTCAGGTGATTTGCAAGGGAGAGAAATATGCTAAAATTGATTTCAATTCCCTCTAGAGGTTCAGGGTGGGTGATAGCTACTTTAAATTAGTTCAGGATCACTTTAGCAATGCTCTATGAATGATTGTCAGGTTGCAAACGAATTTCAGCAAAGGAAAGCAAGAAGCTGCTATTTTGACAAGTGAAGAAATTTGAGCCAAATCGCAAATCGCGGCACTTTTTCCGGGTGCGTCGAGCGCGATTACGGAAAAAGTATAATGAATAGAAAGTCGGTTCTGGGTTCGTTGGACAGCTCCTAGCACAAACGGTTCAAGAGATACGGACAATTTCGTGAAGGTAGTTTTTCAGAAATGAAACAATGATTCAAAATGGCAAAATGACACTTTTACATGTTTAAAATCGGAGAAGGCACACACGATTCCTATGATGCAGTTCTGGACAGGTTCAAATGTTTTGAATCAGATTGTTTTAAGCTAAGAGATTGGTTTTGCACAGTTCTGGCTAAGTACTCACACTATGAATTTGAAATAGGCCATCAGGGTCTGGTCAGCAGGGTGGACTGGACTCCGGGCGGGTGGTTCTGAAGTCAGAGCTCCCTGGTTCAGCTCTGCTCTGCACTTCACTGCGGTCTGGATCTCTGGTTCTGGTCTCTCTGGTTCTGATCGGGTCTATGGTTCTGCTGTCGGCACTTCTTTCTGGGTCTGCTACTGGTTCTGGCAAAAGTTCTTGGCAAAGAATTCAACAGCTCGCCCGGCTGTAGAATAGTTTGGTTGGATTGCTGGATTCTGAAGGCCTGCTGAAAAAGGATTTAGCTGGTGGTCCAGGCCTCTCTGCTTTAAGTTCTGGAGTGAAGTTCTGGAGTGAAGTTCTGGAGTGAAGTTCTGGAGTGAAGTTCTGGAGTTCGTCAGCGTGCTGCGCAGGAATTCAGTTGAAGGTTGGAAAATGAATGTCCCTGTCTGGCTTCAAGTGGCTCTTTTTATGTCTTTTGAAAATGGGTGTGAATGCTAACTTTCTTTGCCCAACCCACTCACGATTTGATAGGTCAAGTATTTCTCTTTGACCTGATTTGAGAAGGGAGCAGTGAGTCAGAGTGAGTCAGAGTCTTACAGTCTATTGAAGAAACGCCCCTTTGATTTTACCATAGAAAATCCTTTTCATAACTAAACATATTTCCCAGATACACAAGTGGTTGACATTACATGTACAGATTGCAGATGACTTAAGGTACATTCTTGTTCAACTCTGATCTTCCTAAGAGCTTGCATTCAAAAATGACAACTTATTTTCGTTTTTAGTTGGTTTACCAATATCGGACGTTTACCAAAAATGGCACAAATGTACACCGCCTTTCTACACATTTTCCAGTAAATTTTCATTTTTCTAGCGTGAACTCCGTGTCTGCAATCACTATTATTCATAGGGTTTTGTCTCAGCATCATGGTACAGAGTTCTAACACCTCTTAAAATGTGCACAGAAAAATCACAAGAATAATGATATTAATTATATAATTTTGACAAGTCCGTACTATGAATTATCCATCGTTTTAAAATTATGCTCTAGCCCAGAGGGGTGTGGTTTCCCAAAGCACATGGTGGAATTTCTGGTTTGTCCACTTCCTCCAACTCAAGTTGCTCACAGATGCAGCGCCCCTCCCATTTCCTTCCAAGAGGAAGCCATTTACGACCCCCCTAATTTAACATTTGCCTGGGCCAAGGAAGGCTCATTGTTCAGTTTCCTGCATTCCCCAGGTGCCACTCCCCTAATTCAATCAGAGAGGTGTCATCTCCTTTTGGCAGGGGCAGCAGAATGCAGCAAGGCCTGGGAACACAGCTGCTGATCAAGTTTCAACTCCTGTCGGGGGTAGTTGTCAGGCAGAATTCAAGCTCTTTAAGCCAGGCTTCAGCTAAATGTCACTTTGGTTCCCAGTTTTCTACATTCAAACCAAACTTGCAATTTTTACACATGCAGCTAGAACACTGATTCTAAGTTCAAAACTATGACATTTAAACAATTGCAACCTATGTGACACTCAAAAGTAGGTCACTCATTTATTCTAAACATTTCGATTTTAGTGGCTTTAAACCCAAATTCACTTAAGCTGCTGACATCCCCAGCTATTTTCAATACATACATTAGACAATTACTTCCTTCCCGTCATTTCAGAATATAGTTTTACATTGTATCCACCTCTTAGCAAGTCTTTCTTTGGCCTGGTTTGGGTTAATTTGTTCAGTTTTACACAAGTGTCTGGTGGTTTTAAAACGCTGGCTTTCTGGTAGTGGTGAGCACCAGTATTGCACCCATTTTTGACATTAATAACAACAGATTTTGAACAGCACCATATTTCTTAGCACTGATTTCGCCTATGGCGCTTCTGGCCCGTCACGCTCACACTGGTGGGTGGCAGGTCAGCCGACCGTTTTGGTGTGCGCACAAACTGCGCAGTCTTCCTGGATTTTGGCGCAAATGTGGGTTTTTCCGCCATCTTGGATTTTCTAAGCCCACAGCACCAAATGTTGTAGCATAATAACTTGAACGTGGGTCAAGACACCCAACAAGCCCCCCCGCCCGACTGCGCTTTGATTTCGAGTCGAGGGGAAGTCGGGTGCAAAGGATGTTTTGATCCACGCGCTGGGATGTCCGCATCATCTTCTTTCGATTCCGCAGATGGCACAGTTCAGCATTTTTTCTTCATCAGGGTCGTTCGATCAGTTCTCCTTGCCGGTCCTGATGGGAGTATTGGGCGGTACCCTGGGCCCCTCGGATCTTTGCTCCCGGTCCCCAGGTCGTCTTCCGTGGTCAGTATCCAGGTTTCATCTCTCCTAGGATGATAAAGCAAAGCAGCAAAACACATTCCTAGACATTTTTCCACCACTATTAGTGGTGCGGCGAACATATACATTTTATACATCAGGATACATTTTGCAGTCTTATTTTAAAAACAAGATATAACAGGATACATTGGCATTTAAGAATAATAATATTTTAGAGACTGTATGTGGGATATTATAGGGTTGGAACTGAATTACTCTGGAGCGGCCCCCTCTGGGATTGCAGAGGACTCCTTCAGTTGCTGCAGAGTGTGCCTGGGATGGCAACACTTTAGCTGATTGATGTGGACCCACTTGTCTTCCCCCTCTGCCAAACTGCCTTTGGGGAGGCGGATCTTGTATGCCACGGGGGAGATCTTGTCTATAATTTCAAAGGGTCCCTTCCATGTAGGCAAAGATTTTCGTTGTTTGGCCTGGTTCCTTTGGAAATTGTATAGATAGACCCGGTCTCCCACATTATATTCCTTCCTGGTGGTTTTCAAATCATAGTGAGTTTTCATGCTATCAGCTGATCTTTCTTGATTCCGCTGAGCATAGGCAAAAGCATGTTGGAGGTGTTTCCTCAAATTCTCCACATACTCATGAGTTGTGGAGGCATTGATCAACGTCTGCTCATGGGTCCTGCAGAGCAAATGCTAGGGAAGCACCATCTTGCGTCCAGTCATCAACTCAAATGGTGACATTTTAGTTGCAGATGAAGGGGTAGATCTGATGGTCATTAGGACCAGAGGTAATCGGATATCCCAACTTGGCCCAGAATCTGCCACAAACTTTTTTAATATGGTCACAATGGTTCTGTTGTATCTCTCCACTGCACCAGAAGAGGCTGGCCGGTAAGCAATATGTAGCTTCCTTTTCACCCCCGTATCTCCCACATCTTAGTCATTACTTCGCTGGTAAAATGGCTACCTCTGTCTGACTCAATCCTTTGAGGTAGACCAAAACGGGAAAAGATGTGGTTAATCATCAGGGCAGCTGCTGTTTCTGCCTTGCAGTTTGGGCCCGGAGACATTCCACCCTCTTGGTAAACAAGCATGTGACCGTCAACATGTACTTGTTTCCCCTAGACGAGCGAATCACAGGGCCTACGAAGTCGATTTGCAAATTTGACCATCGCAGTGTCATCCCCCTCTTTTGGAGAGGCGCACGGTGTGTGAGAATTGATAGCTGAAATTGTGCACACACCAGACACCCCTTCAAGTATTGGTCGAGGTCCTGCCCGATGTGTGGCCAGTAAGAAACCTCTCTTAAGATCTCAAGTGTTGTATGAAACCCCCTGTGACCGGCTGTGGCCACATCATGGGCGTTACTTAACATCAGGCTTCGGAATGAGGTAGGAACCACCCACTGATCATGGCGAGCTTGGGATTTCCTTACCAACAACCCGTCTTGGATTCGGAACATTTTTGGACATTTCATCAACACTCTAAGGTCCTCCTTCCCAATGTAATCGGTATCCATCAGGGGAAAGTTCTCAGGGTCCTCAATGTGTTGGTAAAGCTTACCAATTATTGGATCCCCCTTCTGAGCCGTAATTAAATCAGCATCAGGGGTCTCCTTACTCCATTGTGCAGTTGAAAGATCATTGTGAGCATTTGTCTGGGACCTAGTGATAGCCGTGACCTGGATTTCCCCCAACAGGGACTGAATCTCTATTAGATCCCCTTGGATGGCCCCGGTTTTGGCCAGCTGATCAGCTACTTTGGAATGACCCTTGATCTTTTTCCAGTAGATGGTCATCCCATTCGATGTGACCAGATCATCAATGTTTTGGATCAACTTCCCATGTTTCAAGGGTTTGTTGTTAGCACATAGCATGCCTCTGGTTTTCCAATTGACCAGTTGCTCCACGAACCCGTTCCGTACATAATCCGAATCTGTGATTATGACCAGTTTGTGGAGTTGATTTTGGACAGCAGTGAGGATGGCTTGATGCACAGCCATCAACACTGCTACTTGACTACTTCGGGGACCGATTTTGTACCCAGCGGAGGGTTCTGGAGACTCATTCACCCACGCATTCCCTACGCCGGCCACCAGTTCTTTTTCCCCGTTGTTTTCAACATCGTAAGAGCATCCATCCACATAGACAGTGGGCATTCCCTCACACTTGTCTTCTTCAAAGACTTTGTGTGGGGAATTAAGGTATGCCTCCATGTTGTCCTTGATTTTTAGACTTTCGTCCTCTTCTTGTTTTGGACATATCTGACCTCCACAGGAAAGCCTTGCATTGACAGAATCCAGGAAGTAATTCGAGAATTACTCACATTTCCGGCCCGGATTCTGTCACTTTGGAGATATTGCAGAGGCTGGTGTGGAATCTCCACTTTGATGTGTTCCCCCTGGATGAACGGGCGGTAATTCTTCAATGCCCACACCGTTGCCAGGAGTGCCTTGGCACTGATGTTGTTGTGCGTATGGGAGTTGCAGTAAACAATTGTCCTGTGCATTTGGGGTGAAAGGGGTAGGGTACTAGATGGTGTTCCTACCCTAGTGCTCTAGCAAGGCTGTATGTGACCCCTGGTGGAAGATGACGGGTCACGCAATGCACAGGCACCCCAAAAACAAAAGTACACGTGCACGCAACACCTGGTAGACCACGTGCGTGGAAAAATGAACCCGCACTACGCTGTGGCACCCAGAAACACAAAAATAAGCGTACGCGTGTTACACGCAGCCTGGGGTACGTGACACACAGGGGCAACCACAGTTGGAAAATATGTGCGTGACTCACCATCTGCCTTGAAAAAGAACGTGAAAAAGATGCGCGTGTGCGCGTTGGCAACACCCCCGCCAAAAGAAGAAAAGAACGCAGTCTGAGGAAACAGGGAGTACGAACTGGAAACGTTGTGAAGTAATCGCGTGTGAACCGACAAGAAGTACAAGAAACACCCGCTCGCTCTCCACAAAAAGCACGTACAAAAAAATAGCGTGATACTCCTACCATTTAAGCCAGCCCACACGTGCAACATCACTTACGGCTTACGCGCTAAGGCCCTTTCCTCCAATAGCACGGTGATGTGCAGTTTTCTCACGTGCTGATTCACAATGCACCCGTTTTGTGGGGAACGCCCGCGCCTGTAATGTCACTTATGCGCTTACGCGCTAATGGCCTTTCCTCGGATTTCAAGCTGATGTGCACTTTGTTCACAAGCCAAATCACTCCGTATCAAGCTGGCCACGCTCCTGCCCAAAAGGCCATTTTCCTGACCCCAAGAACCCAGAGCACGCTCCTACCAGCCATCTGCTGCTGCCTGCCTGCTGCCCACGTGTCCTGCTATTTGGTGCCTGCATGTCAACCATCTGCAGGGGTCCAGTTGCTGTGTCCACCCCTGCTGGAACAGAAGACTCCCGACTGGGATACCATCGCTCCACAGCCCAGCCTCAGGACCCAGTTGCCCACCCACACCTGCCTCGGGGGTCGCCATGTCGGGGCAAACACCATCTAAGACCACTGGCGACCCCCAGCCAGAGAGGCAGAGGGCCACCAGCTTCAGTGAGAAGGAAGATGGTGTCCTGGTGGAGCATGTCCTGGGGCATTATGATGCCCTCTTTGGAACATCACGCGCCAACAAGGAAGGACGGGAGAGGATCTGGGAGGACGCAGTGGTTGCCATCAATGCAAAGGGGGTGGCAACACGCAACATCAAGCACGTCCGGAAGCGCTGGGAGGACTTCAGGTCCAGGACCCTCTACAAGGCCCGGCACCTCGCAGATGAGGGTCCTGGCATGCATAGGCCCAGCACCCCACGCCCAGATCCTTCGAAGGCAGACCCGTCTGGAGTTGAGCGGTAAGTGGCCAAGCATTGCTGTGTGAGACAGGGCATGTTGCAGTGTGCTGGTAGTCTGATACTTGCCTGTATGTGTGACATAGGCCATGTATGAATGTGTGTGTGCAGGGACATCATGGTCATGCATGTGAGACCAGTAATGTGTGAACCACATGGATGGTGCATGTGTTCCAATGCAACATTGGGAGCTGTATGCGGAATGCACACATGAATGCATGCCAGTCTCTGTTCTTGGACATGGAGGGGTGGTGAGGGATGGGTGCTGCTCTCATGTACATGTATGGTGCACATGTGTGTGTGTCTGAGAAGTGTGTGTGCGACTTTGAAACGCCATAGATGCATGACACATGTCCGTGATGATGTGTAGCTTCACTCATGCAGTGCGGTCACCGTTGTATCCACTGTGTCTATCCACTGTGTCTGTGCTGTACAAGCCATGATGCATGACCCTCCGGTGATGTGTGTGCATGGGATCAGTGTGAGCCATGATGCATGCGAGTTTGAAGGCAACATTTTGGTTAAAAGAGGCCCTTGTACATGGATGCTGATGTTGATTGCAGGCACCGTGCCTGTTTCTGCATGTGTGTTGCGTGCATTCACCCATGTATTGTGGAGGGACAGGATGGAAGTGACATTTGACAGAGCCACTCATGTGTTATTGCTTCCTGTCTAGGGGAATATTTTACTGTACCCTGGTGCTTGTGTTCTATGTCTCCCTCTACGCAGCGTCAAGTGAAGAAGTCGGCGGAGATGGTGCTGTGGAGCCAAGCGGCAGGGGATGCCTCCACCGGGCGGCGTCGCAAGGCCCAGCCACCCTCCCAGGAATTGCCATCATCCGGGAGCGAGGGGACTGGTGCCGAGTCTGCCACTACGGCTGTAGCGGAAGGGACGTGTGAGCCCCCACAGGGGCTTGCAATGGCGGAAGATGGTGCGGAGACAACCAGGTTGGTGGTCTCCACAGAGGAGGAGGAGCCCGCTACTGACCCGCACATGGGGCCTGGTAGGGGTAGTACCACTGGTGCAAGTGGTGCAGTCCACGGCCAGGGTCAGGAGGCAGCACAGGTCACTGCAGAGGGGCCTGTGCATGTCGCTGTCCTTGACCCTGTGACTGCACCACCATGCACCAGCAGGGATGCCCAGTCCAAGGCCCGTCCGCAGGTAGGGGGGGAGTGCCACGTCATCTGCCTCTCCACTACCTGCGGATGAGGGGTCCCACAACCGTATGGGCTCCCTCCTGGTTGGTGTCGAGTTGCGCACGCGTGACATTGATGGTGACGTGCGTGCTTCCTGGGCGGAGCACGCATGCCATCATGAAGAGCAGCGTCGCGATGTGGCACTGTTGGGAGGGGCCCTGGTCGGTGTGTTCCTATATGTGTCGCGCACTCTGGCGGACCTCTCCTCCTCTATTGAGACTATGCGCCAGTCGTTCTCACTGCCGTCTTCTGGCCCAGATTCCAACAGGGCCCCCTGTAGACCTGGCCTGACCAACACAGCCAGCTTGGTGGAGATCCCATCCCTGCCACAGTCGGGAGTCGGTGGTCCAGCAGGGCTGGGCTCCACAACAACTGGAGACCAGCTGATGGAGGATGTGCAGGCATCATTGGACAGGGCACATGGACAGCAGCAGCAGCAGCAGGCTCTAGGTGGGAGCAATGATGGCTCGGGGCCATCGACATCAGAGGGACAGGCATTGGCCAGAGGGCAAGAGAACCCTAGAATGGGTGTGTCTTCCGTGTGGCTGCGGTTGGGCCAGTGTATAGATGAGGAGCGGCGGCGGGCTGAAGAGGCACGGCTCACAATGGTCAGTCCGGAGAACTCCATGCGGAGGGCACTTAGGTGGGCCGAGCGCCTCAAGGCCATTCGCAGGGAGTTGGAGTCCAACATTCCATCAACCCTGCAAACCTCGCGGCCATGGAAGAGGACCGTCTCCAGGACATCGAGCAGGAGTTCGATGATGCCCTGGCCCGTGAAATCGGGAAGTGAGCTGTCGGACCATCCCGCCGCCATTGTATATAGTTTGTAGTTTTAGGTTTCCTTTATCTTTTTCATTCATTTGGGGAGCTTGGACTATACCCCGCCTTTTTGTATATAGTTCTTTATTAGGTAGTTGTTTTTGCTAGGTTTCATTTCATTCGTTGGGCTCATGGACCCTGGATTACTTCTTTGTACATAGTCGAACAGTGGATTTATCTATTATTATTTTTCCCACCATGGAGCAATGGATTTTACTGTTTCCATTTCCTTTGGATTAGATTTGGTGGCCGGAGACTTTGGACACATTTTCATTTCGATTTATTTGGATTCAGACTTCATGTTTTTCTTTTTGTGTTTTGGACATGCTGCATTTCATCTTTTTTTTCAAACATTTTTTTCATGTTTTCATTTGATTACATTCTTTTTGTGTTCAATACATTTTGGTTTATTACTTTGATGTGTGGTATTCTCTCATTGGTTTCATGCATGTCACGGTGTAGGTTTTCACAATCACCAACACCCATTATGTGTGTGTGACAGACATGTGTTGATGTACGTTCTTGCCATTTGGGTTGTATCATGTAATGGGCATTTCAATGTGGGGTGGATGGGATACTTGGTTGGGTCTTTGCACAGGGGTGGCCTGCGGTGGGATTTGGGAGGCCATGAGGCCAATGATTGTGGATCATGATGACGTGTTGGAGGGACATGAGTCGGGGCCTGCTTGTAGGTGCCCCTCACTGCTGGGTGGGTGGGGGTGCTGGGGGACATGAACTGGGGCCTGCTTGCAGCTGCCCCTCACTGCTGGGGGGTGGGGTTGCTGGGGGACATGAGTCGGGGCCTGCTTGCAGGTGCCCCTCACTGTTGGGTGGGTGGGGGTGCTGGGGGACATGAGTCAGGGCCTGAGCCTCACTGCTGGGGGGTGGGGTGCTTGGGGACATGAGTCGGGGCCTGCTGGCAGGTGCCCGTCAATGCTGGGTGGGTGGGGGTGCTGGGGTACATGAGTCAGGGCCTGAGCCTCACTGCTGTGGGTGGGGGTGCTGGGGGACATGAACCGGGGCCTGCTTGCAGCTGCCCCTCACTGCTGGGGGGTGGGGTTGCTGGGGGACATGAGTCGACCCCCTGCTTGCAAGTGCCCCTAACTGCTGGGGGGTGGGGGTGCTGGGGGACATGAGTCAGGGCCTGAGCCTCACTGCTGGGGGGTGGGGTGCTTGGGGACATGAGTCGGGGCCTGCTGGCAGGTGCCCGTCAATGCTGGGTGGGTGGGGGTGCTGGGGGACATGAGTCAGGGCCTGAGCCTCACTGCTGGGGGTGGGGGTCCTGGGGGACATGAGTCGGGGCCTCCTTGCAGGTGCCCCTCACTGCTGGGGGGTTGGGGTGCTGGGAGACATGAGTTGGGGCCTGCTGGCAGGTGCCCCTGACTACTAGGTGGGTGGGGGACATGAGTCAGGGCCTGATCCTCACTGCTGGGGGTTGGGGGTGCTGGGGGACATGAGTCAGGGCCTGTGCCTCACTGCTGGGGGGTGGGAGTGCTGGGGGACATGAGTCAGGGCCTGAGCCTCACTGCCGGGGGTTGGGGGTGCTGGGGGACATGATTCGGGCCTGCTTGGGGTGCGGGTGCTGGGGGACATGAGTTGGTGATCACTCGTGCAAGGTGACATGGGGGCATGCCCATAGTGGATGGGCTGCGTGCGGGACATGACCAGGGGTGCTGGGTAGTCCCCTGTGGTGTGGGCTGCCTGCAGGGGCTGTGGAGGGGGTAGAGGGCACAATTCACGTGTGTGACTCCCCACGCACCACACTGGACACACGTACCCCACTCTGACAGTGAAATCGCGTGTGAAACTCCCTATGAACCCCAGTAATACATGTACCCCGCTCGCACAGGGCCAATCGCATGTGAAACTTCCCGCAAACCCCTGAAATACACGTACGCCGCTCGCACAGGGCCAATCGCGTGTGTAACTTCCTGCGCACCCCGAAATACACGTACCCCGCTCACACAGGACCATTCGTGTGTGAACCTTCCCGCGAACCCCCGTAATACACGTACCCCGCTCGCACACGGCCAATCACGTGTGAAACTTCCCGCGAACCCCAGTAATACACGTACCCCGCTCGCACAGGGCCATTTGCATGTGAAACTTCCCGCGAACCCCTGTAATACACGTACCCCGCTCGCACAGGGTCAATCGCGTGTGAAACTCCCCATGCACCCCAGAAATACACGTACCCCGCTCGAACAGGGCCAATCGCGTGTGAAACTTCCCGCGAACCCCCGAAATACACGTACCCCGCTCGCACAGGGCCAATTGCATGTGAAACTCCCTGCGCACCCCAGAAATACACATACCCCGCCCGCACAGGGCCAATCACATGTGAAACTTCCCGCGAACCCCTGTAATACACGTACCCCGCTCGCACAGGGCCAATCGCATGTGAAACTCCCTGCGCACCCCAGAAATACACATACCCCGCTCGCACAGGGCCAATCACGTGTGAAACTTCCTGCGAACCCCCGAAATACACGTACCCCATTCGCACAGGGCCATTCGCGTGTGAAACTTCCCGCGAACCCCTGTAATACACGTACCCCGCTCGCACAGGGCCAATCGCATGTGAAACTCCCCGCGCACCCCAGAAATACACGTACCCCGCTCGCACAGGGCCAATCACGTGTGAAACTTCCCACGAACCCCTGAAATACACGTACCCCGCTCGCACAGGGCCATTCGCATGTGAAACTCCCCGCGCACCCCAGAAATACACGTACCCCGCTCGCACAGGGCCAATCACGTGTGAAACTTCCTGCGAACCCCCAAAATACACGTACCCCACTCGCACAGGGCCAATCGTGTTTGAAACTTCCTGCAAACCCCTGAAATACACCCAACCCGCTCGCACAGGGCCAATCGCATGTGATTCTCCCCGCGCTGCGGGGTACGTGTATTCGGAGTGGTGCGCGGAGAGTTTTACAGGCGTTTTTGTGGTTGGGGGCCTGTATGCTGGTCCACTGGCCTGTGCGCCATGTACGGGATTTGTGCGCTGTACAAGGCGCACGGGAAGGGGTTGGGGGCGTAACTGGCGCTGCTGCAGGGTCGCTGCGCCACTCTGCGCCACGGCTGGTAATGGATGTTATAATCCATGAATACGCTGTGCGCGGAAATGGATTTTGGCACACGCGGCTGGCGCAGATTGTTGCACGCGCACACTGTGCGCCAGCCGCGTGCGCCACTTGTGCGCTGAATTCTATGAATCACCCTGTATGTCTCACTTTATAGGTATGTTGCCCTTTAAATGTGGGTTTGAGCAGTGTCTCATAAGTATTTTTTTAATAAATCGTGTGGAGAGTTTCACTACAGACCATTTGTTGAAATCAGAATCAAGAACATGTGTGTTTTAGCTCCATAAATATCACTTTTTTCCACTGCGCTTAAAGAATTTGAATTCTTAGATTGCTCTGTTACATTTCCTTGTTCTGGTTTGTGCAGTTTGTGCATGTAATATGTTGTTGATCATTTGTGCACTTTTCAAGCCAAAGACAATACCCTTAACACCTTAGAGTTACTTTTAGAATGAGACGGCTAGGATAGGATTTCGGACACAGGACATGTTGGCTTTGGACAACTTGACACAGGACAGGCCCTCAGTTTTTTGGGTGAGGTACGGAAATACCTCGTAAATTAGGGACAGTGAGGCATTTTCCACCCCCTTTATTATTTAATAAAAGTTTATATCAATCACCAGAAGTCCTCTGTGTCCGTGTCTTATTCCTGGTTCCTCAGAGCAATCATATTCTCAACATTATGTGCTTCCAAATACACCTACTATGTGGCTCTGCCCCTATGGCCTTGTAAAATCACAGGTGCAGGAGAAAGCCAATGTGCAGTGCTTTCATGTGTCTGTTTAGACCCCTGTCAGTTCTTCCATTCACTGAATAGAAGTGGCCATGCTTTGCAATGACAGAAATGATTACAAACTGTTATTTTCCCACCCTATTGCTCTACATTTTACTCACTAGTATCACCTACAAATGCTTCAGGCAGTGATTTACTAAGTCGGCCAGTTGTTTATCCCCTGTTCTCTTGATGGGGCAGATTCCACGGCTTCAGATCCCATGACTGCTTGGCATCTGCGCTACTGCTTCAGGTGTGCCACTCCGGACTCCTGATGCCACATTCTCCTCAGGGCCTGAGGTGGTAGTGTGGCACGACACAGCGCGGCACTTGGCAGTTGTCACCCCTCACCTACAATGAAGACCTGGTGAGCTCCCACTATATGAAACCTAAATATATTCCTTGTGTTCTGGCAATATGGAAAGGAAAATACTGATAATATCCTAACACTAATATATATGGGTTGTGATATCAATGTGATTGCTCCAACATATTGGTATAACTAACTGTGAACTACTTTCTTCAATTGCATCCCAGAAAAATATACAAAAATGATCAGTATGCAAAGACACCTCTTCATCTTCTACCTCCACTTTACCCCCCAACCAGTCATTAATCTTTGGATCTAGGTGTGGAAACCATTTTGATGGTATTGGGGCATTATAACATTTAATGGAAACAACAAATACCAAATTTCAGCAATTATGTGATAGATGGTCCTCTTCTGAAACCAGAGTGGGGGAGATAGAAAGGAGAATTTGTGAAACTGAAGATATAGCACATCCTTTGCCTCATTTGGAGAAGACAGTGATAGCACTTAAAAACACACACTAAGGAGCTGGAAAATAGAAGATTTTAGAATAATCTATGCCTTTTGGGCATTTCAGAAGGAGTCAAAGGAGAAGACCCTGCACTATTCCTGAAGAAAATTCTGCCTTAGCTTCCTAATCTCCAACCTTCAACTGTTATCAATGTTCAAAGTGTGCATCCTTGTACAACGTCAAATGATTATATGCTAAGTCAAAGAAATTAATCATGTATTGTGGAATGGTAAAATAATTTATATGTCACAGAATGTTTCTAAAGCAACCGTTCAACGTAAAAAGGGATTCCTGTATTTTTGCCCTGCACTTCACCCTAGTACATACTTTCAAGTTTACCATTAAGGACAGAAACTCTGTCTCTGATGATCCAACAGATCTTAGAACGTTTATAAGATCTTTCAAAATGGAAGATATACTTCTTTTCCATCAATAAACTAGCAACCTTCTACTTTTAGAGCTGTAACCTACACTTTGCTGTTTACTATTATGATAGTTCCAGCACCAGTGGTTTCCTTTTATCATTTATTATATGGATGGGTTAAGAGTCAGTAGCATCTGTGTTTCTGCTTTTCTGGCATCCCCTCTCCCTGATGACTTTCTCTGCAAACATGAATGTACATTTTTTACAGAAGACCTCATATGTGTGTCCTCTCTTCTTATTGTTGCGACATTACTGTGTCCTTTTTGTGTTACATTGAATTTTCCTTATGTTTCCTTCTCTGTATTCATAAATAAATGTGAGCATATACATTCTCCTTCTCTATGTTGATATGTTTATGAAGCATATCAAAACGTACAATTGGTTTACATTACATGTCATAAGGGGATAAGTTGTTGGTGAACCTTTATAAAATGACGTTAAGTGCATTACATGAAACATTCAGGGGCTCAACAACCCTAGTAAGAGGCAAATATCTTGACAAACCTAAATAGATGCAAGCCTCCCCTTGCATGTTTACAAGAAACCCACTCATAATTACAAGAATCGATTAAATTGGTTTATTGTTTTTAAAAAAACGGATTCTCAAGGCATCTCCATACTTAATGTATATGGTCCTGCAAATCCAGATCCTGATGTTTGGTCTAACATCTAAACAATTTATTCGAACCAGGTTTTCCTAATCCAATTGTATGTTGGGAGTATAATAACATAATTGATCCCTTTTTGGATTGAAGGTCTGAATGTATATTTAAAAGTTGTAAAATGCATAAAGAATTCCTACGTTGTATTTCAGAGGTAGGTTTGGTGGATTCATGCCGCCTTGCTCACCCACCAGATTTTGAGTTTAGTTTTCATTCATTGCCTCACAACACCCTCTCCCTCTCTCACATTGATTACATTTGCATCTCGAAATCTCTTTCTGGGGCTATAGTGGAAACTTAACTAGAAAACATTAATAGTTCAGATCATGCCCCAATTATTACCACTTTGGATTGTAAAGATACAGGAAGATCTACTAATAGATGGAGATTTAATAATTCCCTGCTAAATGATACAGGGTTTGAACAGTCTTTCTTATTCATTCGCCAATGTTTTGAAATTAATACCTATCCATTTAACAATTGAGACACTTATAAAGCTTCCTTGAGAGGGCACTTTATTTCAAATGTTGCTAAAAAGACTATCTGGACTGTGTGGATCCACATCTTTGGAAACAACCAAACAATTTGGTTGTGGAAGTGTAATCAATATCAGAAGGAGGACATTTAGGTCCTTGGGTCCTTAAGAATATGGGACTTAAACCCAGAAAGTGTTGAAATAATATGGGATCTACTCTTTAGGGGCAACAATATGACATTGATTTACCACATGGTAATATTTTGGATTATCATTAAAGAAGTTGTAGACGTATTAACATTTTAATTTCATTACATTATTGTATTGTGTTATATATTGACTGATGTGTTAATATTGTTATTATACTGTTTGGTATTTTGCTATATTGTCAATCTTATAAACAAAATCATGTTGAATGCCCTATTGACTGATGAATACTAAATAAATACATTTAAAAAAGGTAGAATTAATTCATCTAATGTCACACTTTTTGATCTGCTCCAGAAATAGGATAATTTTGCAGCAATTGTATTAGATGCGGAAAAAGCTTTAGATAGAGTGTATCAGCATTATGTATTTGAATCTCTATATTGGAATGGGTTCGGTACACACTTTTTATCTCTAGTTAAACTCTTATATTATTCTCCTAAGACATCAAAATTATCAATGGTCTCTTTTCTTTTTAACTCTAATGCAAAGATTTCCATTTTCGTCCATTATTTTTGTTCTATCACTGGAACCTTTTTTAGTATTAATTGGGTCTAATACTAATATTACAGGTATTATTTATGGCAAAAGGGAAGTCAAATAGACTGTCTATGCAGATGATTACTAAGCATTATTAAGAACCAGAATTCCAAACTTTTAAAGCTATTGGAACCTATAACTCTATTCTCTTCTCAGGTAACAAAAATAAATAGAGACAAATTGAACCTCGTAATGCAGGGTTCGAAATTGCCATGAGCTGGGAGCTATTTAGCCCAGGGGAGCCTGGTTAGCTTGAAACCAACAACTACCAGGAGCTATTTTTGATTCCTGTGGCAAGTGGTGCCATACAAATCTAGCTATGTGATATTAACTGTGCATGTTTGGGAATGTATATCAAGGAGAATAAAGAACTCACCCAAGGGACATTAAGAGCATATCAGATAATATAAAATGGACAAAAGGTTAGAGTTTGCATCTTACGAAAAAAAAGATTTGTTTTGCGCTACCTACTAGCTCCTGGTTCCCCACTGGTAGCTCTGGCCTAACTGATTATGCCTGATAACCAGGAGCTGCTTTTTGCTCCTGGTGAACAAATCCCAATTTCGACCGCTGTAAAATGCACATTGCTTCAAACATGAATTAGATGCCTAGGAATTGAAGTGGTGCCAACATTTGAATAAATATTTAGGGACATCCATATCATCCTCAGTTAGAGAGACGGTTAAATTAAACTTATACACACTACTTGCCTGAATTTGTGATTTGGTAGCTTCTTAATCTCTAATATACTTGACATGGTGGGGGAGATTAGAATCCATTAAAAGGATGCTATCCCCTCTGATCCTACACTACCTATGTATGCTACCTTTTCCCCTTCCATCATCTGTTTTTAAATCAATTAACAACATTGTTCTGAATTTCTTGTGGGTTAATTAAAAAAAGAAGACCACCTTTTAATACATTTAATAATCCATATGATGCTGGGGGAATTAGATTCCCAGACTTCAGATATCACAAAGCATTTATTTTGAAACAAGCCCAAAATTGCTTTCTTCTGGATGACCCTATGCATTCACTACTCTGGCTTATGGTTTAAAAGGAGCTGGTATCTCCCTTTTATTTTAAGGAACTATTTAATATTTTAAATCGCTCTAAATTTTCAATTCCAAAAATCAATACATCTTACTACCTCTATGCCTAAAGAGTTTATATTGCCACATATTGAGAACCCATCAAGATATTTATCACCATATTTCTGGTGCAACAAATAGATTAAAATTAATAGGGAGTCAGTTTTATGGAAACCTTGCCTAAGCAAAGGCCTTACATTTGTATCTAAACTAGTCTCTGGCACTAATGTTATGACATTTCATGAGTTTAAAAATAATTTCTCATTTGCAAACTATGCTTTTAACCAATGTATTCAATTGCTGCCTTTGATACTGTCGATCAATCTGTCCTCTTTAATACTCTCTTTTTTCTTGGGATTCCCGATCAACCATGCACCTCGCCAATTCTCTGTCTCTTGGAACAACAACACCTCTCAACTCACTGCTCTAACTGTTGGTGCTCCACAAGACTCTGTCTTGGGTCCACTCCTCTTTACACTCTACACCTCTTCTCTTGGGGCACTAATCGCCTCCTTTGGGTTCTCGCACCAACTTTTCCCAGACGACACCCAAATCTTCTCTTTTCTTGAACTCTCCTTTGATCTCTCTATCACAATTTCCAACTGTCTGCCTGCCAATAAATATTGGATGGATTCTGACTCTCTGACATTAAACTCTAACAAAACAGAGGTGCTCTTCTTCCCTGCCAAAAGCTCTCTCTCGTCTCTTCCTCTGCCTATACAGTTCCCGTCTGACACTCTCCCCTACTCTTCTTCAGCTAGGCACCATGGCGTCATCTATGACCCTTCTCACACTTTCTCTACTTTCATCTCCAAAACTGGAACAGCAGTATTTTCCAGCAAATATTAGGAAAATCAGGAATCGCCTTCCTTTCGACACCGCCAAGCATCTCTTAACCACTTTTGTCTTCTATAAACTGGACTATTGTGCCAGCATCCTCTTTGGTCTCCCCAACTATGCTTTCTGTCCTCTCGACAAGATCCTTAACTTTACTACATGGACTTTCTTTGAACGCCCTCACTTCACACCTACTTCCTCGTACTGTCACCAAGCTGGAAAGCTGATGATGCAAAACAGTGCCAGATTAAAATGTCTTCTCCTGGTTCACATCCACAGTAAGGCACCATTGTATCTACCCTCATTTATCCAACTCTACAAGCGTTCTCGTAATCTCTGCTCTGCCTCTTTGTTTACCCTTGTGGCTCCTCACCCTCCCTGTGCTTCCTCTCACTTCTGCTCTTTCTCTCTTCTTCCTCCACGTGCATGGAATTCTCTTCCCCCGGACATCCCAGAAACTGTCCAGACAAATTTGTTCCAAACCAAACTAAAAGCCTACCTTCTCACTCTGAGTTACTCTCGTAACCTACCTCTCATCTACCGGCCTCTCAAACTCACCCCATTGTAAGAAACTCACTGCTTCCCGCCAAATCTGTTTAATCAATTGTACGTTCTTTTGTGATCAAGAAAACATTGATCCTCCTGTATGTAAATAAATCAATGAACACACAAGGTAATTTATTGGAGGAAAATTAAAATAATAATTACATCTTCTTTACTCCCACAGCTTTTCTTACCCCATTAACACTTTTGAATGCTAAGATACTTAATGAAGGAAACTGCTGGTCATGCCACAACAAAGCGCGTTCCTTTGAACCTGTGTTTTTTAATGTTCATTCGTTAATACATTTTGGTCACAGGTTTGGGTTTATCACAAATACATTTTCAAGGTCAATATTCCCCAGAATTTCTCCAATATATTGTTAAGTAGCCTCTCATTTAACTGAATGAATATTATTCAGTCCTATATTATTTTTGATCGTTTTATGGTGATTGCAATTCATATGATAACAACTAATGGAAAAGAGTTTCAGAAGATTACGATTAAAGGATGGTGGGACAATAACTATTCATACAATGGAAAAGTGTGTAGCTAGTTCACCAACACTATTCACTAAATATGAAGCAAAATTACATTTATTAATTACTAATCTTGTTTCAACTCTGTCAGGCCTAGTTAATTAACAGTCCTGTAGGCAACATGCAAACAACTTGGTAATGGATTCATACTAATATTATATTCCTGTAATATATCACTCTTCAATGCCAACAAGTTATAATAGATCCAACATCTACTCCCTCTTTCCTTCCCCTCCCCTTTGTCTGTTTGTGCCTATGGGATATTTGTTCTGTCTATGTCAGTGTCTGTCTGTTTAAGATTATCAAGTTAATCAAAGAAGATGGTTTCTGTGCCGCTCTTTTTTTGTTAATTATTTTTTCTGTTTTTATCATCTATTATACTTACATTACATCGAGTGAGCTCATATCAATGTCATTCTAAATATAGTGTACATGTTCAACTTTATTTATAAACAAAGATATAGCAGATCATTTCATCTGACGTTACATCTGTATGCCATGGTTTACTTTATATTGTCTAATACATACTGATCATATTATTGTACAATAATGTGTGTGCTATTTAGAATGTACTACTATTTCCATGAAATCAATAAAATCAGTAAACTAAAAAAAAATATTCCAAAGGCACTAACAACATTTCACAGAATGAGGTCCCAATCCTGTTCGGTTTTGATTGCTGTGTGGAGCGTGAGTGGTAGAGGGCCTGATGGTGGGCCCTGCATGCACTAAATGATTTTATAATGGCACATTTTACAGTACTGTCCCAATCACTTGGAGTGCCAAGGGGGAAACTGGCTATTACTTTATGCGGCACATGTTTTCAGGCACAGTTCACCATTATTCTTTTGTAGTGCATGTTAGAAAGAAATGCTGGAATGCTCTGTTAGTTTTAAAAGGTAGATGTCATGTACATTCATACGTATGATACGTTATATATTACATTCACGTCAAGTACATGACATGCACGGAATGATAGCCTATAATACGACTAGGTCATATGTAGATAACACCTGTATCATATCTATCAAACATACATAATCTATGCGTGTCTGACATGGATTCACATATTACAGGGCCTGCGGAAAAGGCCCTGTAGTTATGGTTAAGTTGCTCAACTCATAGGAAGAGAACTTTTTGGGTGGCTTATAAGTTTGCTTGCGCCTGAATAAATCCTTACCAAACTTTGCAAAAAAAAAGTAAATGGCCCTGTTTGAATGCTTCTGGCAAGTTTGGTGAGGTTTCATCAAGGAGGGACAAAGTTGTAAAGGGGGTCCCAAAATGTCTGTTTTTTCCATAGACGCAATGGAAACATTATTTTGCTCACGTCTACAGCCCAAACCGCTGGATGGATTTTCACCAAATTTGTGGCAGGATTGTTGGCTTGCTCCCGAAAGCATGCTTTTGTAAATTTGGTGTATGTCCATCCAGAAGTTTTTTTAAAAATGGCCCAAAAGTAGGTAAAAAAGAATTAGTGATATCTCGGTTCAGTCTGCAAACTCACTTCCCTGTTCCGTCCGCAGACGGGCCTCCGATTTGCCAAGAGTGTGACGTGATGTCCACGTACATTGGATGCGCCCACTGATTGGATGGTGAAAAGTGTGAAGTGCGTCCGATTTTTGGATACGCCCGCCATGCTGGATCCGTGTACATCCGCCGGTGTCCGCAAACATCGCAGTAAAAACCTATGGAAAAACACAACATTACGCTTGTCAAACTCATCAAAAAATCTCTGTGGAGGTGGGGGTGATGATGATGGGATGGGATATGGCTGTAAGAAGCCAAAAAACTGGTGTTTTTCATCCCAAAATCTGCGTACAGTCCGGATGTTCGGGTATCATCCTGTGATGTTCGCCAACACTTCAGATGTTCGGGGCAATCGATGCCTATTTCTGTATTACTGGTGTACAGCAGGACCCCAGCCGGCCCATAGAGCTGTGGGTGGCCGAACAGTACTTTAAGATGAGTAGCAGCACCCTTGAGATGGATGAGGATGCAGATTAATACTCTCGCATCAAATCAATAATGACAAATCAATAGTTTGGCAAAGGGAGTCCGTTTAATGACAAGTACAAAAAACGGGGAGTTATGAATATCAGCAGTCGCTCGATCTTCCTTCAAGCTTCAACTCCACCTAATTTCATAAAAAACACATCATTTATACTAAAAATTCGTCATCACTGACGTATAATATCTCAAAATTTAGCATGCAACTTGATTGGTTCTAGGAAGGTAACTTTAATATAGGTGCTATATCTGTATATGGTAATGAAGTGAGGGGATTGGATAAACAGTGTCAGGTGCGGCATCTAAGCCCTTCCTTCAAAATGGCTACTGTAGACATCACTAAAAGTATGACGTCTCATGGGTTCTGTTAACTATAGGACCCTAGATTACTTGGTTCGCAATGATTGGGTTGGCATCAACCCCACTCATACTTTTCATCTAGCTTAGCAGCGTGCAGAATAGCCGGCCAGGTGCAGGGAGTTCGTCTACACCCCGAGCCTCTCTATCATTATTGCAACAATCAATCATCACTTCAGTGGTCATATGTCAATTATTTTTTTGTATTTTGGCCTCGAGACTGCTTCTTGGTCTGGAAAAGTTAAGGCGTCTGGGCATGGCACAAGACCATGCGTAGGTGTGAAAGTTTCATCCCTTCTGCTTGCTCGGTCACTTGATTTCGACACTGTGAAATCGTCTTATTCTTCACGCAATTTGTGTATTTGATTTAATTCCACCAGCCATCTGTGGCTTATCTTGACCTTTCAGAATAGGACAATCTGTTCTTCTCTTCCTTAATTGTATCTACTGTGGGTCTATTTCAGCCGATACAACCTTGGCTTCTTGGCATGACTTGTCTTCGTCTGAGTTTTTCTCTGTCTTTAATTCTTGATTTGCTTGCTGCAAGGCTCTTCTCTGGCGACCTTTAATAACCTTTGGTTGATTCTGCTCTTGTGCATAGTGGAAGCATACTTGTATAAAATGTTCCTTCTGAGGTATATATGTATAGGTGGTGCGTGCCGCAATCTATCTTACTACTAAGCTTAAGCAAGCCTCACGATTGTCTTAGCTTCTTGCGGTTACTGTGCAAATGTACACGTGTAAACTGGTTGAATATCTTCATGGCATAAGTTTCTAACATTTGACATCACTTATTTCACTTTAGATTCGGGATGTCACTAATCCATGGCGTTTCGTCTCTTTTCATCTCTTTTCATCATTCACAGGTCATCATATCTTCTACATGTGAGTCAGCCAAGACAATTGTCATTCTGTCTCATTTGTCGGTATGGTTTTCTCATTGGGTACCTCACTGTCCAGGTTTTCTTAGGTGTTGGTACTTCAGTAGGTGCTGTCAGTCGAATAGGTATTGGACAGAGCCCCACTGCGGCTCTCTGTTGGTTTATTTGTTCATCATACGTCACATATTTCAGCATGAACGTTCCTGGTACTTCAAAATGGGTGGTAGGGGTGAGAATCGTGCTTGGGACCTCCTCTACACTGGGTTTGTGAAGAGCAGTTGTTGCATGGCTTATAACTTTGACGCCACTCAATGAAACTGAATGCAATTATGGATTATATTTTAGACCTGATTATGAATGATTTTGGAAAGTGTGGAGCTGTTTTGTCAAGAGGGAACAAAATTACAGGGGGTTGCCAAAATATTGTAAATTCTTACAAATATGGTGCCGTTTTACGTATCTGCACAAACGTCCGCAAGACGATTTAAAATCTAGATATGCATGTTTTTACAAAGTTTGGTGGGATTCTGTCAAGAGGGGGCAAAATTAGAGGGGTGGTCCCAAAATATTGTGAAGGCTTTTGAATGTGGTGTCATTTGACGAATCCACACAAAGATTTGCAAAAAGTTTTTTATCTAGATATACATGTATTTGTAAAGTTTGGTGGGATTTTGTCAAGAGGGGGCTACATTAGATGGGGGTCTCAACAGTTTTAGATGGCTTATAACTTTATTGCCGTTTGCCGAATTTGGACATGGGTTTTTAGAAAAATTATAGACCCAACATTTAATGTTTGTGTAAAGTCTGAATGGATTTTGTCAAGTGGGGGCTCAGTTATATGACTATTGTATGTACATACATTTTGACACTTTTCAAAAAATAAAACATGGGTGGATTTCCAGCAAACTCGTCTAAGGAGCATTGGCAAAGACCATAAAGCATGGTTTTGCAAATGTGCCCGTGTTTTATTTTTTGACAAGTGCCATGATGTAGGTACAAAAAATATGATATACCTTTGGTGACTGAGGTATAACCTGTGGCCCTGGGCAGTTGCCAGATTGTCTGGGTGATGGCATAAGGTCATGAGCCAGACAATGTGGCTACTGGCCATGACCAAGAGGAACAAGTAGGGTTAAAGTGACCATGTCTACCTGGGACCGGCTATGTGGTAAAGTTATTCGAAAGTGGAATAGGTTTGAAAGGGAGAAAAAATGTGGTTGTGGTAATATGGTCATAGGGTGCTCTCTTCGCCTTCTGCAGGCTGCCATGGAAGGGAAGAGGGACTCTCTACGGACCTCTGCCTTCCCTTTCCATGGTGGCCATCTTAGAAAATGATTTTCCTTCCTACAGTTGGATGCCACAGGTGTACCGATGTAGGAAGAAAAATCCTTTTGTTTAGCACCCCGGGTTCCCATATTGGGAACCCGGGGTGCTAATGGCTTTCATCCCCCATTGCAGGGGCTGGAATGGGGGATAATGGTCCGGAGCCCTCGTTATCTGCCCTCACTTCGCTTGGGCCGATAACTTGGGCTGCTGGCCCGTTATCCCCCGTTTTTTTGTTGTTTTATTTTTTAACTGTGAAAGGTGGTTCCTAAAGGAACCTTTCTTTTGTTGTTTTTGATGTATTTTCTTTTGCAGGAGAGGTTAGAACGTAAGGTAGGGAGGGAAATGAGGGAAGAGAAAACAAGCACTATTCTGGAGGGGCAGGTAGACAGGAGAAGATGTTGCGCGTGTGTTATTTCTAAGGTAGGGGGCTGTGTTCTCATGCGCCTTGATTACAGCTTCAAAAGCACTTTGAAATTGCTTCCCCCTGCAGAGTGGTGTGTTGCATTATATGCAGAGGACTGGTGTCTTCGAAAGAAAGATATGCATCATCAGCCTCTTTTTTTGCTTGCAAGGTTGTTGGTGGGATTTTGTGTCCCACTGAAGTAGGCTGTGTGGTTACAGTATTGGCTGAGGAAGATGAGGTGGAGGAAGACAGCCTACTACTTGCTAAGAAAGGAACAACCTTTCTGAGAGCATTGCAGTCGTTTGATTTGGTGTGGCGGTGCATCGAGGTGGTCCGGTAGGAGTACTGTCCAGGTAGTCCATGGCTGATTGCAAAGTTGCACTCAGTGCATTTCACTTTGGTAGCTTTAGCCTTTGATACATTCCCAACAGTGGTAAAGAACTGTCCCACCCATGATTCTCTCTGGGTGCTAGAGGTAGGCACTTCCTCTACCTCATCTTCTTGGTCCTCTTTATTGTCTTTGGAAGTACTGCACTTTTTGTTGTTGTGTAGGTCGTCCAGCTGGTGGTGGTGGTGGTGGCTCTTGGGGAGGAGGGATGGCAATAGCTGATGCAATTTTTAATTTTCATCAAAATTAATTTTAGATGTGATGCCATCAGTGATGTCATCAATGACATTTGTGATGTCATCTTTGATGTCCGGGTGTTAGTCTTAGCAGTGCACGCTGGTGGCGCGAGTTATTGCTGCCTAGCTTACCATAACTGCTGCATTTCTGAGGTTTTTTGGTTTTACTTGTAACCGTAACATCCCTTTAACAGGGTTTTTTTCATTGAATTTAATAGGTTTTTATTAGTGCAACTTAACCATAACGTCCCTTTGACAACGTTTTTTCAGTGAATCTATAGATACACACAATAGCATATGCATTAAAATATGAATGCGCCATTTAACTTGTGAAAACCCACGCTAGCACATCACAACTGGAGGCTAAGAAGACTAAATGAAGCTTTGCACATTTCTTTTACGTCTTGCTTTGATTGACTTTAATAAACGTGTTTTAATTGCCTCTAAATCAGGTCACACCTTTGTACAGAGGAAAACAGTTTTCAATAGCTGCAGCACGAACAAGGCAGACAATTTTCGCCAAACATTTGTAAGCAAAAGGGTAAAGTGTCATTTTGTCGCATTGATTTTGCATTGTTTTAGTGCAGCAGAGCTACGGGTTAGTAACATTGATATAACTATATAAACGGACTCGTTTAAAATCATTCAATTAAGACCGCCATTTTAATCCCCAGTGGCGCCCATTTTAAATATCCCTCACATGGCACGCCAAAGTCACCTTCAAAGAGCATTCTGTGGAGAGCTTCCTTTTCCATGACCTAACTGCATGCCGGCTTTTTATCTTGAACTAAAATCATCTTGAGATTTTTCTGCCTGCTGGTTAGAACAATCAACATTTTTTCTTCTATTTGAAATGTGTTTTTTTTCTCCACACGATTGATTTTAAAAGGGAAAATTCCTCACTATATTTTTTTCTGATTATCAGATGAGGGCAGACAATAGATTGATAAGAGTCACTCAAGAAGATGCAAGCTCTTGTGGATAAGAGCGGCCACAATTATCAGGCACTACTAAACTATTATTGATCCTGCTCACATTCGGTAATAATAGGGCATTTTCCACTTATTTAAAGTGCTGTTAGCCAGACTCTCCCGTCAATGGGGCGCAAAAGACACATTTCTTTGAACGCAATTCAATACAATAACAGCGCGCAGACAAGTCGTCGAGTTCCTTATACTCGATGAAACAAACAGCGGAAAGACTCAAACATACAATCTCGCTGCTGTTAAATGGCTGATTACAGAAAAATAGGTACACTGAAAGGTCATTTAATATGTAACCCTAAGCTTTGCGGACTGGGTCATGGGCACAGGAGGGAGAAGGCGCTTTCGAGGAATGAAAAGAAAACATTACATCAGCCAAAGAACAATTCGGTAGTTACTTTGAAAGTCCTAGGTAGGTTTCAGTGTCTTGTTTTATGCTGGTCGAAATCATAACCGGACCGAATGTCATATGTTGCCCAAGAAAAAGGGCTTTGAAGGTTGCGTTCACAAATACAGTATCAACATGGGAAATGTACAATAAACATGAGGATGTTTCACTGCTAGGAATACCTGATAAAATGGAGCATTCAAATAAAATCGGCCTCATTTTCGAAAAGGCAATGTTATAGCAAGTGATACATGGAAACTACGCTGGAGATACCATACTGACAATTACAGTAGGCACAAAGATATCATGGCTGTTAAATTCGCTCTCTGCCTATTTTATGATGCTGTTTCGCTTCCCATCGGTGCTAAAGGGATTACCGCCAGTGGTAATTGATTTAGCAACAACAATGCATATGAAATTAAATATGACATCTTTGAAAGGAGGTAATTACCACTTAAAATAACAATCTCTGGTTTTAGAAAGTGTCATATCCACAATCCGATTCCCCTAAAGTAAAGTGATTGTTATCTGTTAATACATAGCAATCACGTTTTTATGAAATGTTTCTGCAGAAACCCTGCCACTTTCCCTGAATTGTATGGCAGAACATGCAGCAAAACATGTATTTTCCCAGTGGTATTTACAGCAAGGACAGTAGTTACCACAGGCTTCCATTCAAAAGCAACAACAATAATCGGGAATCTGAATACTGCTGCTGTTACCACCCAGAGTAACAGAAACGATGGTGGAGCAGTAATTTACCATTAGATCCCTTATGTGATCCAAGGAACTGGCTGCAGTGGCAAGGCCCTTAGTGCGTATCATGAGCTCAGAAACAAAGCAGGGCATAAAGTGCAATGATATGTACTCCTGCTGTCATCAGACTCTACAGCTATTTGGTATTGCATTATGTTACGGTGTGTGTATTTGTACTGTGCCCACTGTGATTTTTATGGTCTCAAAGTGCTCTTGCATATCTGAAAGAGAGGGAGGTGTGTAAGGTTATTGTGGAGAGAGGGACAATGCAAGAATGCTTTGTTGTTGTATTAATGCATGCAGATCGGAAGTAACCTGAGATCGCTTGCAGGTCTGTTGTTAGGTGTCCTGTGACAAGATCATGGAGGCATATGTGTCTAGAAGAGAGCCTTTCATGTTTATGGTGCTAGGATGCCTTGGCAAGAAATGGCTGATCGTAGAAGTTTCCTAGAAATATGGGGCCCTTGGTTATGCAGATTTCCTCTTTGCAAGAGTGTTCCCGAGTTTGATCCCCATATTGTACAATGCTGGTTCTCCAAGTCAGTCTACTACTGGACTTTATAGAGTGTAATTCAATATATGGGACAAGGACCAACTTTGATGGAGTTAAAACAGCCTACTGGATGGCCACATAATAATGTTATTAAAAAAAAGGCTGTTTCAATTGTTCAACAACCAGGGGTTGAAAATAAGAAATTTATTGGACCTTGATTCAATTGTGTTTCTGACCCATTACATGGCACCATATAATACACAACAATACAAAATACATACAAATAAAAATGAAGAAGTGCCCAAAACAGTTATTCTTACAATACACACTGGAAAAACTGCACAGTAGTATCATCAACATAAATGCCAAACACTGGAGAAACTGCAAAGTTGTGCTATCAACCTAAATGATCATGTATACATACACTACACATAAATACCCTACAAAGTTGTACTATCAACCTAAATAATAATGTATACATCAAGACTCAACATGTTTCTGTCGACATTGCTTAACTGCCCGGCATTCTTCAGGGGTAATATAATGTATATTTTCTCTGCAAGGTGAAATCATGTCTCTGTGAATCCTCACAGACAGAAACCAACAGACAAAAACAGCCTCCTCCACTATACTAGCTTTCATCCAGTGGGGCTGAAAACTATTTCACCATACAGTCAATTTCTGAGAATCTGCAGGAATTGCTCAGAGAAGAAAGACTTCAAGACACATGCCGACCTGTTGAAGGATAGACTCATCGGCAGAAGATATCCACGCAAGGAACAACTACGCAAGGAACAACTACAAAAGGGCAGCTAATACAGATAGACATATCTGCCTTAGATCGAACGAAAAGACCACTGCAGACACATTAAAATGTGGTACTATTTTTAGCCCCATTAGCAATACCATTAAGAAAATCATACATTAAAATTGCCATCTGGTAAAACATAGCGGGACTTTAGCCAAGAAACCCATGTTCGCTTAACGCATTTACCCCCTATCACTGGACACTTTAAGTGTGGCAAATGTGTGGCATGTCAGTTCACCGACATCAAACATACTTTTGAACGGGGACACATCAAGTGGGAGCCCACAAAAATTGTAAAACACAAAATGTCATATAGATCATCAAATGCCCCTGTGACCTACTGTATGTAGGTAAAACCATCCAGCCCATAAAACAATGTATATCAGAACATTGTATCCGGAACAAGGTCAATGATAAACTGCTAGTGGAACACTACATCCACAAGGGACACACAGACCTTGATATCATTTGGTTTATTTTACAAACAATTAAATCACAGCCCTTTGGGGGAAATATAGCAGAACAACTACACAGATTAGAACAATGATGGATTTATCGTTTGGACACTGTCCATCGGGGACTAATATCTCAGTTGAGTGTCAATGACAGACGATAGGATTTCGGGCTTGCGCCTAGAAGGAGTCTCTGTTATATCTGTTGACTATTGGGAACATTTCATCAAATCCCACATCAGTCTAGATGTAATTTTGTCTCTATAACTGATTCATTCATGTGAGCGCACCTTTAAAACCATTACCACCGTGGACACTGAAAATACATATTTCCCCTTATGCACGTGAATTATGAAGTTCTAATGGAGTGAGCGCATGTAGTAAACCAGGTATGTATTTCCATAACAAATGAACAGGTAACAGTGGCATCACGTACGAGTAAACCGCAGTATTCTCAGTCTGGTATCTTTGTCCATGCATAAAGCGGACTAACAACAGATTTAACTATAGTGATGGCTTTCGAACAGATGACAATGCACAGAAGCAAGCCCACCATGCACTGAGAGCGGCCAGCACGGTAAGAACGCTAAGAATCCACAGCAGTGCCTGTGTATTAATAATATATGAATTAGAGAGGTTCCCCTTGAGCTCTGTACAATTCCATGAGGTAGATTTAGTATTGACAGCTGCAACCACATGCGCGGTAATGTACACATAAGTGAAATGAGCGCGTGTAAATGAGACTCAACGTTCTGTTTAACATCACAAAATCGCGTGGTGAGGTGAACGTCAGTAACAGAATGTGTCTGGGCACAGGTTGTCCATACAGAGACCTGTACAAATAAATTAAGGCTAACACCCCCATTCTACTAAATATCTTGTGGTTGACATCCATTTGTGATATGTCATACCGCCCATTTAGTGATGGTCCCATATTATAAATATCCATTTCATTTCGAAGAGGTGCATGTAATATCCTATCAACAGGTTTATATTCTCTAGGTGCATAGTCTGTGACTACTGGGTCATTTGAACATATACTGGGCACTTTCCAGCACTCAAAAGACACATCAGACTACAACTAAGTGCAAGTGAGTAAACTGTGGTACATTTGGATTTACCAGAAACTCTGCAGTTAGCTACTGTTGTATCAATAGATAATGGCTTTCTTAATCCACAGCTAATCAGAGAGCTCACAATTGAAAGTCCCTTGAGAGAGAGAAATAAACAGAACTTATTTTTCTGTTGTGAAATTCGATCAATGTCATTCTCAACAGACCAAGAAATCAAACAAGATAGGTAAGTGAGCATAACCGTACAAATTGGGTCGTTCTCCTACGGGGCCGTATATCTCACTTCCCCCTTTATCCTTTATTCATAGAGACTTTGAGAAAACTATCATCCAGCACTAGCCAACATTGGCAAGATTTAAATGAAGTAGTGCATGCCAGCAACCAAAAGGTATGCACCATTATGCTACAATTAATATGTTTTTAAATTTACACCATATGATGAAGTCATTTTTTGAAATATTTTTGTCCAGTGCTCCCGCGACACGGTAATCCTAGTGACTGATAAGGCAGAGGAAGAATCAAACAAGCAAAAAAGGAGGATCTCCTTACTCTCGAAAAGAAAATTCAAGATGAATCAATAATTCCTGAAATCAAAACGTTATTGGAAAATATAAACGAGGAAATGAAAAAATTTAAAACATTTACCCTCGAAAAAAGATATGGAAATTAAAAAAGCATATTTTCAATTATAAAGAAGAAGTTACATATCAATATCTTGTCCCAGGTTTTTTTCCAAAAGTTTAGTACTAACCAAGGAAACAATAGGGGATTTCAGAATACCAAACCTCGTAACAACAAATATGTTACCTTTTCTAACTCATCCAACAGTAGTGACTCAGACTCCACCACAGACCCTCTACAAGTAGAGGCGGCCTTCAACAAAGGGGACAACAACAACAGTTTTTTCAAGTACGAGGGAAACGCGGCAAAACAAGACAGTGGGACAACCACACAATGCGTACCCGTCAGTGGTAACCACCACCAACAAATTGGTAGTCCCTGACTCCCCATGCCTTTGAGTTTTTTCATCTATGAACTCAAATAGTTACCTAGGTTACTAACACCACATTGGGCTGAATGAACATTTGCATTACAGTATACGTGTCATACATGTTGATACATTGTTCTCTCTTTCTTTCTTCAAAATGCAAATATATGGTTTTTACATATGATTTTATTTTGAGTAATGTGTTTTAGTATTTCTTGATTAGAATATGTATACCTATTAAAATATGCTGTTCTATTACATCTGGTCTTTGGCCATATATATGTTATACAAATAGCCTTTTATATACAATTGGGGATTCCATTATCCACAACCTGGTTGTAGGGAAGCAGGGTAGCTAGTGGTGGAACCTTCTGTTTTTTCAAATATTTTTGTACATACAGATCTTTTAATGGGTTGTAATGTCCTTTTTGTAGACATTTCTGAACACCGGACTTTGAAAAGGCGTTCACTCAGAGGCCACATTTTCTCCTGGCGGTGGGAGCAGGATTTGGCATGAATATTTTGCCAACGTGCACTGTTTAGGATAAGTTGGCAGGGAAAAAAAGAATAAGTAAAAAGACATAAATAGGCATCAGGATCTTCACAACAAGGCTCAACCAGGGAGGTACCTACGAAAATAAAGAGGCAATCCATGAATCATTGGTGATCCCAGCCTCAGTTTCCATGATCACTTTAAGTTATGCAGGGCAGCAATAGTTCTGATGAGCATGCCATTCTTTTCGGTGTCATTGGGAGGCACACATGTTATGCAGGTACACTCGATTTTCCAGCATACTGTGCCTCCATTGCTTTTAAGAGATCTAGTATGTATTATTTTTACAAAAATGTGAGCCTCAGTGCCCGTAATTCTTCCTAATGGCAGTAGACACTGACTCAGAAGTGTTCACAAAGAGTTCATACCTGGTCACCTGGAGCAATTTGGAATTTGGCGCTGCTTGGACGCCATGTGCCAGGAGGCAGGTGAAAAAAGTCTTGGTGTGGCTAAACAGCCGATATCGATCAGGAATTTCTGCTAAGGCCTGTGATGATGCTACTGATAGGTAGTTGGACCTTTTCCTTTGTTATAATAGTCTCGAATTTTTGCTGTCAAACATAGTCTCTGATTTGTCTATATACAGGGGTGAAGGGGGCGCAAAGGACACAGGGGACGACGGCAGGCAAAGATGTAATTTTGGGCATTGGATTGGCCAAAATCAGGTGCCCTCCAGGGATCACAAGGATAGGCACATGAAGGGTAGAGAGACTTGTCAGGCTGGAGACAACTGCCTCTATGCACTCTGTCTACAGATCCAAAAGTTGTCAAGAAGGGCATCCGTACCTCCAGCGAAATCTGCAATGCATAACATGTTACTGCTGTTCCCATTTGTGCTAACGGGCGCCATTCCATCACTCTTAAAGGATAGCGAAAAATGAGTAAGTGTCTTTATCTTAATAGGTTGTTCTGGCTCCTTGGGCCACATCAGACACTGCAAATGATTACTCCAAACTGTCCCAAACTCTTTGTTTATTTGTGTCACTCCTTCATCTGAGAATCCCCTGAGACTCTTCACCTGTTGCTCCCATCTATTTTTAGAAAAAAATAACTGATTCCAAGATCAATTGAACCCTTTGAATACAATTAATATTTTTGCACTCTGCCCGCTCGGCCATTGAACAATTATCGTCATTTGGTATGATTGATGCTGTAATTGACTGCCCTTTAAGCTACCCTCAAATTGTGCACAGGGCTAAGTGCACTATACATAGCGCATCTTCTACCTCTATCTCTCTCAGAATAAACACCCTAGGAATGCCAGAATCATGGGGGATGAGAGAGAAGATGTAGCAATATCCTATGGCTCTCTCTCTCCCCCATCTTTCTCATATGGCCTTACCATATGTTGTCAGCTGCAAATCCCTATGCATTCATTATGGGATTTAACTTATCAATGACATTATCGAAAAAATTGTTATCAACATTTCTTCTTCCTCGTAACATTTTCTCCTCAGACTTTATAAGATTAGACCATTTTGAGTTTTCTCCATTCATACTGTTTGTCATCTTCAGACATAATGACCCAAGGATTAAAAAAACACAAAAACATTAATTGTTACACAATTTACAATCTTAAACACTCCTTTTCTTATGCAAAAATGATTTAAACTCCAGATCTCCATTCACACCCCCTTTGCACTGAAACAAACGGTGAATCCTTAGGGCGTACTTAACTTCTATGCCTGCTACTGCTCCTGTGCAGGTGAAGAGCTGTCAGTATCACTTTTAGTGTCTTTCAGGTGGATCCAATTCTTATTGCCCTCCATCTTCATGGGAGTCGGAATTGCGTAGACCACTCTAGACCACTATATGTGGCCATTGGAAATGCTGCTCTTATGAGCGATGCACAAAGTTGCAAATGTAGGCTCTGTCCCCGGGGAGAAGCTGTATTTTGTGCTGATCATCCGTAGTCTTGTCGCTTTCTCCTGTTGACTTTTTGTAACTGCTGTAAGATATTCCCTAAACTTCTCTCCTAAAACCGCTGCAGTCTTGTGTGCATCTGATGTCATACGTGTAGGTTGGAGAGGTGTATGTAGCCGACGCCCTCAGTCAAGATTTCGTGAGGGCTCAATTTATTTAACTATGCACACAATTCAGCTAATCGGGCCTTATGGACCCCATTAAGCCTCTGCATGATCCTGTTGGCCTGCGGGTGGTAACCAAGCACAACCAATGCTTTACTCCTAGAAGCAAAGTGATTTCTGTGAACAAGGCATCAAAGAAGTGTGCTCTGTTATCAGATTTCAGAATTTCACAAATTCACCACATTGGAAATAACCTCTCTCACCAGAAATCTTGCTGCAGATTTAGCATCATGGTGTTTGCTGGGACCAACCTCAAGCCACCGGGAGAATGGACAAGCCACCACAATAAGATATCTGACATTACTTCACCTTATTATCATGTCCAAAAAATTGTTGTGGGGCTCCTTAAATAGACCAGAGGGACTGGGCAAGATTTGACATAAAAAGTATGTGACAGGTAATGTAGTTGCTCGAGGACCAAAAGAAGAAGCTCTACATTCATTACTACCTTCCCTGTCACTTCCTGTCTCCAAAGCAAATCTTTGGCTGAGAGAGCACATCCTCTCTTTTCCAAGAGCACCTGTTCTTCTCTAGGAGCTTTCCCTTGTATTTCTATTATCTGGAGCACCGGGACTGCAGTATACTGGACTGGTAACTGTACCTGTTGGGACATGGGTCAAATTTTATGGGAATCTCTGAATGGAAAATACGCAGTTTCCTTGGCCGCCTTTTCTGCGGCATCATTTCCGATAGCTACTGAATTTATGCGGTTAGTATGGGCAGCGCACTTCACTAGACCTATCTCTGCTGGAAAGGTTAACGCTTCAATCAGCTGAGACAGCAGCGTAGCATAATGGACAGGGGACCCGTCAGACCTCCTAAATCCTCTTCTCTGCCATCTTGATAACCCAGAATGGATGGTGGAGGTGACGTATGCAGAATAAACAGTGACTGCCTTCCCCTTGCAGATTTCTAGCACCTCTGTAAGTGCCACCGGTTCTACTGCTTGTGCAGAGTAATGAGAAGGCAACATTCTCTTCAGTCTGACCCAGTACCTCCATCCACAAGACCCAGGACAGCTGCACCCATATGCCTGTCACCCGTCTCTTGGATGCTGGTTGAAGACCCATAAACAAAAATCACCTCACCCCCCTCCAGGGCATTCTCCTTCACATTTACCCTCTCTTCCTCTTCTCCCGCATACATGGTACAATCGTGAACAATATCCTTATGCTGCACCGGCTCTGCTACAAATGTAGCAGGATTTACTAGGTGAAATTGAACGGGACGAATTGATGAATTTGATAAGATGACCTCATACCCTGACACTCTCTGAGTCATCATTGTGAGTTAGATTTTCCTAGAACCGCAATGGTTGAAGACTTTTGAATTGCAAAAGCTGCGGCCACCAGAGCTTCTTCACAAGAGAACTGTTCCTGCATCACTGGGTCTAGGAGTCCACAGTAATCCGCCAAAGGCTTGTGGCCTAGCAATGTTTGCTGGGTCAGGACCACTGTCTTCACCTGCCGTTTGAATAGGAAAACAGAAAGAATGGCTTCTTGTAATTTGGGGTCGCCAGGACTGGAGCATTGCTGATTGTAGCCTTGAGTTCCCGAAAGCAAATCCCCGATTTCTCACACCACCCTTTCAGACTTTTTCACCTTCTGTGCTTCCTTTAGACCTTGTAATAAGGGACTCACATAACTAGAGCAATCAAAAATCCATGATCTACAATAGTTACAGAGCCCTAAAAACTGCTGCATTTGTTTCACTGTGACTGGCTGTGGCATATTTTGAACTGGCATTACCTTCCTTCCTCCGGGTGATATTTCTTGCCCCAAGTAAATTACCTCTGTCTGACAGTATTGCAATTTCACTTTGTCTGCTTTGTACCCCTTCTACGCGAGCAGGCGTTATAAGTCTCCTCAACCTTGCTCCTCTGAAGTGCTGAATATTGATAAATTGTCCACGTACTGAATTACGGTACTGGACACATGTAAATTCACCAAATCCATTGAAAAGCACCATGTTAAAAAGACTCAGAGATTCGCAGTACCCCTGGGGCAACCTGGTGTGTTCCAATCTCTGACCATGATACATAAAAGCTGTGAGGTACTGAGAATTGGGTTGTAAGGGAACAGAGAAAAAAGCATTTTTTAAATCAATTACCGTGAAGTGGGTTCGACCCAATAGGGATGTTACAGAGAATGATGGCAGGATTCGGTACCAATGGAAATTCTGCCTCAACAATATTATTGAGGGGGCGCAAATCCTGGACCATCCTCCAACTGGACCCCTTCACCGTCTTCACAGGATAGATGGGCGTATTGCATGGGGATACAGAGGTTTGCTTTACAATGCCATTATGGGCTCATGAATCCCTCTGCTTCAATGGACATAGGGTGATCCTTAACCCGTGGTAATATTGCACCGGGTTTAAATTTTATCCTCGCTGCTCCAACACTTTTTTGCAGCCCCACACCATGTGGATTGCTCGTCCACAAATGGACCGCACTTTCCCCAAATCTTCCATCTTCCTTCCAAAATGATGGTGCATTCTTAATGATGAGCATGGTCTGTGTACTTCCCTTTGCTCTATCGCTATCTAGCAAGGCACCCCAATTTCAAAGACCATCTCTCCTGTTTCTTCAGTGTCTCTGAACAATTGCTCACCGGACACGTCCCTTAGCGATAAGGTCAGATTGATGCACAGAACTGTGCGCCACTCTCCAGCTTCCTCATCTGTGCCTGAGAGAACCACCCTGTTCTTCTTAATACCAACAGCCTCTAAGAGAATTGTAACAATGGTGCCTGGCATTACTTCCTGAGCCACATCAGGTCAAAATAAACCTCAAACAGTACTCACCAGGACTGATTTCTGATCCCAGGGACCCAACTAAGCAAGACCATCACTCCATAGACAAACAATGCTGTATGCATGGGAACTCCCTAATCACACTGTCACTATGATAGGTCTGAAACATGCTGCTTTCCTTAGCGGATACAACCCTGGGGTCGATCATACAATACCTTCCTCTGTGAAGACAATCGACATCCGCAACTTGCTCAGGATGTCCCTTCCCAAAGCATGTGCTGGGATAGCCGTACAGTACAAAAAAGGGGCTGATACATTTTGATTACCCACCTAGATACAAACATCTTCAGTATAAGGAACCGACAAGACAGCCCCAGAGAATCCCTGTGTGTCCATTGTTTTGCCTGACAAGGGGAACTCACCTTCCTTAATACAAGACTTGGTAGTCCCTGTGTCAACCACGAATGAAAACGTTTGGTCACATACATGCACACCTATTTTGGGTTCCTCCTCCGGATCGGTGGTAATGGACAGAACTGGACACATCAGACATCCCTGTAGACTGACCTACTCCTGGTGCATATTAGTACCTGGGAGCGAAAAAGGATTTCCCCCCAGAAAATGCTCACTCCAGTGTAGTGTGCAACTGTTCCTTGCGGCAAAGGATTCTTGTCCCATGTCTGCACTGATGCTTGTACTGGCATGGTCGGTGGGATCCTGAAGGTCTGTGCAGCCCCAGTCGCTGGGTTCTGCTCAACCCATGTCTGCTGCAAATGCACATAGCCTGGGGCATATGGTAGGGTTGGGGCCTGCATCTGTTGAGCTGCCATGTTAAAGTACTGTGGCCATTCACACCTTGCTGTGACACGTGCCCCAACCTTCCACACGACCAACACTGAATCCCATAAAATCCTCCATAATTATTTCCTGTTGTCCCATTAAACCAGGGACCGCTTTCTCCGACCCCGCCACATGACCCAGTGCAAATCCTTCTCTGCTCCTTAGAAACCCTATCATTGTCTTGTCCACCCAATCCTGCGTCACCTCCAGTTCAATGTGTCCCTGTTGTCCTGGTTGCCAATGCTGTCCCTCCATAGAATTTGTAATTACTGCCCCTTCTAAACAAATCTTTGCCAATTTCTTATGACAAGCTTAGCCTCTGCTTTTTGTGCCTGCTCTACATTCTCCCTCTCTTTTTCTTGTCATCTCTTGCAAAAATGCACAATGTGTGCTTGAATTTCTGGCCAACTCTTGACCTCCATCCCTACTACTTTATCTTAAACCTTCTCACATGTGGTAAGAAATCGCCACATTCTTGCCCCATGCTTCTCCTGTTTCTGCCCTCCACATTTCCTGAATTAACTGGTTGTGTGCGGTAGGATCATCATCCATTGTCATCGTCTCAGCTAAAATCAAATTGATATCAGGCGTATGGAGATACATAATCTGCAAGGCCCTCTATCCTGTGACCTAAGATTATTAAAAGCTGCTACATCATTGGTATTTGTATCCGATTGAACTCCCGGATCGCAGACACCACAATCTCTTCCAAAGCTCATCTCACCACTCCCCCATTAGGGCCGGGAATAAGCTTTTCAGGTCCCCTATGGCCAACATGACACCAGCAGTATGCTACTCCATTGCATAAATCCACTTCCTCGCCCCTGCAGTGAGCAAAGGGAGTGTCTTCATCAAGTTATTTCTGGTCCATGTGTGACCACAGGACATAATACGCCCTTCCCAGACCCTTCTGAACC
This sequence comes from Ambystoma mexicanum, assembly GCF_040938575.1. Classification (NCBI taxonomy): domain Eukaryota; kingdom Metazoa; phylum Chordata; class Amphibia; order Caudata; family Ambystomatidae; genus Ambystoma; species Ambystoma mexicanum. Next base: position 675,519,042 of record NC_090939.1, on the reverse strand, counting down.
AAAGGAAACTGAGTTATACCTAATTTTACTAGGGCTTCCCCCATCTCTTCCCTACCACTTACTACAGCCATGTGAATACCCTGTCATGTCCTATGGCTCCAGGGTGTGCTTTCTATCACTGTTACTTGAGCAGGGAGTAGGGTGCCAACACCCTGCTCTCTCTGGTCGACATTCCATTCCTCTCCTTCTTCATCGTCTACTTCAGCTACTACATCCCCTAACCCTTCTACAGGCACTGAAGCATAATCAGCACTTCCATAAGGTGCCATCTCCCGTCTTCCCTGCTCAGCCTCTGTACCCATAGTAGCATCCCTGTTCTCCATGTCCACCTCAACAGTTCTGATAACTGACATTGTCTCCACCTTCCTCCTTCTACATCCCTTACTTGTCTTCTCACTTCCTCTGGCTCTTCATCTCTCTGCTGCCATAACAGCATTACCTCTTCCTCCGCTAGCCATAGTGCTTCCTTCAACGTTTCCCATTCCTGTGCATCTACCACTCTTTGCAGCCTATCCTCTCTCCTCCCACAAAGATGCCTAACCCATTCTTTCTCTCTCATTTTCAATCCTTCCTCTGCTATTATATCGGCCTCACTCTTTCTTGCTCCTCCACTGTTAATCTATCTGCTAACCTAGCAGTTGGGGGAGTTATCCCCGTCCGGCTCTCTGTTTTCAACCTCTATGCAGCCTGAACCATTGAAGGAGTTACCCTTCAACTTTCCTCAAAATCCCAGTTCTTAGAAATTGTAACTGATCAAGGCGTTACCTGTGTCCTTTTTGCACCCACTGCAGTAGTTGCTGGGGACATGGTGGTACAAACTCAGGGTCTGTGTACCCCTTTGCAGGCGATATAGCATAGCACCCATATGGGGGAGAAGCAGAAGAAATTCCTGCACCCTCCTTTTTTGGCCCTCCCCCCACAATTTCAACATTATGGCCCTTTCTGCTTTTTTCATAGATCCTCCATAATTTCAGGATGTTTAACCAATTTTCTAACTTCAAGCCCTTGTGCTTTGTAGTTAAAAGGGTATGCAGGTTTACCAATATCCCCATATCATAGGATCCCTCAATAGGTCAAGAATGTATAATTTTCCCCTTACTCTGCTGTAAACATTCCCCATGATATTTTAAAATATTTGCCTTCTAGCCGGGCAACACATGGCAGAAATGATTCAACAGAGTCTCCATACTCCAACCCAAGTTATCAAAAAATGGTTTCACAAAAATCTGATACCGAGCTGAACCTGCGGCAAGAAAACATTTTCACCCAAGAGCTCAATTTTTACCCTTACCCAATTCATTAGACGCACTTTCCACTCATTCACAGTACTCGCCTATACCACAATTACCTCACTTCACTATTTACTCCAATTCTACTTCTCACTCAGACACACAAGACATCATCTTATCAAAAACAATTGCCGGAGAATATTTCCAAGATATCCCCACCATTCTAGCATAGGAGGGGCTTAATGCTTTCCAATACAGCACCGCTGCTCTCGCTCTCTTCATTACTAGCATGATTTTCTCTAAGACAAACCTGTCTTTTCTTGAATCCAAGAAGCTTCCCCTTTACTACTTCGATTAACCAAGAGAATTGAGGTGAGGGGCTCTGCCTGCATGGCAAATACAAAAGCATGTGAAGGCCTACTTCAGAAAGGTATCTATGGTTGGATTTACCCTAAGATACCACCACACCATCAGGTGAGGACTCCAGCCAACCAGACAATCAAACCAAATGGTATCAGGACAAGCTTCACACTGGGCATGTAGGTTAAGGTACTCCCTCACACCTCTAAAATAACCAACTAGGTAAAAAATATACATGTACTCACGTGAACCTGAGGTTTGCCAATGAGGTGCTTCGTCAAATCGTTTTCACCCTGCACGGAAGACTGGTCCCTGTTGTGAGGTGCTGTAGATGAGAAGTGTGCACAGAACACCACGAATGTCTCAGAATGCCTGGGCTCCTACCTGGCTCACCAAATGTGGGGTGGGTCTTTCATCACCTTAACCCAAACAAGGCCCACCACTTAATAAGCGAGTACACGGTTGTACATAAAGCAAAATATTGTACAAATATCCGGGGAGCGGTTAGATTGTGTTGCAGGACCAAACAAACCCAGGTCTCAACAATACGACATCAGTTGGAAGCGCATGTACTTTTTGCAACAATTGAAAACACTCCCAGATACTTTATTACAATCCACCCCCAAAAATTATTGTACAAAACCGCTTCAAATAAATCCCATCTTTTCCCAATTCTTTCATTTTCATTGGAAAAAAAACAAAAACAAAAAACAAAAACCACCAACTGTACACTAGAGATGATATTTTGTCCTGATGAAGGCCGCTAAATCGTGACTCTGCAGCTGGGTGAAGAGACAGCCAAAACACACAGTGTCGACCTTTTGATATACAGTTACCACCAACACTGCTTAAACTTGGGCAGGTCTAACATAAAGAAAAAAAGAAAGCGTAAAAGTACACTGGAAAATACCAGTGTCCGGAAATTGTGCCTGTTACAGATAGGTGTTGTGCACACAGTTTTGCTCATGAATGTGTATAAATGATTTGTTTTGGTATGAAAAATTTGTGTTATTCTGGTACAAAATAAACACAGATGTTTTTACTAGAAACTAATAATTATATGATACTGGTTTGAATAACGAGAAAATGGGAGTGTGACATAATAGCCTTAAAGTTTTTTTTTGTTTTGCCAATACTGTACCTGGACGACCAAGGTTTACCAGGAACCCTTACTATAGACATTCCATTTTCATTGGCCAGTCTTAGCTTGATTATCATCTTCAGATCGTATTTGAAACACTCCTCTTCTTGGGTTTTGTCCGTAGTAGGTCAAGATGTCAGTGCATGGTTAAACATTGGTATTGAAAACAAAATTCATTGCTAGCAATAACTGGTCTAAGGCCTTTAACTTTAAGTGTGATTGCACATGGTCCGCTGACATATTTTAGCAAATAAAGGAAGGTCTGCATATTATTTGAACTACTAAACGTGATCTCAATTCTCAAGACTCCTGGCTCCTCCAAAAGACCATCTAATTTATGCAGCCATATACAGTCTCTGATGACCTTGAAAAACACTTAACTGTTGGATCCTGGTCTCGAGCCTTAAGTTTATTACCACCAAACAAATGACTAACCCCCTTTAAAGATTTTAATCCAAAGGGCACGATAACATCTTTTCCCTTGCGAACTGTAAACCTTGTCCTTTTCGTACACTAACCTTCTTACTAGCTAACTAATTCTTCTTTCCATCAAGAATGTCCCTGCTACTTAGAACTCATGTGCAACAGCTAACACAGGAGCAAAGCAGCCCATTGTGTTTGTTTTGCATTTGCAGTTTTAATATTGTGTCTTTCTACATGCGTGGAGATCTGATATGTATACATTCTAAACGAATGTAACACTAAAAGTAACATACACCATCCATAATTAACTCCATTTGATTCGTATGGTTTTGCAACACTGCCCCAGTTTTCTGCCATCCCCCCGCCATCAATATGGTGTGTACAACATGAATCCCTCGTAAAAATTGGGACCTTTCTTGACCACTTGGATGCCTAGTCCAGCCAAGCAGGGGCTAGGTATGAAAATGGGTGTGCATATGTTAACACATTCCTTTGTAAATCAGAGATTCCCCAAAAGTGCAAATGGCTCACATCCTGGCTGCCTCTGCACAGGACATTACATCTGTTGTTACACATGGAATGCACAATTTCGACAGAAAAAAAGGATATTAATGGGTCCAACTCTGTTTTTCTAAGAGTCAACACAACAAATATCATAAGTACGCTTGGGGCATAGTTTTACAATAAGAAACATATTTTCAGTTATAGTGCACTTGTTGGTTTTATGATATGTTTATTTAAGCCATTTTGTATTACAATTATTCATCTCTTTTCATTCATTCAGACAGTATTCATCCAGCTGGAGGCCTCCAGATAATCTATCCTTCCTTTGACCTCGAACATCCCCCTAGAATCCATCCTCTCTCCAATGATTTCAAATGTATGCATGGAACTGCCAAGGATTCTGCTTTCTAAGCATGACAACTCCACCCACGATTATGCTGACAACATAGAACGTTTTGTTGGTAACCAATGACATGTATTGGTTGACAAATGTACCCTTGGTAGTATAACCTTCGATATCTGTGTCTATTTGAAACTAGGCAAATCAGTTAAGCCCAGGTGGGTTTTCCATCCCAAAGCTCACAAATTACACCAAATTATTGACTCCCACATCATTTGCATCAGATCAAAAAACACACAGTCACACACAGCATGTAAGTGACTATTCTAGTCACAGGCTGTTTCAAACTTCTTGTGCTCTTGGTCTGACAAAAGTGAGGTAGATGTCAATGCTGGAACCCAATAAATTGATGCAATGAGTGAGCTCTGGGAAGTAAAAATGTCATGGCTTAGCTAAAGGAACAGAAACAGAAAAATGCCCTCCACATTTCTTCTTCTTGAGAAAAACACTACGATCCATCTCTGTGTTTGTTCCCATGTCAATGAGGGATGTGGACTTCACTTCTGGATGTCAAATAACTCCCAGTCCTCCTTGAAGATGGTATTTCATGAAATCACCTGATTGATTATAGGAGAAACCAAAATTCATACAAATCTGTACAACCCTTGGAGAGCAAATCCGGCCCCCTACACTTCTCACATAAATATTTACTCTTATCATCAATAAAGTGGTCAACAATAACAAAGCCTGAATATGGGGTGCTGTGGTGCGCCAACAAAGATGGCCGCCTGATCTGGAAGCTCTGTGACTGCTAAGAAACTGTATTTAAAATCCTGCGGTTTGGCATGAGGTCCGGTGCAATGAGTTCAAGCTGTGCATATAGTACTCATCTGGGCATCATCAGAAGAAACTTGAGGGGAATCCGCTCAGTAACAAGCCCATATCGAGCGGTACTGCTGAAGCCAGCCGTTGGCCATCCTGTGTGCTGCGTGCCAAAATGACGGTGCTGAGATAGGTGCTGCGACTCACCTAAGTAGGGCGGACCGGAGACCTGGTGGAGCCAGACATCCATGACAGTGGGTGCTGGTGTAGGCGACCCTGTGAATTGTGGTTCTGGTGGCTGAGGGAGTGCGGCTGTAGAGCTGTGACTGCGGGCTCCCGCCGCTAGTCAGGTGCCCATACCAAGCGTAACATCAGGAGGCATACCGCCGGACTAGCTTTTGACACAGTGAAGGCTGGTGGGGCGAGGCCGAGTAGTAGCGGGTCAAGAGCACGAGCGGCTAGCCATAACGTGCCCGCTCCTTGGCGCTTGCCCTGCTTTCTCCCATCGGTGGCTGTGTGCTGGGTCAGGAGTGAGAGGGGGAGCTGCGACAGAGAAGGTACGTGCCTTGGGAGCATCGCTGGTCCCCCCGCGGCTGCCTGAGACAAGGCTCCCAGACACCCCAGGTGCCCAATACACCTGCCCGGGGGCCGCCAAGCATGCAGCCCTCCCCAGCACCGTCCTGCAGTGCTGCATACACAGCGCATCTATCCCTGGGTTGACCCGGCCCAGAGGCTATCCTTGAACACCATAATACAAGAGGGGAATCCGGGCTGCCCCCCACAGGAGCACATCCATGTGCCGTAACTTAATAGTGAAGCAGCGGTACCATACCAGCGTTTGGAGGAGCCCAGGGAGCGGGTCGCAAGCATCCCGGGCCGCAAAGTGAAGGGGGCACGACACGAATCCAACGGCCCAGGCCGAGCCCTCGGGTCGCCATTCTAGCCAATAGACCCAGCGGGAGTGGACCCTGAACACAAGGAACCCAGCCGGTCTACACGTGAGAGTTACTTGGGCGTTGAGAAACACTCCTAGCAACCCTTATCCAGAGTGGTTAGGGTCGGCCGCACTGAGGGGTGCAGACCCCCATGAGGGGGCACACCCTAATTGGACTTAGTCTGCTTGCTTGGCAACAACTATACAACAATACAAGGCTTTGGGAGTGCATGAAGCACGGACTGAACCTGCTCCAACTCAGCGCATCATCAGTCAGAAACGTCCTCATCAGGCATACCGTATGACCCGGTTCAGACAACTGCACTAGAATAGTAACTAACCCCCATCGGTCCATTGTCTACCCGACTGGGTCATGTCAAGAGAAGCCAGGGGTAACAAGAGCAAAAAAGGACCCATGGATGCCTTTACCAGCGCACACGGCACAGACGCACCACAGGGTTCCACCCAAGCAGCTGATACTAGCCCCCAGCCAGAAGCGATGCAAAACATGGATCCTCATATGAATACCCTGCATGCCGGGTTCACTGCAGTCAAATCTAAGCTTGATGGAATAGGTAGTACCATTGTCTCAATCAAAGCGGACATGCAAAAAATGAATGCCAGGGTTTCGGAGACAGAGAAAAGAGTGAGCACCCTAAAGGACACATCGACCACACATGGGAAAGCAATCGAAGAGATCCAGAAGAACCTCAAATCTATCCGGGAGAAGTGCAAGGTTCTTGAATCCAGATCCCGACACAATCATGTTAGGGTAGTCGGAGTGGCCGAGAAAACCATAAATGTGCCCATGGAGAAATACATGTAGGAACCCCTGCAGTCGCTGTTCCCGGAGGCCCATTTTCACAGTACTTTTTGATAGAAAGAGCTTATAGATCCCTGGCCCCGCCACCCAAACCCAGAGCCCCTCCACGCACGATAATAGCCTGGCTCGTAATTACAGGGACCGTGATTTAATCCTACACCTGTCACGGGAGAAAGGTGCCCTGACCCACGATTTCAATCGGATACACATCTACCCAGAGTTCTCCAACGGGGTCCAAACTGCCAGGCGCTCATTCGAGCAGGTGAAGAAAGCACTAGGCGAAAGGAAAATCCCGTATGCGATGCTGTTTTCTGCCAAATTACGACTTCAGCATGCAGGACGAGCACACTTTTTTGAATCACCCGGGGAAGCAATGTCCTATATCGAGTGACACATCCCTGAACCCCAGAGCAATGGATGACAAAGCAACGTGAAACCCCAAGTGCTTACCCTCAAGGTGAGCCTAATCATGGTATCGGAGCGCCGGCACACCCAAACTCACTGCAAACCAAAGTTACGTTGCACACGCATGTGGCAAACCCTGAGGTTGTAAGTTGTGGCAGCACATAGCCACCCTCTGAATCAGACTGTTTAGCTAAGTTTGGGGAATACACTATCCAGTTGGAGGGATTGTGAGGGAGGGTGGGGGTATGGGGACATTAGTAAAGTTAAAAAGCTGACACAGAAAACATGCATGGTGGGTACAGCAATGGCAATATGGGCAATATTAAGAAAATACGTAGTATATTATAGTCTTATCAGCCCCAAAGTGTAATATGAAACTCCTGTCATGGAATGTGCGGGCCCTGGTGAACCCTATAAAAGCCAGGAAAATACTTGCACATGCCAGGCGGCACAAAGTCGACATAGTATTCTTGCAAGAGACACATGCAACAACAAGAGTAGTGGACACATTGGCTAGAGAATGGGGACCTCTGAGAATCGGAACTGGGTACTCTACACAGGCCAGAGGTGTTTGCACCATCATTCATCGCTGCACTGGCTTGCAGCTTACTAAGTCAAGTGTTGACGTAGAGGGAAGATACGTAATATTATGGGGAACGTTGCACAATCATGATGTTATCCTGGTGAACACATATGGCCCTAACACTGACTCCCCGGAATTCTATTTACAAGTCATGACAATGGTGGCGCCATGTGGGAATGCAGAGATCATCTGGGGAGGGGACTTTAACATTATTCTACATCCTGATATGGATAGATCGGCTGGAACCCCAAGATCCCAATCCAGGGCTGCTAGGGCTATAATAAACAGCATATCTGATATCCTGCTGGTTGATGTTTGGAATTGCACCCGGCGCTGAAAGAATTTAACTTCTATTCATCAGTGCACTCTATGAGCTCACAGTAGAATTTTTGCTACTCTCCCCGGGACTGATTCCACGAGTGAGCGATTGCTGCATCCTTCCACAGACCATATCTGACCATTCGCCACTTTTACTATAAATGGACCTGGAGACCACAGAAAAGATACATCGCTCGTGGCGTATGCCGCCGTCCCTCCAAAGGGGTGAGATGAGCATAGAGCCTCTGAGAACCGAGATCAGGGAATTTTTCAGCATAAATGTAGGGTCGGTTTCCTCAACCGCCACGCTTTGGGAAGCATTTAGAGTATGGACCACGGGGCACCTCCTCTCTAAAGTGGGGGGCATACTGAAATCCATCAGGACAGACCTAAACCAACTGGAAGGCGATCTTTGGGTGCTAGAACAAGCACAGGCACCCAGCAAGGAGACTGTCAAGGCATTGCAAGAGCATCTGGTCAGGTTTAGAGCCTTGGCCGAAAAGGAAATAAAATCCATTAGGCAGCCGGCCAGAGCCAGGCGGTATGGAGAAGGCAACAAAGCCAGAAAGCCGCTGGCAAATCTAATTAATTAAAACAGAACAGGGGTTTATACCAATCACCTCCATCAACGGCACTGACAGAGAGGTCTACACGAAAGCCGATAAGATTAATAAAATCTTTCTGCACTTCTTCTCAGACCTATATAAGAACACCGACCAAGGTTCAGCCCATGAACTTGAGCAATACTTGTCAGCTATCCCCCTGCCTAGACTAGAGCATACAGATGCACCCATGCTGGAAAACCCAGTTCACCCCGGAGGAAATCATCTAAGCCATTAAAGACCTGATGGCTGGCAAGGCCCCTGGGCTGGATGGCCTCCCAGCCGATTTTTACAAGTGCTATGTAGATGAACTGACCTACGTGCTATTAACACTTTGAGAAGAAGCCCTAAAGACTGGCATGCTCCCGGAGTCCCCGAGTGTAGCTACGATAACTGTCCTGCTTAAGCCACATAAGCCTCCTCAAAACCCTAAATCATACAGACACCGAAATGTATGCCAAGGTCATAGCAAACAGACTGCTTCCCCATAAGAACAAGCTGATACACCCAGACCAATCAGGGTTCGTACCTACTAGATCCACATCCTTAAACCTGAGAAGACTCTTTGCGACTATATCACAATTAGACCCACATTCAGAGGTGGCTGCAGTAACACTCACGCTGAAAAAGCATTTGACTCTGTCTTGGCGCTACATGTATGCAATACTGCGCCGCATAGGGTTCAGCCAATACTTTCAAAGCTTTATCCGGGTGTTGTACAAAAACCCTAGTACTAGAATCCGTACTAACCACACTCTATCTCCAGCTTTTACTTTACAGTGAGGCACACGTCAGGGGTGCCCACTATCCCCCTTCATTTTCACACTCACGATAGAGGGGATGGCCGCACTCCTACGCCACAAACATTCAAACCGGGGCATTCCAATAGGCTGTTCCCTCCAGACGGTCTCGCTCTGTGCGGATGACACTCTCTTATATATACTTAATCCAAATACTAACCTACCACCGGTCATGCAGGACATCATTCAATCACATCGAGATGCTCTACCCAAACCTGACAGTACGCCGATACCCATTCCTACACCCCTCCCCACTTCCAATCCTCTCTTCTCCTTCAGAACGTCACTAAATCTGAAGTCGCTGACCTCATCCAACACATCAAACCATCAACATGTAAAGGGGACATCTGCCCACCTATCATCATCATAGAGTGCGCTGATGCCCTATCCCCCGTCATCACAGCATTTTTCAATGCATCCTTCGCCACAGGGACCGTACCACAAAGCCTTAAGGAAGCATGGGTCCGTCCACTCATAAAAAATATCTCTAGAGCTTACATGCCCAAACAACTATCGGCCCATAACCACAGTCCCCTTCTTTCTTAAAATTCTTGATAAAGCTGCCCACACACAGATCCAACATTACCTCGAGTCCAATGCCATCCTAGGCAAGACACAATCAGGCTTCCGCAAAGATCATGGCACATAAACTGCCCTCCTTGGCCTAAAAAACCAAATAACGTTGATAATGGGCAGGAGCAAACCAGCCCTCCTACTACTCCTAGACCTCTCTGCTGCGTTCAACCTGGTTGATCACAACATCCTCACTTCCCATCCAGCGAACGCAGCCCAATTCTCTAATCATGCCACCTCTTGGATAACCTCCATCTTGGAGAGCAGAGCCTTGAAAGTATACTCTGATCAGGCCAATGCAGACCCCACCACCATTCACTGTGAGGTTCCCCAAGGATCCTGCAATGCCCCTACCATATACAACCTATTCACGAAGCCCCTCTTCGACAAACTGGATTCGCTCTGCATATCCTACACAAACTATGCCAACGATACTCAGGTCCTCCTTCCCCTCTCTGGCGCCTACGACCAAGACAAGGCAGCCCTCCTTCAAATCTACACTACTATCCAAACCTGGATGGCAACTAATGGTCTATGCTTTAATGGGGACAAAACAGAGTTAATCCTTATATGCCCCAAGGAAATCTTGCCCAAACTCAACGAAAAATACGAAAACTTTAACATTGACAACACCATCATACCCGTCTCGTCCTCTGTAAAAACCCTATGAGTATACATAGACTCCACTCTCTCGATGACTCGCCACGTCAGCGCCATCTCCTCTGCTGCTGCTCACACCTCCAAACTCATTAATGCCATAAAACCCTTTCTAACCAGCCAAAACTGCCTTTCCATTGCCCGAGCCACGATCGGAGCAAAACTGGATTACTGTAATGCTCTCCTTGCAGGCACCTCAGCACAAAACATCAACAAGCTACAAATAGTACAAAACAATGCACTTCGAGCAGCCCTTAGCATCCCCAAAAAAGCCCACGTCACGCAGGCATGACAAGCCGCCCACTGGCTTCGCGTCAAAGAAAGAGTCGACTTCAAGATCCTTACCCTCACACCCAAATGCCTCAGTCTCTCCGCTCCACACTACCTATCAGAAACCATCACCAGAGTCACATCCACATACCCAATTAGAAAACACCATGCCAACCAACTCTGCATCTCTCCCATCAAAAGATTGAACGCCAGAGGCATCAGATTCCCCTTCATAACCCCTAGACTCTGGAACGCACTACCACACTCTCTAAGATCTGAAACGTCTTGCTTAGCCTTCCGCAAAACCTTGAAAACCACACTCTTTAAGTAACCTTGCTTGCTATGTCTCCCTCTCTCTGTCGTATCTTGCAAATTCCAATCTCCCCATGTCCTTCTACACTGTTGTCGCTCTTGTAACCAAACATGTATGCCTTGTAACGTCCTGTAACCAAGAAAGGTTTGCCTATGTAACCACCTGTAACTAAGTTTGCATCCCTATGTAACCAGCAAGCCTCTATGTAACAGCGCCATGATGCATACTAATAAATAAATAAATAAATAAATAAATAAGTCATTGAATTTGCTGAATTCTCAGGCTACAAAATTAAACAGGCCAAATCAGAAATAAATCCACTGACACCAAAGGTTACCAGATCAAAAGCCATGGCAAAGTTCTGCCGGTCGCCTAACTCCATACGATATCTGGGTATAATCATATCCACTGAGAGGGATGCACTGTACAATGCCAACTATGCACCCTACCTGACACAACTAGAAACTAAATTAACCCTCTGGAATAAACTGCCCATTTCATTGTATTGCCGCATTGCCCTTCTGAAAATGATGGTGGTCCCAAAGCTATTGTATTTATTTTGTAACATACCTATCTGGCCGGGCAAACCCTTCTTTGATAAACTGCAAAGAATAGCCTTAGGCTTTGTATAGGGGTGCGGAACGGTTAGACAGAGCTGGTCCAAACTAAGCGAAAGTATGGAGAGTGGAGGGTTGGCAGCGCCAGACATCACCCTCTATTATTATGCTGCACAGACTCACTACGTCAAATATTGGTTTCATGATACTGAATCATATCGCCACATGCAGGTGGAAAAACAAGCAGTAGCACCGGCAGAGATACGCTCTTGCATATTCAAGGAAAAACACGGTAGTCAGAGAGACGTGAGCCTGGTTACCTGCACCACACATGCTTGATCTGCGATTTTCCGAAGAGTGGGGTGCGCACATCCTTACTGGGAACATACCCCTTTATGGCACCACCCGGACATTACACCCGCGCATGACACTTCAATGCAAAGGAAGTGGGATCCCGATAAAGTCATGAAATTGGGGGACTTGTTCCCAAATGGGGAATTCGTGACATTGTCAGAGGTCAAAGACATAGCAGGGCAGGGGCTTACAATAGCTCTTCAATATCATTGCCTAAAATCAGCCATAAAACATAAATGGTCGTCGTTCCCGGTAGTACCGCCTCCCCATCAATTTATGTTAGATGTACTAAACCAAGATGGATTCAACGGCAATATCTCCAAGATTTATCGCACTATATAGTCCCATTCCCCCTCCCAAAATACCATGAAGTCTAAATGGGAGAGAGACCTGGGATTGGCAATTGATGACAACCAGTGGGTTAGGTACTGCTAATACACCAAAAATATATCATTAAATACCAAACTCAGGCTGATCCAATATAAATTACTGAATCACTTACATGTTACCCCTGGGAAAGTCGCCAAGTTCAACAAGTCCAAACAATCTGTTTGCCCTAAATGCCAGGCTCCGGAAGCCAACTCTATCCATATGTACTGGGAATGCCCCCCCACTAGACGGTTCTGGGAAGATGTAGCCGCCTGTATCAGCGATATCCTGTGTGCCCGAATCCCAGTCACCCCACTGAAATACCTCCTGGGGGATATAGGCAAAGCCCAGACTGAGGCTCGAAGACTCTTTTCTGTTGCAACGGTCATGGCCAAACGCAATATCCTTCGGTGCTGGAAAGCAAAATCTGCCACCACGATTCAAATGTGGCTTCGAGACTTGATTGAGACACAAGACTGTGAAGTGGGATACATAGGTCTTTGCGCACCAACCAACCCCCCAAGGGATATATGGGTTACCCTCCGTAGATTACTGGACTCGCGCAGCCAGCCCTCAGTAATATTGGAGTAATACTACCCTAGGGTCCAGCCCCTGGGTATAGAAAAGTCGATGAAATTAATGTCTGTATGTATAACAAGTTGTTTAAAGAAATACCATGCAATGTATTGTTTGCCATTCAGCAATATGTAATTTTTATGTCAGCCAATAAATAAAGTTTCAAAAAAAAGAAAAACTGAATATCTCACACACAAACTGACTATTGTCTGCCGTATCCATCCCACCCACACCCAATCCATGGCATGACTGTAAATCCAAATGTGAAAAAAGGAGAAAAAAAGCCACCTCGCTGGAACATCCCTGGCATTCAAAATATCCCTTTCTCTCTAAAATGCAGGGGGCACATTTTGCCAGTCTCTGGGATCTTCAAAGAAATGTATGTGACACTTGTCTATGTGTTGGAACTGTTTTAGAACCTTCTTTCAAGATCTGTGGGATTTCCATTTTGTTTTGAGGTGGGTTGGAGGCACTGAACATTAGTGGCTTTTGAGCTTCCCTGCACTGTCTCAAAACAACACATAGTTTACCACCAGCATGTATTTTCAAGTTGGTGTTAATCCTATGGATTCCTATATATTCTGCCTGATTTTTACACCAGGTAAAGCGGCCAGATGCTATAAGGACCCATTTGTAAATGCCCCCCGCAATCGTTAATTATGAGAGGCATTTAGAGTTTTTCCCAAATGTAGTAGAACATATACAGGCCGATTCATGGAATAAATGTGCGCTGAAAATCTCCACACAGGCGTGCGAAAGCGTGCGAATCACAGCGCAAGTGTGAAAATCGCAAAGCAGGCATGCGAAATCCACGCACATCGATTCATGGAAGTCCGTGCGCGTGTAAATTCTGGGATGTGCGCTAAAATTCTGCATGGCGCACGCGAGCGCACACGTCATCAAACAGCGATCAAACGGCATGCGCTACGTGCACAGCGAAAGCGCACATAGCGCGCCGCACACAACAAAAGTAGGCGTAACACGGGGCGTAACACGCGGAATGGGGAACAACGCGTGAAATTGTGGGCATTACGGGGGAAGTACAGGAGGCAAATCCGCGGAACGCCCACACGCGCGCCTACAACATGTATTCATGGAATCGAACAGGGCAAATGCGTGTGCACAAAAGACGCGCTAATCCAGAAACACGTACGCCAGCAGGAAGCAGGCGTACACGTGCCCACGCAGCATAAAAGTGCATGCAAACAACAAACAAGCTCAGACGCTACGGTGAATATACCGTTCCTCGCAGCAGTGGCCGTGGGACACCGTAGGAGGAGGAGGATAGTCAGGGCCAGAATTTTTACACCCAGGACCAGCCTTTTTGGGATGCCTGATGACCAGGTGTATGGGAGGTAAAGGTTTCCACCTCACATAATACTCAACCTGGTGAGTGAATGGGAGGATGACCTCACATCACCCACCCTGTGCTCCCAAGCACTGAGCCCCTTGGAAAAGGTGCTCAATGTACTGCACTTCTTGGCCACTGGTTCATTTCAGCGGACAAGTGCCATAGTGGGGGGGGGTGTCAGAGGCCACGCAGTCACGCTGCCTGCACCAGGTGTTGGCCACCATGACTGCATGCCCATCGATCCGCAGGCACATATACCTGCCCAGAACACCTGCAGAAAGGCAAGCTGCCGTCCAGGATTTATACGGGGTGGCACACTTCCCCAAAGTGCTAGGTGCCATTGATTGCACCCATGTGGCTCTTCGTCCTCCCAGGGCAACTGAGCACATCTATAGAAACCGGAAGCACTGGCATTCCATCAACGTGCAGGTAGTATGTGATGCCAAGGGAATCATCACCTCAGTATATGCCAACTATCCAGGGTCCACCCATGACAGTTTCATCTACAGAATGTCAACCCTAAACCGGGACCTAGAAGCTGGGCGGCATGGTGATACATGGCTGCTTGGTGAGTATAAATGCCGCTGCACATGCATGCATGTCAGATGCTGAGTAATGTCACAACCCCACTAATGATACCCATCATCACCACCCAAGGGGACAATGCCTAGCCTCTGAGCACCCACATGATGACGCCAATTCAGAACCTCACCACACCACCCGAGGTAAGATACAACACAGCCCATAGCAGGAGGGTGTGTGTGTGAGGAACCCAAGCATCTAACCCAAACACAGGACAAGCCTGCATGTGCACAGCCGAAATACACAGTGGATGCCCACGGGAGCCACATAAGGCAACACACTGTAAAAAAAAAAAAAAAAAAAAGCAAAAATGGCCATGTGGGGGTCAGGGGGGGCACCCAGGAGGTTTGAGGACAGGGTGCACACCAACAGCTACCTGCGTGAATGTCGTGAGAAAAAAAAATACCTCCATGGGCTCAAGGCCTGCACGGCTACGCTAGTGTGGGAGGAGTGCTGCTGTCGCTCTCATCACCCTCTGCTGCTGCATCAGGAGGTGGTGGTGCTATGGGAGGCAGCCCACGCAAAGCCCTGGTATGGTCCTCCATGGCAGCAAGCATGCGGGTGTGGAAGGTCTCGTTCTGGAGGATGATAGTACGGAGATCCCCATGCAGCACCTGACGGGCTGCCTGCATTTCTGCACGCATGGCCTCCCGTGATGCCCGGATCTCCTCCCGAGTTGCCTTCAGCTCAGCTGAGAGCGGACGTGTGAGCTGCTCCAGCTGCTGTTCTGACCTTAAATTTCGGGAAGCCTCAAGTTCTCCCAGAGTCTCCCTGAGGTTATGGAGTTCTACCCTAAGGGCTTCCCTGTGGCCCTGTGACTCTATAGATATGGCTTTGCGCAGAGTCTCCAGTGCCGCCCGTCGGTCCCTGTTGGACGCCAACATGTCTTCCCTGTGTGATTGGCAAATGGAGTCTGTTGCCTGCTGTTGTTGCTCCATCTGCCTTTCAGGGGGGAGAATGGAAGTGGCCACTCTCTCCATTGCCTGAGCCATCATTTCAACCGATGCTCCCTTTTGGACTGCTATACTGTAAATGGAGTTTTCCCATACAGTATTGCCTGGTGGCGTACCGCCACCGCGTCGGCGGGCACCACACCTGTTCGGGGCAAGGCGATCTGGCACTGCCTGAGGCTGCAGGACTGCATTCCCCCTCTGATCTGCTGGGCCAGGAACAGGATCAGATGTTGTGAAGTGTGACCCTGCATCTGTAACTGCCAAAGGCGGACTTACCAACACTGAGGTTGGACAGAACAGAATCCCTGCCAGAAACACTCACCTGCGACTGCACATAAGTCTCATCATCCGATTCAGCACCTGAATAGTGGTCTGGGGAGGTGCACCCAGAGACACCCCTGGACAGTTTGGTCTGCAGTAAGATTGGGTTTTCACCCACCAGCACACACCGTCCCTCACTGGTGCCCGGTCGTGCCTGAGATTCCTCCTGGGTCTGCACCATCTCCTCAACCTCAACAGCATCAAGTGCGTCATCACCTGCAAAAACATGAAAGACAAAAAATGGAAACAGGCATGAGCACCATAGCACACACATAGGCCTGACAAGCCAGAGATCCAGTACATGATTTACACATGTCCCACAGGACTATAACCCTGGCATGCATGCACTGTCAATGAGTTGGAACGGGAGGCAAAAAGCAGGCACTGAGGACACCAAGATGGAAAAGCAACACATTTGCTGCATGCTGGGTATCACTGGCATCACACATTAGCCTGTGAGTGGCATGTCCAATACACATACATGACACATGCCAGCACACAGATGGCATGTAGCATAGCCATGGTACATTTGACAAGTACAGCCAAATATAAGTGAATGAGTACTGTCACCCAACCATGTGAGATGGACATGATGAGATGAAAAATGCTACATAGTTTGACAAAATACGCATGTGCCACACACTGCAACACATCCAGTGTACAATAATACAGGGATGGCAGGCAGATGTACACATCAATGGTTGGTCACTTCAACATGACAGGAAACAACTATCATGTACCAAATTCAAACATGCCCCAAATATTAATATGAGCAGGCCAAACCTCAATCAGCCTGAATGGTCTAATCATTCACATAACAAGGTAACAAATGTGGGCCAATGTGGGGTGTAATCAATGACAGAAGCATGTCACATATGTGGCGGCATTAGGGCGGATAAATGTGTTGCAAAAATGGGAGAATTGAAACAATCAGGCTGAATGAACCCTGAAAAAATATGAACAATGTTGTTGAAAGATGACAGTTCAAGGGCAACTGCAGTAATGTTGCGCTAATTGGCTACTGTGGGCAGAAGGGATACTGTCATACCCAAATTCAAGGCCGGTGAATGTTTGGGAGGAAGCACATGGGTGACCCATACCACTCAGGAGTACACACCCTCACCTGGCACTCAATCAGAACCCATCACCCAAACAACATACACATGGATTACACACACAGGCATGGGCACTCACCGACAATGCGTCGTAATCTGGTAGGTCTCCCACGCCTTGGATCTGTTCCTCTGTGACGAAGGTTCCAGCAACAGACTCATGCTCAGTGAGTTGGTTGTCCTCTGGTGGAGACCCACCGTCAGTCACCAGAGTAGAGGCATGATTTGAGGCCAGCTTGTTCTTTGCTCTGCGTTTCAGGTCATTCCACCGCTTGTAGCAATCATCAGCCGTGCGCCTCACAAATCCAAGGGCACCAATGATGTCCGCGATGGTCTGCCAGTGTGCCTTACGTTGACCAGGTGTGGTCTTGAACCCTGCAGTCACCACCATTTCGTGGCTATGTGCTGACACATAGGCCACAAGTGCATCAAGTTCGGCGTCATTAAAGCTAGGCTTCCTTGATGTGCCGGAGTGTGTAGCCGTGTCTGGGGTCTCAGCCTGTAGTGCCAGAGCACCCTTCTTCTTTTTCAAAGTTGGTGTAGATCCTGAGTGGCTTACGCCACTCTGGTCAGTAGGGGCACAAGTGCCGGTGGATTGGGTACTAGGAGTGTATGAATGCACAATGACTACAGGTCTTGGTGCAGGCATTGGCTGCAGGGTGATGTTGGCAGGGCCAACGTCGGTTTGAAGGACCTGGACCGACACTGTCCCGGCTGGGAGACTCAGAGCTGGGGTGGATAGAGCTGCAGCTGCCCCTGCAGACTCCCCACCTTGCCTACTTGAGGCAGCTGATGACATTGCTGCCCCAGATCCACGTGGCCTGGTGACAGCAACTTGCACCGCCACACGTGACTTAGACTTGCTGACCTGGAAGTCAGCCTGGGAGTCATCCTGTGCTGGTTCAGGTGCCAAAATGGGCTGGTCCAACAAGGGCTGAGCCGGGATGGTGTCAGCTACGTTTCCCACAACCATGGGGGGGGCATGGGTGTCCCTGATGAGTCCTCCACACACGGGGGTCTAGGGGCACCCTGCAAATCCTGGCCACGTCCCCTACCGCGCCCACCACACCCACCTTTTGGAGGTCAGCCACCTTTGCCTCCCTTACCGCTTGATCTCCGCCCAACCATGGCACTGATGTTGTTGTGCGTATGGGAGTAGCAGTAAACTATTGTCCTGGACAATTGGGGGTGAAAGGGGTAGGGTACTAGATGGAATTCGTACCCTAGTGCTCTAGCAAGGCTGTCTGTGAACCCTGGGGGAAGATGACAGGTCACGCAACGCACAGGCTCCCCGAAAACAAAAATGAACATGCACGCAACCCCTCGTAGACCACGTGCGTGGAAAAATGAACCCGCACTACGCTGTGGCTACCAGAAACACAAAAATAAGCGTACGCGTAATACACACAGCTGACAATGACCTCTGAAGGGGTACGCGACACACGGGGCGAGCACAGTTGGTGAATACGTGCGCGACTCACCGTATGCCTGGAAAAAGAATGTGAAAAAGACGCGCGTGTGCGCATTAGCAACACCCCCGCCAAATGAAGAACTGTATGCTGTCTGAGAAACAGGACAAAAGAAGAAGTGAATGCTGTTTGAGGAAACAGGCCAAAATAAGGATTGAATGCTGTTAGAGGTAACAGGGAATACGAACTTGAACCGTTGTGAAGTAATCGCGTGTGAACCGACTAGAAGTACAAAATTCACCCACTCACTCTACACGAAAAGCACATACAAGAAAATGGCGTCCTACACGTATCTTTTCAACCGGCCCACACGTACAACATCACTTACGCGTGTACGCTCTAAGGCCCTTTCCTCCAATTACACAAGCTGACACTCGGACGTGTAGTTTTTGCACGTGTACAATGAACATGCACCCGTGTTGAGGGAAACGCCCTTGCGCGTCACGTCACAGACGCGCTTAGGGCCTTTGGTCCAATGAATACGCGTACGTGCTGTGTCTTCATGTGCTGATTCACTATGTACCCGTCACGAGGGAAACACCCGTGCACGTAACGTCACAGACGCGCTTACGCGCTAAGAGCGTTTCCTCGAATTACACGCTGACGTGCAATTTTTTCAAGTGCCAAATCACTCCGTATCAAGCTGGCCATGCGACAACACACGGAAGACCACGCTCCTTCCCAGAAGGCTGAATTACTGCCCCCAAGAGCCCCGAGCACGCTCCCACCTGCCATCTGCTGCTGCCTGCCTGCCTGCTGCCCACGTGCCCTGCTATTTGCTGCCTGCACGTCAGCCAGGGGTGCAGTTGCTGTGACCACCCCTGCTGGAACCGAAGACTCCCGAATGGGATACCATCGCTCCACAGCCCAGCCCCAGGACCCAGTTGCCCACCCACACCTGCCTCTGGGGTTGCCATGTTGGGCACAACACTATCTGGCACCACTGGCAACCCCCAGCCAGAGAGGCAGAGGGCCACCAGCTTCAGTGCCAGGGAAGTTGGTGTCCTGGTGGAGCAAGTCCTTGGGCAGTATGATGCCCTCTTTGGAAGTTTGCGCGCCGACAATGAAGGACGGACCAGGAGCTGGATGGCCATCGTGACTGCCATCAACGAGGAGGGGGTGGCAGTCCGCGACATCAAACATGTCCGGAAGTGCTGGGAGGACTTCAGGTCCAGGACCCTCGACAAGGCCCAGCGCCTCTTGAAGGCAGCGGATGCCAAGGGGTGCCGGGGCCAGCTGTCAGACCACCAAATGAGGGTCCTGTAACACATACACCCAGCGCTCCACGTCCAGGTCCTTGAGAGGCAGACCCGTCTGGAGTCGAGCAGTAAGTGTACATGCATACTGATTGGATGCTGCGAGTGTTGTGGTGTGTCAGTAGTGTGCAGGTTATACATGTGTTTTTGTAGGGCCATGTATGGATGTGTATGTACAGGGGCGTGAGGCTGACACATGTGAGTCCTCTCATGTGTGAGACAAATGGATAGTGTAAGTGTTGGTAAGCATGCAGGCCAAATGCAGGTGTGGGAGCACACAAATTTGCATTGCTGTGTATGTACGTTGGCATGGTTGTGGTGTCACCCATGGATGGTGGTTCCAGCTGCATGTATCTGCACTGTGTGCATGCGTGTGTATTTGACAAGTGTGCAACTACGATGCAACATGGATGCATGTGGCACTGACATGTAGAAGGCCGAATGCCAGATGTGACGATGACATGTTGACCTCCAACTCCCTGCGAATTGCCTCGAGGCACTCGGCCCGCCTCAGTGCCCTCCACATGGAGTTCTCCACCCTGACCATTGTGAGCTGTGCCTCTTCCGCCCGCTGCCGCTCCGCATCTATGGCGTGGCCCAACCGCGGCCACACGGAAGACACTTGTAATCCTGGGTTCTCCTGCCCTCTGGCCGATGCCTGCCCCTCCGATGTTCAAGGCCCCGAGCCATCATTGCTCCCACCATGTTGCTGCTGCTGCTGTGCCTGTGCCTGCGCCCTGGCTCTTGCTGCCTGCATGTCCTCCTCCGGCTGGAGTGCAGTTGTCATGGTGGCCACCCCTACTGGACGTCCGATTCCCGACTGTGGCAGGGATGTGTCCTCCACCAGCCTGGCTGCTGGGTCAGAGGCAGCTCCACAGGGTACCCAGGTGATACATGGGTGGGAAGATGGCATGGAGGACGACTGGCGCATAGGGGGTTCAGGTGAGCAGAGGGTCGCAAGAAGGTCCAGCACACAGAGGAATCCAGCACTGGTGACCCGTCCCAGTAGGTCAACACGGTCAAGGAGGCATCCGAGATGACGTGCAGTGTCTTCACGAAAACCCTAAAGGTCACCTCGCATGCCCCGTTGACGCAACGCTATTCCAGCCAGGACAGGCTCAACCCGGTCCCGGATAGCCACGTCCGCAGGGAGAGGAAGGCCAGTTGTTGTGCACCCATCCCCTCCCTGAAAACGAGTCTGGACGTAGGCATCCCTGCTGGTGCCGGATGATGCAGTCACAGGATCAGGGACAGGATTACACACAGGCACCTCCGCGGCGGCCTGTGCTGCCTCCTGTCCCTGCCCCTGCAATGCACCACTAGCACCAGTGGAATCCCAACCTCCAGACCCCGTGTGTGTCCCTTCCACGGCCTCCTCCTCCACCAAACCCCCCACCAACCTGGATGACTCCATGCCATCTTCCTCCGTCGGACCCTGTGGGGTCTCAGCTGCACCTTCTGCTGCCAAGGAGTCCATCTCCGACCTCCGCCTCTTGGACCTACCCTCGGCAGCCGCGGCCTGGGACGCGGCACCAGACACCTCACTCCCCGAAGAGATGACAATCTGGGAGGGGAGCCGGCCCTTGCGTCTCCAGCTGGTGGTGCGATCCCTGCTGCTTTGCTCCACAGCACCCTCTCCGCCCCCTTCATCAGATGACGTTGCAGACAGGGAGAGATAGAACACAGGCATCAGGGCACTGAACAATGGACTGATACACACATGACAGTTGTACATGAGTGGCAGTGTCAAACTTCAGACATGACATCACACTCCCTAACACACATGTCATTTCTACTCACACACATGAGCAATTCCACAGCAATATTGCACCAGGCAGCACCATCCATACACATACAACAGCATCAGCATCCGAAGGTGAGCCTGATGTCACATGAAACACGGGGAGTGCACAACACATGCACACACACCAACACACTTACATGCATGTGTACATGTCCACCAACTGTCACAGTGATGAGATCGCCATCCATGTCACTTCTGGAATTCAGCCTTCTACATGTCAGTGCCACATGCATCCATGTTGCATCACAGTTGCACACTTGTCAAATACACACAAATGCACACAGTGCAGATACATGCAGCTGGAACCACCATCCATGGGTGACACCGCAACCATGCCAACGTACATACACAGCAATGCAAACTTCTGTGCTCCCACACCTGCATTTGGCCTGCATGCTTACCAACACATACACCATCCATGTGTCTCACACATGAGAGGACTCACATGTGTCAGCCTCACGCCCCTGTACATTCACATCCATACATGGCCCTACAAAAACACATGTATAACCTGCATACTACTGGCACACCACAACACGCACAATGTCCAATCAGTATGCATGTACACTTACTGCTCGACTCCAGACGGGTCTGCCTCTCAAGGACCTGGACGTGGAGCGCTGGGCATATGCGTTCCAGGACCCTCATTTGGTGGTCTGACCGCTGGCCCCAGCGCCCCTTGGTATCCACTGCCTTCAAGAGGCGCTGGGCCTTGTCGAGGGTCCTGGACCTGAAGTCCTCCCAGCGCTTCCGGACATGTTTGATGTCGCGGACTGCCACCCCCTCCTCGTTGATGGCAGTCACGATGTCCATCCAGATCCTGATCCGTCCTTCATTGTCGGCGCGCTAACTTCCAAAGAGGGCATCATACTGCCCCAGGACTTGCTCCACCAGGGCACCCACGTCCCTGGCACTGAAGCTGGTGGCCCTCTGCCTCTCTGGCTGGGGGTTGCCAGTGGTGCCAGATGGTGTTGTGCCCGACATGGCAACCCCAGAGGCAGGTGTGGGTGGGCAACTGGGTCCCGGGGCTGGGCTGTGGAGCGATGGTATCCCAGTCGGGAGTCTTCGGTTCCAGCAGGGGAGGTCACAGCAACTGCAACCCTGGCTGACATGCAGGCAGCAAATAGCAGGCACGTGGGCAGCAGGCAGGCAGCAGCAGGTGGCAGGTTGGAGCGTGCTCGGGGCTCTTGGGGGCAGTAATTCGGCCTTCTGGGCAGGAGCATGGTCTTCCGTGTGTTGTCGCGTGGCCAGCTTGATACGGAGTGATTTGGCACGTGAAAAAATTGCACATCAGCATGTAATTCGAGGAAAGGCCCTTAGCGCGTAAGCGCGTCTGTGACGTAACGTGTGCGGGTGTTTCCCTCGTGACGGGTGCATAGTGAATCAGCACGTGAAGACACAGCATGTACGCTAATTCATTGGACCAAAGGCCCTTAGCGCGTAAGCGCGTCTGTTACGTGACGCGCAAGGGCATTTCCCTCAACACAGGTGCATGTTCATTGTACACGTGCAAAAACTGCACGTCCGAGTGTCAGCTCGTCTAATTGGAGGAAAGGGCCTTAGCGCGTACACGTAATTGACGTTGTACTTGTGGGCTGGTTGAAAAGGTACGTGTAGGACGCCATTTTCATGTACGTGCTTTTCGTGGAGAGCGAGTGGGTGAATTTTGTACTTCTAGTCGGTTCACACGCGATTACTTCACAACGGTTCAAGTTCATACTCCCTGTTACCTCTAACAGCGTTCAATTCTTATTTTGGCCTGTTTCCTCAAACAGCGTTCACTTCTTCTTTTGTCCTGTTTCCTCAGACAGCATACAATTCTTCTTTGGCAGGGGTGTTGCCAACACGCACACGTGCGTCTTTTTCACGTTCTTTTTCCAGGTATACGGTGAGTCGCGCACGTATTTACCAACTGTGCTTGCCCCGTGTGTCGCGTACCCCTTCAGAGGTCATTGTAGGCTGCGTATATTACGCATACGCTTATTTTTGTGTTTCTGGGTGCCACAGCGTAGTGCAGGTTCTTTTTTCCACGCACGTGGTCTGCGAGGGGTTGCGTGCACGTTCGTTTTCGTTTTTGGGGTGCCTGTGCATTGTGTGACCCGTCATCTTCCCCTAGGGGTCACAGACAGCCTTGCTATAGCACTAGGGTACGAATTCCATCTAGTACCCTACCCCTTTCACCCCCAATTGCCCAGGACAATAGTTTACTGATACTCCCATACGCACAACAACATCAGTGCCATGGTTGGGAGGAGACCAAGCGGTAAGGGAGGCAAAGGTGGCCGACCTCCAAAAGGTGGGCGTGGTGGGCGCGGTAGGGTTGTGGCCAGGATTTGCAGGGTGCCCCTAGACCCCCGTGTGTGGAGGACCAATCAGGGACACCCATGCCCCCCCTATGGTTGTGGGAAAAAGTAGCTGACACCATCCCAGCTCAGCCCTTGTTGGACCAGCCCATTTTGGCACCTGAACCGGCACAGGATGACTCCCAGGCTGACTTCTAGGTCAGCAAGTCTAAGCCACGTATGGCGGTGCAAGTTGCTGTCACCAGGCCACGTGGATCTGGGGCAGCAATGTCATCTGCTGCCCCAAGTAGGCAGGGTGGGGAGGCTGCAGGGGCGCCTGCAGCTCTATCCACCCCAGCTCTGAGTCTCCAAGCCGGGACAGTGTCAGTCCAGGTCCATCAAACCGACGTTGGCCCTGCCAACATCACCCTGCAGCCAATGCCTGCACCAAGACCTATGGACATTGTGCATTCGCACACTCCTAGTACCCAGTCCACCGGCGCTTCTGCCCCTACTGACCAGAGCGGCGTAAGCCACTCAGGATCCGCACCACCTTTGAAAAAGAATAAGAAGGGTGCTCTGGCACTACAGGCTGAGACCCCAGACACGGCTACACACTCCGGCAAGTCAAGGAAGCCTAGCTTTAATGACGCCGAAGTTGATGCACTTATGGCCTATGTGTCGGCACATAGCCGGGAAATGGTGGTGGCTGCAGGGTGCAAGACCACACATGGTCAACGTAAGGCACAGTGGCAGACCATCGCGGACATCATTAGTGCCCTTGGATTTGTGAGGCGCACAGCTGATGATTGCTACAAGCGGTGGAATTACCTGAAACGCAGAGCAAAGAACAAGCTGGCCTCAAATCATGCCTCTACTCTGGTGACTGGCGGTGGGTCTCCACCAGAGGACAACCAACTCACTGAACATGAGTCTGTTTCTGGAACCTTTGTCACATAGGAACAGATCCAAGGTGTGGGAGACCTACCAGATTACGACGCATTGTCCAGTGAGTGCCCATGCCTGTGTGTGTAATCCATGTGTATGTTGTTTGGGTGATGGGTTCTGATTGAGTGCCAGGTGAGGGTGTGTACTCCTGAGTGGTATGGGTCATCCATGTGTTTCCTCCAAAACATTCACCGGCCTTGAATTTGGGTATGACAGTATCCCTTCTGCCCACAGTAGCCAATTAGCACAACATTACTGCAGTTGCCCTTGAACTGTCATCTTGCAACAACATTGTTCAGATTTTTTCAGGGTTCATTCAGCCTGATTGTTTCAATTCTCCCATTTTTGCAAAACATTTATCAGCCATAATGCCACATATGTGACATGCTTATTTCATTGATTACACCCCACATTGGCCCACATTTTTTACCCCGTTTTGTGAATGATTAGACCATTCAGGCTGATTGAGTATTGGCCTGCTCACATTCATTTTTGGGGCCTGTTTGAATGTGGTACATGATAGTTGTTTCCTGTCATGTTGAAGTGACCAACCATTGATGTGTACATCTGCCTGCCATCACTGTATTATTGTACACTGGATGTGTTGCAGTGTGTGGCACATGCGTATTTTGTCACACTATGTAGCATTTTTCATCTCATCATGTCCATCTCACATGGATGGGTGACCGTACTCATTCACTGATATATGGCTGTACTTGTCAAATGTACCATGGCTATGCTACATGCCATCTGTGTGCTGGCATGTGTCATGTATGTGTATTGGACATGCCACTCACAGGCTAATGTGTGATGCCAGTGTTACCCAGCATGCAGCAAATGTGTTGGTTTTCCATTTTGGTGTCCTTAGTGTCTGCTTTTTGCCTCCCGTTCCAACTCATTGACAGTGCATGCATGCCAGGGTTATAGTTATGGTCATGTGTGACATGTGTAAATCATGTACTGGATCTCTGGTTTGTCAGGCCTATGTGTGTGCTATGGTGCTCATGTCTGTTTCCATTTTTTGTCTTTCATGTTTTTGCAGGTGATGACGCACTTGATGCTGTTGAGGTTGAGGAGATGGTGCAGACCCAGGAGGAATCTCAGGCACGACCGGGCACCAGTGGGGAACGTGGAGTGGTGGTGGGTGAAAACTCAATCTTACTGCAGACCATACTGTCCAGGGGTGTCTCTGGGTGTACCTCCCCAGACCTCTATTCAGGTGCTGAATCGGATGATGAGACTTATGTGCAGTCGCAGGTGAATGTTTCTGACAGGGATTCTGTTCTGTCCAACCCACCTGCACCAGGGGTAGAACCCTCTATGGGGATTTCAGTGTTGGTAAGTCCGCCTTTGACGGTTACGGATGCAGGGTCACACTCCACAACATCTGATCCTGTTCCTGGGCCAGCAGATCAGAGGGGGAATGCAGTCCTGCAGCCTCAGGCAGTGCCAGCACAGCAAGGTGCAGATCGCCTTGCCCCGAACAGGTGTGGTGCCCGCCGACGCGGTGGCCGTACGCCACCAGGCAATACTGTATGGGAAAACTCCATTTACAGTATAGCAGCCCAACAGGGAGCATCGGTTGAAATTATGGCTCAGGCAATGGAGAGGGTGGTCACTTCCTTTCTCCCCCTTGAAAGGCAGATGGAGCAACAACAGCAGGAAAACAGACTCCATTTGCCAATCACACAGGGAAGACATGTTGGCGTCCAACAGGGACCAATGGGCGGCACTGGAGACTCTGCGCAAAGCCATATCTATAGAGTCACAGGGCCACAGGGAAGCCCTGAGGGTAGAACTCCATCTACCCTCAGGGAGACTCTGGGTGAACTTGAGGCTTCCCCAAATTTAAGGTCAGATCCGCAGCAGGAGCAGCTCACACGTTCGCTCTCAGCTGATCTGCAGGCAACTCGGGAGGAGATCCGGGCATCACGGGAGGCCATGCGTGCAGAAATGCAGGCAACCCGTCAGGTGCTGCATAGGGATCTCCGTACTATCATCCTCCAGAACGAGACCTTCCACACCCGCATGCTTGCTGCCATGGAGGACCATACCAGGGCTTTGCGTGAGCTGCCTCCCATAGCACCACCACCTCCTGATGCAGCAGCAGAGGGTGATGAGAGCAACAGCAGCACTCCTCCCACACTAGCATAGCCGTGCAGGCCATGAGCCCATGGAGGTATCTTTTTTTCTCGCATAATCCACGCAGGTGGCTGTTGGTGTGCACCCTGTCCTCGAACCTCCTGGGTGGCCTCCCCTCCTGGCCCCCACATGGCCATTTTTGATTTTTTTTTACAAATTTTATTTTAAATGTTTTCTTTTTTACAGTGTGTTGCCTTGTGTGGCTCCCGTGGGCATCCACTGTGTATTCCGGCTGGGCACATGCAGGCTTGTCCTGTGTTTGGGTTAGATGCTTGGGTTCCTGACACACACACCCCTCCTGCTTCCTGTTTCCATGGGCTTGCAAAGGGTGTGACCACGTGACAGTGACTTACACAGTGACATTGGTCTCCCATGAGCTGTGTGGGCAGTCTGTAGTCATAACTGTGTGGACATCCCTAGTGGGGTTTGTTTTTGTATTGAACACTGCATGGTGTATTGATATGTGCTTGTGCATCCATGTCTTTCTCCTTATTCGCAGGTACCTTCTTCATGTCTCCACAAGGCCGTCTCCTTTGCAGATGCAGTTCATGTTGTATGCAGTACACTGACACATTTGCCTGACAGCAACACTCTGCAGTTGGAAGGGGTGGATGTGCTGGATTATTCAGGTTGTAAGACTTGCACTACTTTGAGTTTGTACTGTCATATTTTGGCATTGTTTCATGCTGTGTTGCTGTATTGTGTTGCTGGTAAGTATTTGGTCATGTGTGCTGTTTGTTATTGATTACTAGGAGCATATTGTCTGTGGCCTCTTCCCATTTGGGACAGTGCAGTTTGTGACACTTGTGTCATGAGTTGTGCATTCCTTTGTTTGTTTTCACATTGCACGACATGCCATGGTGTGTTGGGTGGCGGACATGGGGAGGGGTTGGGTGACATGGCGCTATTTTCATGTTGTATTTTGCAAGGGGGTAGTCATTCATGCAGCATAAATGTGTGTCTTTTTCTGACACAGCATTGATTGTCTTTCGGTAGTTAGGGATGCACACAATGTAACACTTCCAGGTGACCAATCTCAGGCTGGTATGGTTGTGACAGTTGAGTGTCCCTTATGTCATCATCATTGATTGTCAGCTGGTATGTGCCAGG
This sequence comes from Ambystoma mexicanum, assembly GCF_040938575.1. Classification (NCBI taxonomy): domain Eukaryota; kingdom Metazoa; phylum Chordata; class Amphibia; order Caudata; family Ambystomatidae; genus Ambystoma; species Ambystoma mexicanum. The sequence goes on along the minus strand of NC_090939.1, from coordinate 675,490,759 downwards.
GCTGTGTGCAGTCCACAGGGGTGTGATTTTAGGTGAAGTAATTAGCCACCAGCTGCATACGGGCTGCCTCACCACTTGCCCTTTCCCCTCCCATGCGCAGCGGCCGTGCATGTGGTTGGGGATGTGGGGGCACCACCATGTCCACCGGCAGGCCCCGGCGGGTTGCAACGTTGTGCAGGACACATGCTGCCACTTTGATCCTGCACACTACTGGAGGCGCGTATAGCAGCTGCCCACCAGAGCAGTCAAGGGAGTGAAAGCGTGACTTGAGCACTCCGAATGTGCGCTCCACTATGCTCTGGGTTGCAATATGGGCTGTGTTGTATCTTACCTCGGGTGGTGTGGTGGGGTTCCGAATTGGCGTCATCATGTGGGTGCTCAGAGGGTAGTCACTGTGCCCTGGGGAGGTGATGATGGGTATCATTAGTAGGGTTGTGACATTACTCAGTATCTGACATGCATGCATGTGCAGCGGCATTTATACTCACCAAGCAGCCATGTATCGCCATTCCACCCAGCTTCTAGGTCCCGGTTTAGGGTTGACATTCTGTAGATGAAACTGTCATGGGTGGACCCTGGATAGTTGGCATATACTGAGTGATGATTCCCTTGGCATCACATACTACCTGCACGTTGATGGAATGCCAGTGCTTGCGGTTTCTATACATGTGCTCAGTTGCCCTGGGAGGACGTATAACCACATGGGTGCAATCAATGGCACCTAGCACTTTGGGGAAGTGTGCCACCCTGTAAAAATCCTGGACGGCAGCCTGCCTTTCTGCAGGTGTTCTGGGCAGGTATATGTGCCTGCGGACTGATGGGCGTGCAGTCATGATGGCCAACACCTGGTGCAGGCAGCATGACTGCGTGGTCTCTGACCCCCCCCCCCACTATGGCACTTGTCCGCTGAAATGAACCAGTGGCCAAGAAGTGCAGTACATTGAGCCCCTTTTCCAAGGGGCTCAGTGCTTGGGAGCTCAGGGTGCGTTATGTGAGGTCATCCTCCCACTCACTCATCAGGTCGAGTATTATGTGAGGTGGAAACCTGTACCTCCCATACACCTGGTCATCAGGCATCCCAAAAAGGCTGGTCCTGGGTGTAAAAATTCTGGCCCTGACTATCCTCCTCCTCCTGCGGTGTCCCACGACCACTGCTGCGAGGAATGGTATATTCATCGTATCGTCTGAACTTGTTTGTTGTTTGCGCGCACTTTTATGCTGCGCGGGTCCGCGTACGCCTGCTTCCTGCTGGCGTACGTGTTTCCGGATTAGCGCGTCTTTTTTGGTGCACGCGTTTGCCCTGTTCGATTCCATGAATACGTGTTGTAGGCACGCGTGTGGGCGTTCCGCGCATTTGCCTCCTGTACTTCCCCCATAACGCCCACAATTTCACGCGTTGTTCCCCATTCCGCGTGTTACGCCCCGTGTTCCGCCTACTTTTGTTGTGTGCGCGGCGCTATGTGTGCTTTTGCTGTGCGCGTAGCGCACGCCGTTTGATGACGTGTGCGCCCGCGTGCGCCACCCAGAATTTTAGCGCACATCCCAGAATTTACACGCGCATGGACTTCCATGAATCGATGTGCGTGGATTTCGCACGCTTGCACTGCGATTTTCGCACTTGCGCTGCGATTCGCACGCTTTCGCACGCTTGCGCAGAGATTCTCGGGGCACATTTATTCCATGAATCGGCATGTATATCTGCTGTAGCCTGCTGTGTCTGACACTGCGCTTTCTTTAGAAGTTGTGCTCTGGATTCTCTGTAACCTGGATGTATACAGTGGTTTCTGTCTGATGCGCTTATTTTGCTATGCCAAATGCTAGCTCTTTTGCTATGTTCACACTCTGTTGCCCTCTGGGGCAATTTTGACTTAAATCGCCTGTAAATGTGATAACTGGGAATGAATACCCCAAAACTAGAAGTTAGTCACCTCGGATGAATCAGTACCTTTCACGGCGTAATCCCGTTAAAAAAGCATTCATGTGGTGGTTATTCACTGGGAATTGACCCTGCATGGTCTACAAGCAGTCACTTCAATCTTGTTTCTTTTTTTGTCCCACCTGCCCACCTGAAAGAGAACCTCCCATTCAGTCAAATGCTACGGCTCAAAAAAATAACATCCGACACAACACGACTAATAGATGAGTACGACAAGATGAAACAAAGGTTCAAAAGAAGAGGTTTCCCTGAAGAAACTTTGGACAATGCCATTAGGCGCACAGAAACATACACTCCTACTAAACTACTAGAAGCCAAAAAAGAAACAACAAGATGAAATTCTCAAGTTAAAGCTATCGTATCAAGAAGATAATCACGAAGAATTGGGACCTAATAAAATCTGATCACAGTCTACATAAACTATTTCCAGAACCCCCAATGCTTGCTTACAAGAGGGGTCAAAATTTCAAGGACAGTTTAATAAGAGCAGGAAAAGCAAAAAATGCTACTCAACCAATCTTCAAGAAACAAAATTATGGCACACACCCTTGCCTAAGCTGTCAACATTGTGCAAATATAATCAAAGGAGACCACATCTGCCACCCTAATAGTGGAAAAAAATTCCTCTGAAGAATTTTTCAACTTGCGACAGCAAGACTGTAGTATATGCACTGAGATGCCCATGCGGCAAATAGTACATCGGAAAAACCATTCGCAATGTCAAAGGGCGTTGGACAGAACACAAGTCCAACATTAGAACAGCCAATCTCAAATCCCAAGTCTACAGACATTTTAAAGCAAATTGATATAAAATGACTCAACTCAGATGGGTCATCTTGGAAGTGATCCACCCCCTGCCCTTGGATAAAAGATTGGCCGAGAGAGAACTCTACTGGATCCACAAATTGGACGCACTTACACAACATGGTTTAAAAGAAGATAACTATTTAGGTCAGTTTCTCTAAACGTAATTAAGTCTAAAGACCTGAACAAGATATTCCCCACTCATATACTGCACAAAAGGCCCTGTCCTCCTATGTATTAATTTACATCAGAGATAATTTACATCAGAGATAATATTGCACATGGGGGCTTGGTCTAAAAAAGATTGTGAACTCATAATATGAGTCAGATATGTTTTGCCTGAAACTACATCAACTATGAGGACTGCATAAACAATGTGTCTATATATTTCTTACACAGCACACTGATGTACTTTCGAAATAATACTGTTTTTTTAAAATAATACTGGTCAACTGATGCATAGATTGTGAACTCCGGTGAGTCAGATAACTGAGTCTTCATTGAAAAGGAATGTATATCTGTAAAAGTAACCTTATCAATACGTCTGCCCTTATCTAATCTAAAGACCTGAACCAGATATTTCACATAACTCATATATTGCACAAAAGGCCCTTACCTCCTATGTATTAATTTACATTAGACATAACATCGCACATGGGGGCTTGGTCTAAAAAAGATTGTGAACTCATAATATGAGTCAGATATGTTTTGCCTGAAACTACATCAAGCATGAGAACTGGAGAAACTTGTGTCTATATATTTTTTACACAGCACACTGATGTAATTTCCAAATACTGTTTTTTAAAAATAATATTGGTCTACTGATGTATGGATTGTGAACTCAGGTGAGACAGATGACTGAGTCTTCATTGAACAGGAATGTATATCTGTAAAAAGTAACCTTATCAATACTTCTGCCCTTATTCCTCCAAAATCAAGCAGAAACATTGTCACTCAAGTTTAGCCAGTAGGATCTGGTGAGAAGCCATAGTATTTTCTAATACTTTAAGTTAACCGTCATTGTAGACATTATTTCTTAGGACCTTTCACCGGTTTTATAGAAACCATGATTGCAGACGTCATGAGTCTGTCATTATTACGGGGATTACATTTAGATTGCGCATCTCAGATCCAACTGAGTCTACACCATCCGTGTGACATCTAATTAATACCGCAGACACTGCTACTTTACTTTATATTAACCATGATAATGATGACAACACTATAATATCTTTTTACTATTATGACGTGTTGCAATCACGTATCCTTTTATACTATGTTTATTAACTTAAACTGGTCTCAGCTTACTATCTTTGTTTCTCATGAAAAGCCGGCTTGATTCACCGGATCCCTATAACGTACATGCTCCAAACGTGAAGGACAGGTTTGTTTACAAATATGGCGTCAGCCGCGCCATCAACATGGTGACGTCACTTCCGGTTTTGTTTTGCCACTTCCGGTTTTGCGACCCAAAAAACGAGTATAAAAGGCAGCACTGCCAGAACCAATATAACTCACCTTGGAGCCTGAGGCAACACTCCTGCACTCCTAGGAACGCTACAAATACCCAGGAACACTTCTTTGCAATCACAAATAAGTCACCTGTATAGATCAGCAGCATTGCTCTGCTTAATCTTTTTTTTTAACATTTTTTTATTTTTTATTCTTTATTTCTTTATTTTTTATTTTTTAGAACCTTTATATTTACCTATTTTTCTTACCTGATTTTCAGGACCATCACTTGTCCACATGACTGCTGGTCCGATCTTTCCATACATCCTATTGGGATTGTTAATGACCTCAACTGAAGAATAATCCTTGATCCACTCAAACTAACTATTCTACACAGCACCTTTGCTACTGTGCTGGTAGGTTGTTTGCCTTACTTGTGAAAACATTCACTGGTCAAATCCCCTATTCATAGATTCAAGCTGCTAGTAGGGTCCATGAATAAGCATACCACTCCCTTCTATGTGAATCCTTTAGATACAAACAGGATAAGAATGATATTTTCCTTGCTGATTACCTTAGCTGGATGAACCATTGGCCCTTCTTTGTATCTAGTACCTGTGAGATCACAATGAAGCCATGAATGACTATTTTTCTCAAACCATAGATTGTCTATCCAACAAATTTGTGGGAAATGTTGCTGTATAACTTATGCCATTGAATGTTTATATGTGTACTCTTTTAAATTATTTCTAATCACATACATGTTTGATTTTTTTGACTAGATTGAAAATAATCTGGAATTGTATTAGCCCCTGAAGAAGAGAGCACATCTCGAAATGCGTTGGGCATATTACACTCTTGTGAATAATAATAAAAAAATATATCTTGCACTTAATTAGATAACTTGTTCTTTCTACTTATTTGCTCTCCTATGAATGTGTACTATGAAAACAACCTTCTAAAAATAAATTCACAATGTACAATAGTACTATCTGTAAATGTTTGGCTTTCTGAGCCTTCAATAGTGTGCAGAGGACGGGAGTTCCCAAATAGGGAACTTATCTTTTTCTAAGTCTCCTAATAGTCCCAGGCTTGCCAGAAACAAGTAGTGGTCAGCATAGGGTATTGTATTTTTAAATAAGGTCAGACAGACCTGGAGACAAGGTGGCGTATCCTCCCTGACCAAAGTGCCCTTCTCATATGAGAGGCAGAATTTGATCCAGGAATTGTGTATACCTTATAAATAAACGGTTCTGCAGCCACTCAGTAACCAAAATACCTGGTTTTTGTCCTAAGCGGCACACTTTGGGGTCTGAAGGAATGGCTTGAGCTGCTTTTGACCCGTGTTAGCCCTTCTGAAAAGGAATTCCCAGGGCAGGCTGATCTTGTCTCAAAATGAAACATTTTAAAGGAATAGGTAAAACAATTGAGAATGGTTATGGAAAATATTAGTGCCACTTAAGGTCAGCGGTAGCCATGGTTTAATCGGCCCCTAGTGATAAGTAAAGTTACAACCTTAGCGCCCTTGCTGGCAAATTGATAAACATCTATTTCGTTTTGAAATACTACCATGCCATTTCTGAAAGTTTGGGTCATCAACTGCATCTGTCTCTGATGCTAAAAGGTGACCGCACCAGTGCTAAAAGACCAATAAGAAAGACTACGGACTCGTCCCTGAATGAACAGAATGCCTGTTGTTTCACCTGGTTGATATGTTAATTGAGGACTGCAGCACAAGCACAGGATATCCTTCCCTCTTCTCATGTGACAAGCACTTGTCAGCAGGCACCACTCCCTCCAATGATAAGGAACCACTTTGATGATCACCTGCTGTGTTCCTGTCATTCCCCAGCTTGAATTACCCCATTGTTGTTACTCTAGAGTGAGTTGCAAATAAAGAGAGTCGGCCTGGGGAGTAACGAAACCCCTGAAATCCAAAAGAAGTGTGCAAGCTAAGGAAAGGAAAGCAGATGATCAAAAGAAAAAGAACAAGCTCAAGGAAGGTGAGGATAAGGCCAGGTCAAGAATAAGAAGTAGCACCAAGAAACACATGTGAAGTTAGAACCACCTTTGTGTTTACTGTCCACTCAGGGCACTCCTTACAGTGCATTCGGGGAACAACAAAGGGGTTAAAAATCCATTGCACATTTCTTTGCCACCTGTGCAAGAGTCACCAGAAACTTCTTTGATTAGACCTTCCATGGACGGACACAAAAGAAAATCACAACAGTTCAGTCAGTTAGGTCATAGTCAGAAATTCTGCGTTAGTGGCCCATGTAAAATAGCCATAGCTGGATCCAAGGAGACAATACAAAGGAAGACTCAGCAAAAAACTAGAGGGAAAGTAAACAGAGAGTTTGACTGCCACTCTGCCAACATACACTGCTTTCTTTTAAAACAAGAAAGGGAAAGAGCACCATGAAGAGCTAAGCATAGGGTCCTGGAAGATACCCCAAACTTAACATTTCCAATCAGACATGAGTGTGACATGAACCGTTCCATAGCTCCAATAGAGGGGAATTCTACAGAGACTCAGACAGAGCACAAAAGTCATATAAGGAAGAGTCAGCACAGGCGAAGCTACTACTTTAACACACTTGGGAATTCCTTGTAATGCTCAACACAAAAAGGTAATGGAGCGTACGCAAGCAAGCTTCACAACCATTATTCATTATATAGTGAAGGCCAGCAAACTGGTGTTCAATCTTTATTCTTTTACACCACCATTCAATTATCAGAATAAAATGGTGCTCCGTGATTCTAAATATCTCTCGGGAGTAGGGGCAACACCTGGTAAAAAGACTGATATATGGTTGCTCGCTGCCTTGAGCGCACACAAGCAAGCTTCACAACCATTATTCATTATATAGTGAAGGCCAGCAAACTGGTGTTCAATCTTTATTCTTTTACACCGCCATTCATTTATCAGAATAAAATGGTGCTTAGTGATTCTAAATATCTCTCAGGAGTAGGGGCAACACCTGGTAAAAAGACTGATATATGGTCGCTCGCTGCCTTTCCGATCTCTCTGGCCCCATTGGGTGTATCTGCATCCTGTATAGCGCCATAGTTTCAAGCCTCCAGTTACCGCGGGCAAGGGGCCAGGAGCAGAAGAAAAATCTAGCCCCACTCCTTCGAGAATTCAAGCATTCCCTTTCTTCCATCAGTCAAGGAAAATCAGTGTAGCTCAACATCATTACTCACTACAACTGGAATGAGTCGACTCCTCTTCAGACTGCACAAAGATTGAAACAGAGATGTTATGTGTAGCACAGACTTGTTCTTCACAAAATGAGGGTCATCCGAAATTACTCAGCAGGCAGCTACCCTGCCTGCCTTTTTACAATCGCATTATTTAGAAATATCAGTGCACCCATTTCCCACAGATACTTCTCAAGTTTCATATGCTTCTATGACAGGCAAGAGCCACGACACGCATTCACATGACATGGCCTGCATTACTAGCAACAGTAACTCACATCGCCCAGGCCTTTTAGCATAGCAATGATGCTGCACGTAGCCACTGTTGTAAACAACAAATACAGAGACTAGGGCCAGTTAGCAGCAATACTCAATGCAGCTGTAGAAGCTGTGGGGCTGCATATGTACTCAAAATACCCATTTTTTCAACCTCTACCTCTGCATTCCTGGGCAAAAAGCAGAAACATAATGTTAAGTGTTTTGCTAATCTTGGAGTAGGGGCAGATAGAGGCTTAGGCAGGAAACATGGGCACATCACTGAGGATCACTGTCAAGGAGGGACCAACCCCTAAACATAACAGATAGTCTGTGTGATGGTGACAAGTCTGGCTGGAGAGGAAATGTTGGAACCTCATAGTTTAACCTGCGTGTGTCAGTTTGTCATGACATAGATAGCAATTACAAATTCTGCTATGAAGGCACAGATGGATATTTCCGTCATAAATAACCATCTGCTGTCTAGATATTTGTATTTTGGATTTTAATTGGATGTTATACAGTGTTTTACACCAACGCGCTATACATAAGGTCCTAAAACCGTATAACACGAGAGTGAGTTTAAGAAAAGCAATCTGCCATGTTAACCAGAGTGAAGTAAATAAGACTTTAAAAATTCACAAAATAAGGTATAAACAGAAGTAGAGCGAAGAGAGAGGGGGATAGCATTCCAATGTAGAGGAACAAGCAAAAAGAATGAACGAAACCGTGATTGGGCACATGGAGGACGAGGGACGCCAAGAAGAAATTGTGAACAAGAATGAAGCAAACAGGACAGGATATAGAATGAAACCAAAGTAGAAAGATATTTAGGAGCAAGACCATAGAGAGATTTGAAGACCAGACACAAGATATCAAATTTGAGGCGAGACTGGAATAAGAGCCAGCCAAGAGTAGAGAGAGAGAGGAAGAAATAGAATCAAAAGAAGCTAAAAGAAAGGGTAAAAGAAGAGAAGCATTAAAACAAATTTCAGGGGAGCAAGACGAGTAAGAGGGAGACCAAAGAGAGCAGTAGAACAAAAAAAAGTTGAGAGACTGTTAGAGAGGATACCAAGAGTTTAGTTGCATTAAAAGTCAAGAAAGAACAAGCTTTACAAATGTTATGTAAGTGAAAGCGACAGGCATGTGAGGATAATGAAATGTGATGCTTAAAGGATAGATCAGAGTCTAAGTAGAGTCCCAAATTATGGGCTGTAGAGGAAATAGGCAGCTGAGAATGGGGAAATGAAATAAGAGAGGATGGAAGAGGAGACAGAATAGTGTTATCGGGAAGAAAAGTACCTCAATTTTGGTAGTGTTGAGTACCAGAAAGTGAGCCGATACCAAAGATTTGATGGCCATTAGACAAGTAGAGAGTTTGTTGTGGATAGCAGCAGAAAAAGATGAAAAAACTGAAAAAGGTGGGTGTCATCAGCATAAAAACGATGGGATAGACCAAAAGAAGAAATAACTTCAGCCAGTGGAGAGGCATAAAGAGAAAAAAGAAAGGTACCAAGAACCGAGCCTTGAGGAATTCCCTGGACGAACGGGAGTTTGTCAGATGAAGCCCCTGCCCAGGACACCAAAAATGTCCTTTGGGACAGGTATGACCTAAACCAAGAAAGAACAGACCCAGTAAAACCAAAGGAGGAAAGAGAAGCCAGCAGGAGATAATGAACAACAGTGTCAAAAGCTGCAGATAGATCTAATAGAATAAGAAGAGACAAACGTTTAGAGTAATGTGCAGACAGTAAAGAGTCTAGAACAGAAAGGAGAGCAGTTTCAGTAGAGTTAAAAGGACGAACCCTGATTGAAAACAGGGAAGAATAGAGTTATCTGAGACACAAGTAGAAACTTGAGAATAGACAATGCACTCAAGTTTTTAAGAGAGATAAGGCAGTAGTGAAACAGGACGAAATTTAGAAACAAGTGAAGGATCAGCGGAAGGCTTCTTTAAGATAGGAATAATCGAGGCATGTTTGAAACAAGAGGAAAAAGTTGATGAGCACCCCAAAGATGGTGTGGTGCAGGGTTTATAGTATACTAGAAGACACATAAAAGAATGATTACCTGTCTTTTGTGCACACTGTAGGATGCACTACCCCCTCTAAGAACGTTAGGCTTACAAGAGAAACTAAGATAGACATCAATTTATGCAGATGGACAACTGAGAATCCACCATTTCTTGCTATTCTTGCCAAACTAATTTTCAAAAGGTAAAGAGGCTAATTTGAAAAGACGAAGGAAGCATTTACAATATGAATAAATGAAATCATGGTCACTGTTTACCTGATTTGTTAATGGATTGAATGAATTTACACCTATAAACACATATATACATGGATTTTGATTTGTTCTAATAGAATGCAAGGACACTGGGAAAGACCTTGGGCTGGTTGCTGCAAGGTTTGAATATGAGAGACGGATGACTGAAATGCTGGACCCTTTTTGTGCATATCAATAATATGAACAAAGCTGGTATAATCCTATAGCATTTAAATCCTTAGTAAAAACTGATACTATCTTTATTAGGAAAAAAGAAATATCTTCACAGGGACGCATAAAAGCCGATAATCACCAGAAAACAGCATGTGACCAAATTCCTTTCATGATTTTAAGAATAGGCTGTAACCATTTTCTTACGACATCTAGGGAGACTCTGCATTGTTTTGTACATTCTCAAATACTGTAGATGTTCTCTTACTTGAACAAGAAAGAAGCTGAGCATCTTAAGTCCCTATTCAGAGAAGAGAAGTAAGCTAACTAAGAATGTGCAAAAGGGAGACATCATTGGTGTTTCCTGGCTTGTGCTTGAGCAAGTGTGAGCCTGGGCATGTGGGCATGCGAGAAGGACACCAAAAGGATTGGAGTTAGTGGAGTTAGTGGTGTCGAGGGAAGGTAAAATTGAAAAAAGAACAAACAATTGAAGGCAAATATGTTTCAAGTTTGCTAAATCTTACTACATTTACGGTTTCCGAAGTAGGGTGTTCATCATACAGTTAAATTATGTAGATCAACATCATTCTTGGAATGTAAAATGATGTCCAAGGTAAAGAGAGTAGAAGTATTTGTGAAATATTTAATGTCTTATATAATAACTGCCTGGCCTACTGAAATAGACAGTGGTCAAAGATACGCAGCACCAAAACGATTTGACTCAAACCGCAAACAAATGTCTTCCATTATTGGTATGTAATTCATCCATACAAATCACATATCTACAGATACATAGTTCTGGGGAGAAGATAATACTGGTTTTCACTGTCAGCACGTCAATGTTTTCAAAATTTAAACTATGCTCACAAAACACCATTAAGAGCAGCATTTGGTATCAGGTCAAGCTAGAAAATGTTGTGATCCCTCAAATTATTTCTTCTATGGGGCTATTAAGTAAGCCCTGAAATTAAGTCTAATTAGCCCCCGTGGTGGTGAAAGCAGTCAATCATGTTGCTCAGTTCCCATGCTTTACTTAACAGTGTAAGCCCACATTCCAAGAGACCCGTTGTAAGGTAGTATCTCTCCCCCAACCCCCGCTCGCTCTTTTCCTCCCTCCTGGAACCCAATTCTAGCTTTATTTCCACAATTAAAATGCTTGCCTAGATTTATGCACCATACCTCACGCAGAGGTTGCTCACAACCAGACGTCCTAACAGGCATAGGTTTGGGAACACAGCCATGATGTTGGACATTATTTATCAATGAAAACTAAGGCAGTGCTGCTATATGCTAAGGTCATTAAGAGATTTCAAGCCACTGTGGTTCAGACTTCTAAATGTATTTATAAAAAGTATATGCTTCATACTGTAAAACAATTAACAGGAGTTATGATTATGTTCATATGTGATCATAGAACACAAAAATCCATATGTACTGGCACAAACACTTTCTATGCCAAGTGATCCATCAACAATTAAACTGATTTTGATTCATTTGTACAGTCCCCCAGCGGGTAATGGTTCAGGTGGAATTTCGTATTATGTCTCTGAGTTTGTAGAAGACTGAGTGATGAACTATCTGAAATCCCCCGGAATTACTGCAGGAGGCTTCAATGCAAAGTTCCTTACATTACTAGGTAAGGATGAAGACATTGAATTCTTGAATGGTGTTTGGTAGATATACTTCCACTAACTTAAATCCAATCAAAAAGGTCAGCTCTGAGAAGCTCAAATTGAAATATTATACTTTCGAATGTTTAATGGAAGAACAAGAAAGGACATTCTAGCTAACTTTACACGTGCTATCGTTCTTCTGCTTCGATGTCACACTGCATGTTTATACTTGGCAGGTAGCTTCACTTGATTGATTCTTATAGTGTAATTACAAGACAAGAGAGTGATCACTGAAACTAAACTTGAAGGTCTGGTCATGTATTTTAGGCAGGTCGAAACTCCTGTGGCTATTACAATTAATATGTCTGGTTGGGGACATTAACATGGACAGATTGAAAGTTCACGATTGTTAAACATTTAATTATCCAGGAATGCTTCTAATGCTGATCTGATTAAACAAATGAGGGCTCAGGGCAGGCAGTTAATTTCATGTCAGTCTATAAGGAACGGATTAAGAACGTGACTTAATTAGCACACTCGATAGCCATCTTGAATCAAGCTCTGAAAAAAAGTATTTTTTATAAAAAAAACATGATCCTTCAATATGTACTATGACAGGGCCAGTGTTGTGGCCCTATCAGAAAGAGGGGAGAAAAAAAGGGAGAGAAAAAAGGGGGAGGAACCCACCCACCCTACCCTCACTCGTGTCTGTGTGTTGGCAGGCCGCCTCTCCCTCCTCCTCACCTGAGGAGTGGGCAGACTCCAGGCCACAGAAGAAGAGGAGCAGTGCAGCAGCGTCCCTGCCGTGTGTTGCACACCAGCAGAGGACGTCGGAAGGATATGCATGGCACCAAGGGGGTGCTGCGCTAAAGCACAACACCTGCAGGGAACGCGGCTTCAGCTGACAGAGTCAGAATGAGCCGGAACGCCACCATTAGCCCACAAGGGATATCTTATTAAGGAATGAAGGCCCCATCAGGCCATATTCCACTTAAACACCAGGGATCTGGGCAATCATTATTTTAAAATGCCTACAGGCTTTAGAAGTGTTCCAGCGTCCTAGGAGCCCAGCAGGGCCCATGCTAGAAAGGGGGTGGGGTTGAACAGCCTTTTTAAGCCCTGTCGTGGCCATTCCCCTGTCACTCCCCTGGAGCCAGGTAAGCTGTTGCTTAAGGTAAGTGACCAATACTGGGAGGGCTGGGCTATTTAAGTAAGCCTGTGTGAGTGTGTAGGTGTGGGTTAGTTGGGTGAGGACAGGAGGAGGTGGAGAACATCTGAGAGACCAGAGAAGGCAACAGCGTTTTGGAGTGCAAAGGATATTGTTAAGGAGGGGTCTGTGGAATGTTTGTGCGAGGAGTGTGAGTAGTAGAAGTAGGACTAGTAGAGTGGGGTAGTAGTAGTGGCAGGGGTAGAAATGGTTGGGATTAGAGGTAGTAGGTGGTGGGAGTAGCGAGCAAAGGATGTTGAGTGGGTGTAGTTGGCGAAGGGTAAGCAGGGCACCATATCCCTGGGTGAGCAGGGAACCATATCCCTAGGAGTACTGAGGGTCAAGGGGCTATTACAGAAGGTGAGCAAGGCACCACATCCCTAGGGGTTTGTAATAGTGAGAGAGGTGTGCAGGGCATCATATCCCTGAGTAATCTGGAAGATGGTAGAGAGAGGTATTGGTAGTAACATAGTGGGAACATTATTCAAGGTATTATCGAGAAGAGTGACAGTGAGTGGGAGACAAGGAGTAGATATTGTTAGAAAATTGAAGAGGAGTTAGGATTAGAAGAATAGCAGGAGGCTTTAAAGTAGAGTGAGAGGAAGGAGGGAGAAGAGGGAAGAGGTAGATGTTTAGTGGGAAAAAAGTTGTAAGAACAGGAGTGGGAAAGGAAGTAAGATCAAAGGGTAGAGGTGGAAAGGAGGAGAGCGAGATTGGAAGGACAGTGACATTGTGGGAGGAGAACAGTTGGAAGGGATTTGGATAGCGAAGGGTTAGGAGTGAGAGGTTGTGGAAGGAGGGGAAGTGACGCTGGGTGAATGAAGGCATCATTCTCTATTTTCACAGCAACTAATCAATGATAGGAAAGGGAGAGTTAGAAGTACCCTAGGGAGTCAGCTAGCCAATGACTGAGGAAACCACCTTTAATTGTAGTAATAAGATAGTCACACAGACAGGGGTTACCGATCGTTAGACCACTAACATCCTGATGGGCACGTCTGGGACTGAGAGGTGAATTCCAGGCCCGGGGAAGTCTAGAGAAGAGAAGGACGGCCCTAGCACCAATCATCTCCAGTCCCATAGACCCCAGAGAATTAAGGAAACAGAAGCGCTATTCTGACAATTTATTTTAATAAACACCCTTGAACTTATACTCAGGAGTCAGCGTGGTTATTTGTGGCGGGCCATCCCTTCACAGTACTGAAAAGGCCAAAGTCATAAGAACGACATGGCATATTCTTGATGATCACACAATCTTTTCAGGTGAACAATTATACTTGACCAAGAAAGCCAAGCACACCATCGCAATCGGCAGAAATTTCATAAAACTGAAAGGTATAGGCAGAAGTGGCAGGGCATGTTCTCAATCATTTATAATAATGATGTTCAAAACCTCAGGCAGATGCTGATTGACCGTGTCTTTGCGAACTCCTCGACATTAGATAATCCAATTTCTGCTTCTTCCTGTACTGAGTTTATAAGTTGGATGTATGATCCTTCAGTTGACTCTGAGCTAGTTCCATATGTCCAGCTTTTATCGGCCTGGGAATGCAAAATGAATCTCTCTGAGTAAATCCTGATCATTGGTAAACTGAAGAACTCTAGACCACCAGGGCAAGGTGAATTATGCAATGCCCTGATTAAAAAGTAATAGTTTTTTTGGGTATGCTTAATGAATCAATCGTTTAATGAAATAAGTGGAACAGGGCAGATATATGACTCTTGGCAATAGTATTTACATACTAAAAAGCTCTCTCTCACGCTGGCTCTCTCTGTCTCTCTGTCTCTGTCTCTCTCTCTCTCTCTCTCTCTGTCTCCTTCTCTCTCTGTGTCTCTCTCATTGTTTGCTTCCCCGCTCCCTTGTTTCTCTGCTTACCTCACCATTTTCTTCCCCCTATGACTGTAAAACGCTCCTTTGCTTCCCTAGGTCTGTGCTCAATAAACACCCCAATAATAATAGCAGCGCCTTTTCTAGAGCTGCACAACTACTGCTGATTGCTGAGCGATCAGAAGGGGAAAAATGCCGAACTCTAGTGGAGGTGGAACACTTTGCAAAAGCGGCCATTCAAAAAAATAATTAAAGGAAATTATTTGATTGCACTAGCATTGTCAACTGGCTCTTGATGAAATTGTACAATGTTCATTTCTAATGACCACTTGCATTATATATTTTAGACGTAGTAAGTATGTTTCATGTGTCATACTGAGCAAAGCATATTGAAACAGCTAAAAATATACTTTAAAAACTCTACTGATGCAAGAGATAGACACAGCTGTCTCATCGCTATAATTATGGCCCACAGGGCCTAAGAAAAAATAAATCTCTTTTCTGTTGACATAGGACATGGTATTATCAGATAGCACATGGATTCAACCTCTTTCGATTTACAAAATCTACAGAAACACTCTGACATTTGCAATTGTAATCTCAGGCCTCAAACTTCCAATGTGTGCAAAATATTGAATTTTAATCTTAAAATCCATCGGGCCTCATTACGACCCTGGCGGAGTGGGTTTACGCCAGCGGTATTCGCGGCGGACCCGTCCGCCCTACTACGAGTTCCCGTAGCGCTATGGAGCGTTTTCCGCCTGGTTTTTCCGGGCGGAGAAATCCATGGCGCTACGGGACCTTGTTGTTAATTACGCCACCGTATTTTACGGTGGCGTAATTAACGCCTTCCCCACTCCCATTATACCCTATGGGGCAAAAATGGGAATGGGGAAGGGTAAAATGGGGGATGGGGATTTACCGCCCCGCCAAGGTCGGAATGGGGCGGAAAATCCGCCAACCCCCATGGCGCTATCGGCAGCTTTCCGCCGTGCTCCATGGTGCATTTTGCACCACGATTTCCGCCAGGGTCGTAATGAGGGCCATAGTCTTGTCACAGAAGCAGAACATGTTTTAATATACTTCTTAGCGGATTGTAAGTTTGGAAGAGCATCCCTATATAGAGTACAGAGTTTTAAAGTGTTAAGTGCCTCTTGCTAAATTGGTTTATAAATTCCTTTAGTTTCTAACCAAAATCCTGGGCTGTTCCAATAGAACAAACCTCTGAATATTCAATAGTGTTAAAAACGTATCACAGTTCTTAGTAAACTTCCAACATTGTCTCATTCAATGTCTGGAATAAGGAATTACTCTTGCCCTCCAGAATTTTTCTGAACAGAGTAAGGCTATTCCGAAGAACTATTGATCTCCAAGACATCATACACAACTCTAGGCGGGTTATGGAGATCGACACTGACTGAGGTAGATTGAAAACTGACCTCCAGAACCAACCTTCTAACATATTGAACCCAAAAAGTTCTGTTTTTTCTAATAATTCTAGGCCATATGTGACACACGAATCACTTGCATCTTTACAAAGTAATTCAATGGAACAAGTCAGAATGTGGCATTAGTACCCCGGCGAGAGACAATCAGAATGCAACAAGCATTCTGATTGGCTCTCGCCAGGTCCCTACCAGGCCGGGAATCCCTCCGTCGGGATTCCACGGCCTTTGTCCCCGGCGGGGGGCGTGGCAGCCCCTCAGCCAATGAGGAGACTCGAAGCGGGGCCATCCCCGCTCCGAGCCTCCCCACGGCTGAGAGGCTGCCTTCGCCCCCCGCCGGGGACTCGGCTAAGTCTTTTATTTTATTTTTTTTATTTTTTCCTCCCCTCCCTCCCACCCGCCCCCCCAACTTACCTTCTTGATCCTGCGTCCCCGGCAGGGGACGAGGAAAGCCTCCAGCCGTGTGGAGACTCGGAGCGGGGCCATCCCCGCTCTGCGCCTCCACACGGCTGGGGGCTTCCCTCGTCCCCCGCCGGGGACGCAGGTACTTTTTTTTTTTCCCCTCCCCCCGTCCCATTCCCGCCCTCCCAACCCCACTTACCTTTTTTTTATCCTTTTTCGGGAGCGGACGCGCTGGGAACACTTGTGTTCTCAGCGCGTCTCCTCCCGATGGCCGCCATGGAAAGGGAAAACGGACTCCGTTTTCCCTTTCCATGGCAGCGGCCATTTTCTTGGTTATTTTTTTTCCTGTCCCAAAACGCTGCAGCATTGAAACGCCGCAGCGTTTCGGGACAGAAAAAAATTGCTTTTAGTACCCCGGTCACGCAAATTTTGCAGGCCGGGATACTAATAGCAATAGAACCCTCGTTGCGGGGGCTTTGCTGACTCTGGTAATGCCCCGGGGGAGTCGTTAATGCCCCCGCCGCTCGGGTTTGATTGCTTAATTAAGCCCCCTTTCCAAGGGCAGTAAAGGGGGTAACGGCCCAGCAACTGAAGTTGACGATCTGAGTGAAGCGAGGGCCATTAACAAGCGTTCTGTGCCATTACACCTTGTGCCAGCACTTGGAACAGGGGCTTGAGGCCATTAGCACCCTGGGCCCAAAGCGGTAACAAAAAATGGATGGGGTGCTAAAAAAAAAGGATATTCAGTCATTGAACTGGAAGCCTCGCATGTCCCTTTCATTGACTGAAAATACTATCTAAAGATGGCCACCATGGAAAGGAAAGGGGGGCTCCATACGGAGCCCCTCTTCTTTTCCATAACGGCCATTGGGAGCACAGGGGAAGGTGCACTCTACCGCCACAGCCAAAATAAGGTAAGAGGGGGGGGTTTAAGAAAAGATAATAAGGGGACAGAGGGTGCAGGGGAAATGACAGCAGAGGAGCCAACCGTCAGGTGGGACGGAAACGCAGGCTTTGACCAGCGGTTCAAGCCTGAGTTCCTAGCCACCTGAGTGGCTGGCTCCACCCGCCAAGGTGCTAATGCACAATATTTGCCTAGGATGATCTTCATTGGGGAAGTGAATGCCCTACATTTCTGACTCCAACTACTTTTAATAAAGATTATTCAAAGTTTATTGACAATCTAAAAACCCAAATAAACTAAACTACCAACCTCCTCAATTTCAGCACCATTTATTGACCAGGAATAACTGTTTTTCTTTTTTTACATCTGCTAGAAAAAAACAATAATTTTTGACTGTGCTTAGTTTATTTCTAAATCATTCAATTTAGGGTAAGACTCTAAATGGTTCAAACTCTTCTGTAGCCCTGATTGTGGATACATCCCTGGTTTAACCAGGGCAAGTGACATAGCTGCAGGATAGAGATTAAAAAGGCAGGGAGCAAGAATGCATCTCTGTCTCAAACCCATGTTTGTCTTCATTGGTCCAGATAGAGAACCCAGACTATTGAATCAAACTTGTAGTATGTTATCTTTATGAAATAAAATCAACATATTCAGGAGACCTTTTGGAATATCCCAGTATCAGAGTTTACGCCACATACTCCTGTTCACCCTGTCAAACGCAGAAGATATATACAATGTTGCAGAGTATAGAGAAGCTGCACCGCTTATAAAGCGCTTTTTGTTGACATAGCTCATATAACAGGCAATTTAGTGTGGCTCCCATGTGTTTCCTAAATCCATTCTGGTAAATTGAAAGCCTATTTGAGCTTGTTATCCATTCCTCCAAGTCTTTTAAAACCTACGATGCCAAGATCTTATTCGAGATATCGATCAAACTTATAGGTTGACAATTTAATGGTATAGTTCGATCAACCTTTTTATAAATAGGCACAACCGTTGCTTTCGACCACATATTTGGAGACATAACTGAGTCTATTTTCTGCTGATATAAGGACCATAACAAATGTTACCATAAAATTGTATTAGACCTGTACACCATGTTAGGTAAACCACCCGGGCCACAGGCACTTGAGTTTTTTTAATTTCCCAATGACATTCTGTAGATCTTCAAGGTCAAATCTCGGAGGCCATTTATACTCTCTTTTGTTAATATCATCAACCCAAAACTCTCCTAACTCCTCTACCAAAAAATATTCGACCCACGTGTTTTCTGCAATAGAATGCATCTGAACTGAGTGTTGAAATTCTGATCTCCCATTGAGTACGGACCATATTCCCCTGACATCTTTTACTGCCACTAACTTTATGATATCCTGACTGACTTGCTCTGATTTTTTATTCTCCTAATTTGATCAATTAGTTCCAGCATAGGCCTTACTTTTAACTATCTTCTAAAATGTTGTATTCATTATTATTATTATTTTTTTTCTCATAATACAGTACAGAAAACAAAGTTTGTTAGGCCCCAACATTGTACAGCCATGTACATTATTACATACTTTCAACATTTTAAGACATCCCTGAGAGTCCTCACCATCATGGGGAGGCCCCATGAGAGCTAAACACTGGGACAGTCTTGTTGCAACTCAACTCATATAATTCAGAAAGGGAAACTGTCTTTGATACTCTCTAATGCTATGTCTCATTTCCAACTTTTCATATTGTCATCATAGGAAGATAAGTCCTTTCTCAGTCAGTCAATTAGTTTATTCGGATACAATCATCCTTTAAACACAATGAAGATACAATAAATCTTACATTTTTACAAAACAGAGTACAACTAATAAATGTATCCAGTACACACAATAAAGAAACCAAGAACCCTGGAATCTCACCATAAAACACAGTTCAACACCATAATTCAAACCCAGATTCTTGCTTCAAATTCACTCCATGATCAGCGCATTAAAAGTACTATGTTGTTAAAAAGAGATATAAATATAGGGGGTATCCAATATCATATAAAATGGGGAATCGTCTCAGGTGTGCCAATATCCCCTTTCTCTGGTACATTGCTCTTTTTCGAAAGGACAAAAATGCCCAGGCAGTCGAGACTGAGTCAGCTGCCTAAAGAAATAACAAAGCCGGTCTGTGGCAGTGAATGTTCGATGACCTGAGGACTGGTAAAATTGTAGACCTTCAAATATCTCTATAAGCTGGGCAAAAGAAAATGAGGTGTTTCAGGTCCTCTCTATCAACCCCACAAGCTGGACAGTCAAATGATTTGGTGTACCCTGTCCAGTTTACCATATTACCCCTTTGCTGTAGACAGTCGAATCTGGCCTGTGTAATCAGCCAGCATTCTCCTTTTTTTTTAAACTTTGGTTTTTATTAGCATTTTATAATACTACAAGCAAGAAAAACTGAGTGACCCCTTACTCCCCCCCCTCTAACCCCCTACCCCAACACCGAACCCCCCTCCCTGTGTCCAGATCAGAGTGTTCAACTAGGGAGACTCGGAATGTTCTTTTCGTATCTCTTACGTAGGAGACAATGCGATTGGTGACCATATCTCCGGCTGACTGAAGGCCCCCTTTCCCCAGGTCGTGGGTCCCCAGGCTGATTACCACTCATCGCATGTTTAGTCCCGCACCGCTCGTGCCTGGGTCTTATCACAAAATCAGTGGACCTCCCAACCCCAAGACTGTTGCACTCCGTGCCAGTTCGCAAGGAATGAGCCAGTGTCATTGTTCACCATGGCCGTTAGTTTGTCCATCAAGAACATGCTTTTCACTTTTTTCAGCCAGTCCTCCTTGGAGGGGGCTTCCGGGCTCTTCCACCGTTGAGCGAGAGCCACTCTGCCCGCCCTCAACATGGTTTCTCACATCCTTGGGTATCGGTATAGTTCCGTGTCCTCTGGGGGGAGACCCAGCAGCATCGTTAGGGGGTTCAGTGGTAGAAGTTCACTGTCACTTCCGCTATTCAGCCCCTCACTGAATTCCAGTAGGTCTGGACTTTCATTCAAAGCCACCACATGTGGCCCCTGGAGCCCGTCTGTCCGCATCCCCTCGGGCACCTAGGCGACACCCCCGTGAACATCTTTGACAGTTTGACCGGGTCCCTGTGCCACCCCTGTAGAATCTTGAAATTATGCCCCATGTCTGAGGTGAATAAGTTCCTATGGAATGCTATTTTGAATATCCTAGCCCAGGCGTCCTCTGAGATCTCTTCTCCTGCTAGATCGTTCCAGAACGTGCAGAAGCTCCTTCTGTCCTGTAGGTTATAAGTGTTTAAGATTTTGTACATATTGGATACCACACCCTTTCTAGAGGTCGCCGAGTCGAGGAGCTTCTCAAAGGGGGTCAGCTGTCTCCTCAGGTTCGGCCCCCATGACTGGTCGCAAAGGATGCCCTTAAGGCGGAGGTACTTGAAAATTGAGAGAGACTCTCGTCCGAGGGCATCCCTCATGTCCTCGTAAATTACGAATTCGCCCTCTCTGGACAACTACCCAGCCCATTCCATTCCCTTGTCTGACCATGACTGGGAGTGTCTGAATACTTTACTACCCAATTTGAGGGGGTGGCCCCAGAGAGAGGTCATCGGGGATGGCCATGTGGTAAGGTATGCAGTACGAGGGCCCTCCCTCCAGATGTCCCAGAGAACTCCCAAGGTCGGGTGGGTTTGCAAGTGCTTTGGGATCGTTTTTCACGGAGCCCACAAGAGGTCACAGACTTTTAGAGGGTGAGCGTCCATATCTTCCAAGTATGACCAATACGTTCCCAGCCCTTCTTTCATGTGCTCCAGGAGGACGCGCAACTGGGCTGCGCAGAAATAAAGATGAAAGTCCGGCAGCCCAAACCCCCCCTCCTCCCTCAGCAGGGTCAGAATGGCCCTCCCGATCCTTGGGGTCCTCCCCTGCCATACAAAGTCTCTAACCGCCTTCTGTAGATCTTTAAAAGTCTGTTCTGGGACTCTGGTTGGGAGCGCTGTGAAAAGGTACAGAAGTCGTGATAATATGTTCATCTTTACCGCGGTCATGCGGCCATACCAAGAAAGGATCATTGTACCCCACCTCCTCAGGTCTGATGTGATCTCTGCCATTATGGGGTCATAGTTTGAAGTGCCCAATTTTGGTATATCCCTGGTGAAAAGTACGCCCAGGTAGCGTATAGCATCCTTCCCCACTGCAATCCCATGGAACCTTACCAGGGGGTCTAGCTCCGTGTCCAGTGTCCTCATTGGGAGTAAGACTTTTTGTAGTGTTGATTTTCAGGCCCGAGAAGTGCCCAAACGTGGCCACCAGGTCCAGGAAGGGGGGGAGCGAGGAGCCAGGGTCCACTAGGTAGGCTAAAATGTCGTCCGCAAACAGGGAAAGCTTAAATTCCACCTCACCCCTTCTAATTCCTTTGATGTCCGGGTGGGCTCTGACTGCTATGGCCAGTGCCTCCATCGTAAGGACATATATCAGGGGCGAAAGTGGACAGCCCTGTCTCGTCCCTCGACTGAGGGGGAATGCCTCGGACAGTATCCCGTTCACCTGGACCCGGGCTGTGGGGGCTCTGTAAAGGGCAGATACCCAACTCATGATGTGAGCCCCGAAGCCCATTCTTTGGAGGAGGAGTTCCATGTATCTCCACTCGACCCTGTCAAAAGCTTTTTCCGAGTCTAGGGAGAGGACACATGCATTGAGCTCCGTCTTTTGGGCGAAATGAAGCAAATGGATCGTCTTGCGAATATTATCCGATCCTTGCCTCCCCCTAATGAAGCTCACCTGGTCCCCGTGGACTAGTTTCAGCATTATCCCCTCCAGCCGCCTCCCCACCACCTTGGCGAGGAGCTTTACATCAATGTTTAACAATTATATGGGGCAGTAGGAGGAACAATCCGCGGGATCTTTCCCTTCCTTGGGCAAAACTGCTATTATGGCCCCCATCATGGTCTCGGGGAGGATGCCCCCTTCCAGCACGGCGTTGAAAACCCTTACCATATATGGGGCCAGGGAGGAGTGAAATCGTTTATAGAAATAAACAGTAAAGCCATCGTCCCCAGGGGAGGTTCCCACCTTCATCCCACTTATCACCTTGTCCACCTCATCCTTGGTCACAGGGCCCTCCAACCCCTATGCCATCTCCCTCGATAGGGATGGGATCTGAATGGAATTCAAGAAGGCCTCTATCTGGGTGTCATCCCCGTTATACTCTGAGGAGTACAGTGTCTTATAATATTGGCGAAAAGCCTCTCCGATGTGGGGGGAGTGACAGCCAAGGGACCCCTGGGAGTTCCTCACCTCCTTCACCCTTCTACTTCTCTGGACCTCCCTCAACTTCCAGGCTAGGATCTTATCCGCTTTATCCCCTTTCTCATAATATTTCTGTTTGACCATCTGGAGACTCCTCTCCGTTTTGTGTAGGAGGAGGTCCTTCAGCTGGAGCCTGTAAACCTTCAGCTGGAGCCTGGAGACGTGCTATTTTGCCCTGCAGGGCTTTCTCCTGGGCTCCTATTTTTATGAGGACACCTCGTAGGGTTGCCTTGAAGGCGTCCCAAAGTTTGTGCGTATCCACCTCCCCGTTATCATTGAGCTCAAAGAACTCTGTTATGGCGTCCAAGACTTCCTGGGCATGAACCTCATCTTTTAATAGGGCATCATTGCATTTCCAGCGTCCTCTGCGTTCTCTACACCACCCCACTGCTAAGGTGACTCGGACCATGTCGTGGTCCGACCAGGGGACAGGGTCTATCCAGTAACCTGTGACATGCGGGCGGAGGACCTCGTCCACGAGAATGTAATCTATTCTAGAAAATGAATTGTGGATGGTCGAATGGTAAGAAAAGGAAGGGACATCTGTTCTGGGGGTCGGGATAGTATCAGCCAAACCCAGATCCTCATTCACCCTCTGAAAGTTACGTGCCATGGCTTCATCAGCAGATCTGAGGCTTTGGGGGCCTACCCGCTTTCTGCCTATGGATGGGTCTAAAACCATATTGTAATCCCCTCCCACCACCACCGGGCCTTGTACAAACAGCTTGAGCTTATCCCTTAACTCTTCCCAGAATTGGGCCTGACCTTCGTTCGGGCCATATACTACCACCTGGGTTATGGGGGAGCCCTGTAAGGAGCCCCGTACCAGCAGGTAACGGCCCTCGGGGTCTCTCAGGATGGCCTCTTTCTCAAAGCCAACATCCCTTGCTAACAGTATGGCCACCCCTCTTTTTTTTGTCTTGTGGGAAGCATGGAAGACCTCTTCGATTCCCCCCTCGCATTTTGGGTTCTTTCCCCCGCGCCCAGTGTGTCTCCTGCAGGAAGAGCAGGTCCAGTTTTGCCCTCCTGAACTCTCTACAAATCAGAGACCTCTTTGTGGGGGTGTTCAGACCCTGCACATTCAGGGTACCCACTCGCAGGGCCGGCCGGCCGTCAGCCATAGTCTGTGCTTCCCCATCTATTGGTGAACAACGTCGCATCGCTACACCATTCCCGCTCCCTTTGACTCACCGCTTGGACACTTTTTAAACGATTCCCCAAGTGCCCCCTAAACCCCTTCCCAAACAAACAAACCCCAACCGATTTGTCAACCCCCATCCCCCTCCCCGGCGTCCAGCCAGTCTGTTCCGCCATTCCTGGCATTTTGGCCGGACCACCAGCCTGCCCTCCCTGGCCAGGCAATCATTGCTTAGCTCGCTTTTGTGAGCCCCCCCATTTTCATCCCCCCTGCACCCCCTCTTTACTTGCTTGTCAAGGGGACTCTGGATTCAGCATGACCTCCATTGCTTCAAATTCCGAATTGCACTTGGTCCAGTCTCTCAGCCCTCCGAATCTATACGATCTCCTTCCTGTGCGGGCGGTGGAGTATTCATTTTTTTGTATTTCCGCGAAGCGGTCCTTCTTCGCCTGGCTCCCGACTAGCTCGGGTCACCCCTGGCCATCGCTTTCGGCCGATCGGGCTTCTTCGGGGGTTAGGATCCACCACATAGTCCCGTATGGCCCCTCTAATATCATCTTCAGTGACCAACATTGTGCGTTGGCCCATGTATTCGAAGGTCAGGGAGAAAGGATACCCCCACCTATAGCGCACCCCCTTCTCCTTGAGCAGCTGCGTTAGAGGGTGGCACATTCTGCGCTTTGCCAAGGTGTAAGCGGAGAGGTCCTGGAAAATGGTGATCCGGGCATTGTCATAGGTGATCACCCCTGCCTTCCTCGCTTCCTCCAGGACCTTGGTCTTTTCTGTATAATAGTGGAATCGGGCTAGGACAGATCGGGGGTTCCCTGCCTTGCCTCCTGCTCTATGCACCCGGTCGAACGTAAGTGCTGTGGTCATCGCCTCCGCAAATAGAAGGCTATTAATGTCTCTCACAACTCGGGTTAAATCCCTCTCTGTATCCCCCTCCGTTTCCGGGATCCCAAAAAATCTTAGATTATTCCTCCTCTCCCTGTTTTCAAAGTCGTCCAACTGTCTGACTCTCTCCTCGTCTCTTTTCTCCAGGGCCGAAAGCCTCATGTCAATTTGGACTTCGAGGGCTGTGGACGAGGACTGGTTGGTTTCAACCTGTAGAATCCTCTCCTCCACCTTGTCCACCCTCTGGTCCATCTTTTCGAACTTCTGTGCGATGTCTGAACGCATTTCCCTAATTGCCTGAAGGATGGAGGCGAAGCCCCTTTCCATCGCTGTCGTAGATTCCGTCATGGTTCACGGGTGGGCCGAGCCCTCGGTGCCAGTAAAGCTGTTAGTGGGTCTCTCCGTTCCATTTCCCTGTATCGAAATTCCTGTAGGGTCTGCAGCCAGTTCATGCAATCCTCCGCTGCGCCCCCCACGGGGGTCTGCCGCTGGCCAGGAGCTTTGGGGGGGTTTCCCCAAGGCGACCCCCAGGTGGGCACACGCCCCACCCTTTCAGGGCGGGGGCCTCGCACCTGGGCCTCTCTTCGTCTCGGCGTGGTCTTGTGGGGCAGAGGGGGCCGCCGGCGTCGTATTCCCACCTCTGTTCGCTGTCACAATTCCCCACCCGGGGGGGTGGCAGGCGGGCACACACCCGGGAATGGCCCCGGGGGCCACCACCTATTTGAGCCGAAGCGGGTAGAAGTCGACCCTTTTTCTATGCCCCTGGGCTCACGGGGTTCTTCGGTGAAGGGGGAGGCACAATCCTGTCTCCCCGACGTGATCACACTGGGCTCGATAGTTCTGAGTGGGGCCTCGATGGGCCTTTGCTGCTGGGGGTGGGTCCACTGTAGAGGGGGGGTGAGCCACGGCCGCGGAAGGCTGGTGGATGCTGTGTGGTAAGCCGCGGCGGTCGTTGCCCCCAGGTGCACCTCCCCCCCTTGTGCTTGATTCCAGGGGATGTCAGGGCCCGATGCTGCCGTTTCCGGGCCCCGGGTGCTGGGTTCGGGGCCGCCAGCCTGTGCTTCCCGCCTTGCTGGCCCAGTCGGGGGGATGCTCCGTCCCTGGGGACGGGGAGGAGGAGTTGGTGGCTCAAATCCCCGCTCGGGGGTCACTGTCCGGGGTGAGGCTGCCGGGGAGGGCTGGTGCCGGCGTGGGGGGGGCTGGACCCATCCGTCTAAAACCTCACCTTTGCGGGCCGCTTCCTCTTTCCGCCTGCCGGGGCCTGATGGGGGTGGGCCCGGCCGGCAAGCTGCCCTGTCGCAGCGGATCGCTTCTTCCTCCTGTGGATCGTTGCAGGCCGGGTCCACTCGCTGGCCCCGCCGAGCCACGTCGCCCTCCCGGGCACCGCAGCCCGACGGGAAGCCGGGCTCTCGAGCTGGGCTCCTCGCGACCGCGGGCCTATCCTTGTCCCTGGGCGTGTAGGCGAGTGAGCCCTCTCGGCCGCGGCTCCGTCGTGGCCCGAACTCCAGTCTCCCGGGGGCCTCGAGCTTCGCTCTTTCGAGCCGGGGGGGTCACCAATGAGTGGCAGCCCAGCGATTTCGCCTGGGGGATCTGGAGGGGGGGGCTCAATCCCCTTAAAAAGCCTGGTCCAGGCGGGAGCTTGGCACTAGGCTGCCATTACCTATGCGCCCCCTGGTGGCCTCCCATTCTCTTTTTTTTAATGTCAGGAGGAGATAGGGCTGAATCTCATTCAGCCTACTAATGACAGCATGGTTTCTGTCCTGATTGAGGATCAATTAGCCCATGTCCCTTTTTCTTTTCATAGCAAGATACGCTTAACTCTGACAGGATTGCAGTTGCCCAGAGGTCAGAAGACTAAAGGAGGAGAAAGGGTTCCCATATTACAACTGGATAAAACCAAAGCAATGTAGGTTAACCAGGGGATTTTGGCCCAATAGTGTAGCGTGCTCATTAGCCCATAACTGAACCAAAAATAAACTGGTGCAAGTGACCATTTGTCCTCCTAAAAATCCATGCCCAGTTCCCTGTGGACTGAGACAGAGGCAGAGGAACCAGGCAATCCCAAACGCCTTTTAAAGAACATATATTTCTTCACCTGGATCCCAGGGGCTTTCGTATAGCCCCATAATGGTGCTTTCTATTAAAAGGTCTTTCACACAGAGTAGTAAGTGGGGCATATAGTAATTCATATATTATACTATAAAACTTTGTTTTTAACAATCTTTACCAGCTACTCCACCTTTCCCAGTGCGTTTACAATTTTAAATCAAGATATTTAATCTATATCTACTATTATTTACTATCATGTTTCTAGGTATTACTTTTTCAAGTCCCAAAATCGGAAAACACATTCCCAAATCAACTATCAGTTTTACATGATCACTCTTATCTGAGGGAATTAATGACAACCTTCCATCTTAAAAACAGTAACTCAGATACAAATATAAAATTGATGGTGGAATGTGAGGAGCCATGGTTCCAAGTCAGATTAGAGGTGCAATCAACTTTTACATTGCAATTAAAACGACGTAGGCCAAAGTGTTCATAAACTCCAATTTCTCCCCCTAGAATTTAGTTTATTTTGGTACTTAGCGATGCACTCAGACATATGTTACTGTTGTTCTCAAATCCAAAATAAGTGCTTCAGGGCAAAAGCATTTCAAATCCTGAGCACAAATAATTAATGGATCAGTCTCATCAACCAACCAGTCATTTAGAACATTATTCAACTCTTCTCTTGTGTCTTCATCACATTCCATAACCAGATTACATTACAAATTAAGTAGCGAAATATTTTTCAAAATACCCTAAGATTGGATGTTTAAAATACCAATTAATACTATAGGTGACTTAGTCATTCTCCATATCAACGAAGCCCCAAGTGAATTCCAAGTAGTAATAACTAGCCTGTCATATGGTCTACCTGTAAGCCCTTTTTTGCAAGTTCAGTGATCACACTAAATTGGTCAATCACTAAATGGTTGACCAACCATGTCTTCCGAACATTTATCATATCTGATCTTCAATAATCTCCTAAAATTCATTCACCAAAAAGCTGTTAAATCGTCTGGTGTTCCAGCTAAGAAAACAAACGTTACCACAATTAGAATCTTTGGTTTGAGAATGTTCTAACTGGAAGCACTGAAGAGAGACACGACAAATCATGAATTTCATTAGTTGTTGAATTAAAATACACGTTTCTCAAACCATTTCCATCCACTGTACAATTTAAAATCTCTGGGATGGCAGAAAATCGGCTCTGTGTCCTCTTTGTAACTCCAGTACCCAACCCAGCTAATGGAACGTTTAGATCATAACCATTTTTTGACAACACAACACCATCATTTTTAACAAAATTTAGCACAATCTATATTTATAAAAGTCAAAGATGTGTGTGGGTTTGTGGGGTTGTAGCTTGGCATGAAGCATTGTCCCTTTTACAATTCCACACCGTTGCACCAATCTGCACCAAATTATGAATGGTTACTTGTTGGGATACTCTGGACATTACTGGCTACATGACATTTGGACACCCCACCCTTTCCCCGGATTTCACCAAAAGTCAAAATGTGTTTGTGGTTTTGTGGCTTGGCAAAGCATTGTTCATTATACAATTCCACACCTTTTCACCAATCTGCACCAAATGTTGCATACATACCTGTTAGGACCCTCCTGGCATTACTGGCTACATGACATTTGGACACCCTATCCCTTCACCTGGAACTCAACAAATGTTTAAAAAATGTGTGGCTTTGTGGCCTGCCGACAAAGCCGTAACCATGTTCACTCGGACGGGAAACAAAAAATGTATGAGAGGCGAATGAACCTGAGAGGTGAAGGTGAATGCAGGTAGCATTCCAGAAGCTTCCACATTTGTGCCTCATTATGTGAAATTACTTTTCCAGAGTATTTGTCTGAGATGGTGCCTGTTGACGAAGCCGTAAACCATGTTCATCGGGGAGGGAAACAAAAATATTTGCTGCATCAGGTGAAATTAGTTTTCCAGAGGATTTTTTGTGAGATGGTGCCTGCCGATGAAGCCGTAAACTCTGTTCACAGGGAAGGGAAACAAAAAAGATATTTCTTAACTGGTCCCGACACGAGGAACAAAACTTGAGGGACATCTAAAAACATGTTTCAAGGCCAAAGGAAGCATGGTTTCAGAGATATCTGCAATGCACCGCAACAAACTGCACCATTCCAGAGTGAGGCGGAAACAGCGACTTACAGGATCATTCACTATCAACAATTGATGAGAGTGTTATCATTTCTGTCTACAGAACCCGTTCGTAAAATCGGTACTTTTGCTAGTGCTTGAATAAAAATGGATGTGCACTTTGTTGAGATATTTATCATCAATGAATCCAACTAACTTAATATCAGATGAGGCAATATTTAGTAAAGAGTTCACAGTTTTAAAAATAACCAGTCCTCTGGAGTGATTCAAAGGAACATTTTTGTCATTATGAAAGATCAATTCTAACTTTATACATAGTGACTGCCCTGGCAACAGACAGAAGGAACACGCACCCTCTTCCCCTTCTTTCAGCAAGCCTAGATCACAAACTCTAAGCTTGTCTCCCTAGGAGACATTGCAACTAACTTTATCTTTCTGCCGGCTACCAAGTTGGAGACCACCTGCATGATTTGGTATGTTTGTGTATGCATTGATAAGCCCAACAAAGTATCAGAAACGGTTGCAGTTATCGAAGACCTCAGGACCCACCTCAGAACCATGCCTGTCACAGCCCTTGGTACAATCTGTGAGTTATCTTGACTTGCCCCACCTTCTCCAAACCCCCCCACCCCCGATCCACTTGGGCCAGAGAGACTTCCTCAGAATCTTTAGCAGGCGGCAAAATCAAGGCAATCACAGATGAGTTTAGCTGATAATGATCATTCACTTGCATTTTCAATTACTCAGGCTTTTTTTTACCAGGTAATGGGGAATGATTAAAAGATGAATGTATAATGATTTGGAACCACATATCAACGAGGATAATTCATTAAGTACCATTTTTTATACGTATCCTGAGGGGGTACGAGAGCTCATTGATTATGGTAGCAATGTCTTCCTGGTCCTATTTGAAGAAATGCTTAATACAATGATCGTGTTGCAACAAATGAAGGAAGCTATATATCGATTTAGTTCTGTTGAATGCACTAGACAAAAGCTGGAATTATTTCTATTTCAGCCCTAAATATGTTGATCATGTAACCTGTATGTGTTTATTCTTGAGATGAATGTATTGATTATGATGACATTTGTAATGTTATATTTGGTGTTAACAAACTCTACACTAGTTAAATAAATGTATCCAACAATGAAATGACCTTGGGTTGGCAGACATTGATGCTTGCTTGTCAAAATCTCATCTATTTTTTCAGATATTGCACATATCTCGATACTGGCCCAATTTATACTACATAAACATATATGAGATATCCAATATCTTCCTGAGAATCTACTGGAAAAGTAAGATGTGATTGTATCAGAATTGTGTGAAGTATTTCTCAAAGACTTGCCTGTCTGTTCTTTGACAAACAATGCCATGCAAGAGCAACGTTAGTCCTCCTACTTGGAATATGTCTTCATAGAGAAAAATGAATATTGTCACTTATCTGCACACCATTGCCCTATATCCTTGTTGCTATAGCACAAAGCGTTCTAGTCTCTTAAGTCCTAACTATCATGCTTTGATATCAGAAGAACAAGATGGCTTTGTACCCGGTAGGAAAACAATTGAGCATTCTAGCACCGCTGCTGCTGCCATAAAAATAGGCTAGGGGACTGTGAGCCCCTTTTTTCTACCTTCAAAGACTCTGAGAAAACCTTTGACGAAATGCAGTGGGCCATTCTTTGAAAGTTGTTTGACAAATTTAAAGAACTATCGCATGTAACACAATGGATAAGAGTATTCCCAAAGCTGTGATTGGGATGGGATGTGTTTGTGTAGACCATTAACATCCAACAGGATGGGGCACCCTCTCTCCGTTGATGTTTGCATTTTATATGCAGGCATTCATATATGCCTTGAAAAAGAATGTGCAGATAGCTCCCTTTCACTATATCAGTGATGCAATCAATATTGCAGTTATCATAGTTGATGCCACCAGAGGAGGTTATTTTTACAATTATGAAAGAAGTGCACACTCTCTGTACATCCCAAGGTGTTGTCTGCGTGGATCTACAGGCCACCATTCCCCTTGATATGTGGTAAGTTAGTGTATGCGGTTAGCACCCTGCTATTAAGCCAGTCTGAGTTGTAGAAAGCCAATTATGATCCCATTCTGTTCAAGATCAACCCTTTGACTGGCAGGAGTGAAGCCTTCCCATAGAAAATAGGGTGGTTGTGTATATGCGTGGTAGAGTCGTAGGATTAAGGATGCCTTTAAAGGATGGTGCAATACAATACAATGATTTTGATTGAATCAGAGAATTTAATTGAAGTGAATAGCCTTCCCACGTTTCTATACATTTTGACATTTGCATACCACATCTATTTTAAGCAACTTCATGCAAAGATAAAATAATACAGGGTATGTGCATTGAACCAGTAGAGGGCTTTGGAGCATATATATGCTGCCCTTCGTAGTTTGTTTTGATATTAGGGATGCATAAGCATCCTAATGAATACCTTGCTCCAGCAAGAAAATATTTCATTTTGTTACAGTACTCTGGATTGCTGCCGGACTGTCATTCAAAAAGTTAACATAAAACAATAACTTTTAAGCCATTGTAAATGGAACCATAACAGAACAACACGATTAAAACAATTACTCAATGATCGTCCTCCTTTGCCTGTAAGTTGATCTGTTTTGGCTGCCTCGACCGTCCTACGCGGAAGGCAGGGGGTTAACATATGTTTCATATCGAGTTTCATTTAGGCATGCGATTTAAGCCACTGTGTGATGTGTGCAAGTTTAAACAGGTGTGAGCTTCTTTCTGTGACCCACTGACAGCAGGATCATTTCCATTTCATGATTAAGTGGCTGATATTGGATTTCTACTTCAGGTAAAACAGGACATAACTATCCTTTAATAAGGCTCCTGATTTGAGGTGAAGAAAATGGATCTATAATTTTCTCGGTCTGGCATCATCAGATTTTGTCTGCTAACTGCAAATATCCATATTCCTTCTGACAAGCTGGCATTTTGAGGAAAACACAAAGGATAAAATGAAAGGGAAAGACAGAGTGATCAGGCCTTGACTGAGAGAATAGAGAATGAGGAAACAAAGACAAATGTTGGAGAGAGAAGCACACAGAGTTGTGTATGAGCTCAGGAAACTTCATCACGCCATTATCAGAGATGTGAAAGTCTGGCAAAGGACTCAGAGACATCACAGAGTTTGTGTTGTGGTGACATAACAGCACTGAGCAGATTTTGGGCCTCATCACGACCTCGGCGGATTTCAACCCAGCTCTGAGCTGGTGTGAAATCCGCCGAGAATTCGCGCTCATACCGCCAGCGGTATGAGCGCAAAATTTCCCCATTGAGCCCAATCGGGAATGGGGCATTACCGAATGTGCTCAATGGGGAATTGGGACTTCCAAGTCCGCCCAACTCGTGATCCCGCACTATTAGCGCCGGGGGCTATGGCGGTCGCGCTAATAGCCCCCGCGCTAATACCGCCGGCGTTACCGCCGAGGTCGTGATGAGGCCCTTTGTATACTATTTTAAAAAGCTTATTCTATATTTAAAAGAGTTGGGCGTTATCCTGACTTGGAGACTGCCCCACTGTATTTGTGTTACCGTCCACCGTCCGGCTGGTATTACTGCCACATCACAAGTTGGTCAGTAAACGTAATGGCTGTGCAGTCAGTGCATTTACATCCAAGCTGAGGGTAAATACTGCCAGTTTGGTTGGACCCTTAAATGCAACGGTAATAGCGTTACTGCCGCATTTAAGGGCTACCGCCCAACTTTTGATGAGGCCCTAATTCTATAATATTTAAATGTTGAGGACGTTTGAAGTTTACTCGATGGTGTTGTAATTTGTATTTGTATTTGTAGAAGACATTTACATGTCACTAATGTGATGTTACAGCACCTTCAGTTATTTCGAAATGTGATGAATTGCACCACCATATTGTAGTACAATCTTGAATTTTAACAGCATCTCAACACGGCCAACAAGGGCTATCTAGCAGACTGCAAAAAAGCAACGTAATGCCTTATTTTAGGAAACTTTGCTGTGCACAGACAGACTAAGGACACATGATATTGATTCTACTGTAGGATCAGAAGATGTCTTACTCGCGCCCCATAACTTGCATGTGTGGTTGAGATGACTGGCTAATTAAAGCAAATGAGCTCCAGAACATCCCAGTAGCCTATGGGTTACCATTCACATCTTACATTTGCCAGCAGAGACCTCTGAACAGCATGATCAAGTCAACATCCAGAGCTTTGTGTGCACTCATGAAGAGAATGTGCTGGCCTTGCGTGGGAGCATGGCAGCAATTCCAATGAGCATTCTGCAAAGCAGTTGCCCTCCGAAGTGCCCCAGCCGTTCTGCACTTCATATTTTGGTTTCTAGTGGCCTGTCCAACTTTATTGTGCTCACTACTGATCTGTGCATCTATACTCACTAGTTGCCTGTTTAACAATATTTTGTTCAGTAGAGGCCTTTGCAACTGTCACCTGACCCTCTCCTGGATATCTGGCATTCTCTGTCCTCAACATGCGCCTCCCCATCAACATCCAACCACTAATCACTCTATCCCTACCCCACGGACTCCAGGCACCCAACTGCATGATTCCTGCACTCTCCCCCCCACCTCAGCAATCCTATTCCTATGCTCACGCTTGGGCTAAACAACTCTCAGGCCGCTATAATCAGACCTCATCTAGCCCACTCATCACCCTCCGTGGCTTGACCCTGCCCACCACCAATCTTACTCTATAAATCTGAACTGCCTAGTCTCTCCATAATAAGATGTGCTTTCTAACCAACAACTTTGGCTCTTATCTCTCCTACCTTGCAGTATTTGCCATCACCGAGTATAGATCCCACCCCATGTAACGGGCACACTTGCAACCTTAAAAAATATTCTGCTTAATCCCCCACTACCCGTGATTTACCAAGAAGGGGGATGAGGTAGGTATGTTAATCAATAAAGACTGCCCACCCATCCCTCTTTTCCCCCTCAACATTATCCCATCTTACTTTGAGCACATTGGTATTCTACACCGTGCTCCAATTCTTCTTTCAATAGTTCTCATCTATCAGCCCCCTGTCACTCACATACTATGTCGAAAAACTCACATGTTGTTAGTGTTAGTCCAACTACATTTTTAATTGACTTCCACTACATTTTGCAGCACAATGATTCGAATTTCGGCATTTGAGAAACAAACATCCAAAAGAGTTATGGGTGAGTGCATGTTAGTGAGTATTGTCACATATGGGCAAAATAATACTTCAACTCAGAGATGGTTCATGGGTTTTTATTATGTGATTGAGCAGAGCGCTTGTACCGTCTCCCTCTCACACCTCTAATAGCACTATTTCCTACCCAAGCCAAGGCATACCTATTCCCGGATTAGGAGAAAGAGAGTATTGACCCCCTACTGTCTATGCTCTACCAATTGGTAAGTCTCTACTAGAGGATTTGGGGATATGCCTTCAGACACTCTTCTCCTGTTGTTCCTCTCCCTCTCCCTATGCTCTCCTACTCTACCCTCCTTCACTTCCGCTACTCCCTGTGTATTCCTCTTCTCTCCCTTCAATTTCTCACACTCCTCTTACCACTTGCCTCCACCCTTTGATGTTACTACACCCTCCTGCACACCATTTCTCCCCCTCCCCATTACTACACCCTCCTCCTCACTACTTCTAACTCCCCTGCCTTACTACTCCCTCCATTCCACTACTCACTCCTACACACTACCAATCTCTTCTCCACACTACTACTTCAACTCCACCCCACCTTCTTCTCCGTCAACCTCCTTTGACTTTCACAATTACTACCCTACACTCCTTCCAATAATCTCACTCACTACTCATGCACGCACAACACTTCCTCCTAGCAAATAATATTAATAATACTTCACACTTTCTAAAAATGGCACCCACGCTCCAATGCACTGTCCTTCCTCCTTCTGGTCCATTGTTCTGCCACCTCCTCCTCCTCTGCCGTCACCTGAATTACCAGCACTTCCTGTGAACTACTACCTCTATTATCCTCCTCCATATCCGCTGAACGACTCTCTGACCACGGCCACTCTGTTATGTTATGTAATGTTATGTTATTTGGCATTTATATAGCGCTCTATATATTATTGGTATGACCTCAAAGCGCTTGTGGGTTGAACGCCCTCGGGGACTGTAGTCCAAGTCAGTCGAGAGAGTAGGGTTTGATAGGGTGCTTGGGTGCACTCAATTTGTGAGCAGCTGATGCGATTGCTTGATGGTAGCTGCATCCTAACCTTAGGTGTGTTGGTATTGAGAAATCAGTTGAATGTGTGCAGTCTGGTGGTTAGTCTCCGAGACTGCATTCTGGCAGCATTAGGCCTGTGTAGGACGTTTATGTGTTTAGCTAGGTCTATTTTCTCGTGAGGTGTAGCTGCGTTCTGGCAGGATGTTGAGGTGGTCATGGAGTGATGTTCCTATGTGAGCAGCTAGGCCGAATTGATCGGGGTGTAGCTGCGATCTAGTGTGTGTTGGTGTAGAGTAGAGAGTGAGCATAGTGATAGGAGAGGTGAGTGTCTGGAATGGATGTTTTATTATTACGAGCCCACTGTTCTGGATTACATTCATGCACTTCGGGATAGCTGCACTCAGTGGGAGATGGGACAGGGGACAGCTAGGCCTGTGTAGTGGACTCATGAAGCCGCTACCTAGTGGTCCTATGTCTAGCGCCTGGGGGACACTAAGGTTGTCATTAATGGTAACTGTTTTCTGATTCTGTCTTGGTGACATGTTAGTTGCTTTCAGCGGTGTTATTGCTCAGTAGCTTCTCAAACATTTGTCTGCAGGTTGTATTTACATTCTATTGTAATGATATTGAAGTTGTGGTCCATGGTGTTGTAATGTTTTAACAGCCCTAGATGGTCATAATCATGTTTACGGAAAGAGCCAGGTTTTTAGAGCTTTGCTGAAGGCCATGTAGCCTTGGGTGTGTCGAATGTGTGGGGGGAGTGAGTTCCACAGTCTTAGTGCCAAGGTTGAGAAGGCGGATCATCCAATCCTGGCTGAATTGGAGGTTGGAATCACCAAGGGTCCAGTGCTTGATCTTAGGGTGCATGAAGGGAGGTAGGGTTTGATCTTCTCTTGAAGGTAGTATATCATGGTATGTTTAAGCTCCTGAACACTGGGGTGGGAATAATTGCTTCTAATGTAAACCATTGCAAAAGGGACCACAACATTTGCTGTTAGGAGTTGGTTACCAACTTCCAAAGTATCTAAGAAGGTGGCCAGTTCTGTCACCTTACACCTCAACACCCAAATGAATATTTCACCAAACCATTTTCCAGCCACTCCTATGAAAAAAGACACAAATGTGAAATATTGATAGTTACCTTCAAATGTTTCGCGTTTGTGTGCTTGGAAGCTCACTTCACTTAGACAGGAAACTCTGCACATCGAAAAAACGAAATTCTTTCCCTGTCTTTCATGCTCGGGGACTAATTACAGTTACAGAATGTCTCAAAATGTTGGCGAAACTCTGCAACTTTTTCCTGTAAAGGGCCGCCATATTGCATGAATGGCAGCCCATGTTGCATAGTGTTCATGTTTGTGCTAAGGAACTGAGGTGTGGTTCTCTTTAAGGTAAGCATTGTCTTTTTGAGCATTTGCTGGTCTACTTCAAGTACCTAGCTGGCTAGGGCAGCCATTTTGCTTCTGTGCACACCAAGGCTGGGAAACGGTGTGCAGCATCTTCCAAAGCCGCATCGGAGACCGGCTCCTCTTTCACTGTCTCTCCCTCTTCAGGTTATAGCAGAACACAATTTGTATAAGACCTAAAAAATCTGCGTAGGAGCCTAGCTCTCCTTTGGGGTCTTTGTCTCGTCAGCTGGGTTTGCATGGGACACTGATGAGTTGTCTTGTGGGTGGTGTGTTGATTCTCTGGCGGTACTAGAAAAAAGACAGAGGACTTTGCCGGCATTTTTGTCCCAAGTTATGGGGTGATGCAATGTGGTAATACACCTGTTAAGACTGGCACTTCGGAAAGAGACAGGAATTGAGGCCCTCTCAACTGCCACCATCCACCACTCGGACCTGGATCAACATTGACCCACACAAAGTTTTTCAAATTTTGGTTCCCTGAGATGTTCGGAATACATCTGTCCTTTCATTCCTGGTTAGATAACTAGATAACTAGATTTTCTGTACATAGATGCACTTGAACCGAATACTCATTTGGGTGCTAGCTTATGCCAAATGACCTGCACTTAGAAGATTTATAAGTTAGCTATTTTAACACAAAGATATATCCAAGTATCGTTGATATTGCGCTTAGGAGATGCCTGAAGGTAGCTCATTATAGAACTTGGAAGATATATAGTATAACTATAAGGGTAGCCTGTCTACTGCGTTTAGAGAACCCTACAATCCCAAAATCTTATGGTAGCGTGTCTGTTCATGCTTAGAAGATGTACTAAAAATAGCCGATATAGTGCTATTAGAATACTTTGAGGGTAGCTTGTCCATAATGCCTAGAAGAGTCTATGAGGGTACCTTCTCTTCACACAGATGATCTGCTAACACAGCAAGATCAAAGATAGGATCCATCTGAGCTTAAGTTATGTATAATGCATCACTTCGGAGGACATCTGCTGCTGGAAGGGATATCATGACGTCCCTCAGCACCCATGCATGTGCCTTACCTCTTGGGTTGCTAACTGGAGCCTAGTCAGCCCACCTAAATCCTAATCTTGGCCCAATACACACACGCATTCTAAGCCTCTCTCTGATAATGTTCCCATACCTGGGCTTTGATCCCTGAGGGCGTTCCCACCAGAAGCGCGTTGAGGGCATACAAATGGGAAAAGGTGATCTATAATTGACTATTACTACTACTACTACTACTACTACCTTAAACTCACAGGAGTTCCTATCCCTTTTTTAGGTTACTGACCTTGTCACAGTATTTAGTTAGAAACTCTTACAGCACGGCCATAATAATGTGGCTAAAGAAGTGATAGTTACATCGTTTTTTCTGTTGATTTTTTAAAGAAGCCGAGCAGTGTCTGTCAATGATTCACTCTGGGAATTCCAATACAGGAAGATAATGAAATAAGTCCAGGTAAAATAGTTTTGGGAGAATAAGACACGAGTATTAGTGATGATATACTAATAACATATCCCCCTTGCCTAGTTGATATAAGTTATAGTAACTTTATACTTATAATAAACCCCCCTTGCCTAGTTGAAAGGAGCTGTGAAAATTGCTAATTCTGGAGCATACTAAAAAGAAGAGTGAGCTGTACACAAAGAATCGGAACTATGTAACAACAAATAAATAAAAACTGTTTAATATGAAAATGTGTAATAGCAAACTTTGCAATGATAAACAATTGAAAGCATGTTATTGAAATAGCACAGTATAAGTCGCTACAGTGCCTTTCAATTAGTTACTTTGGTGTTTGAAGAACTCCATCACAGGAAGGTTTAAGAATATGTTAAACTGTGAAAACTGCACATTTTGATGCACAATAATAAGAACAGTGGGTTGCACACAAACATATAAGAATGTATGCTAGCGACCTGTAATTAAGCAATATGCCCCGAGCCGCAGGGGTATTACCGAGTCAGGTATTGCCCCAGGGCCCATAGTTACAGGCCTGAGCGAGGAGCCTATTGCTATTAGTACCCCGGCCAGCAGGACCGGGGTACTTAAAGCAATCTTTTTCTGTCCTGAAACGCTGTGGCCTTTCGGAACAGAAAAAATAAATGGCAAAGAAAATGGCCGCCGGGGAAGGGAAAACAGACTCAGTTTCCCCTTTCCATGGCGGCCATCACGGTCGGACGCGCTGGGAACAGAAGTGTTCCCGGCGCGTTCGCTCCCGAAAAAGGACAGATAAGAAGGTAAGTGGGGTTGGGAGGGCGTAGAAGGGGTTGGTTGCGGGAGGGGGTGATAGGATGGAAAAAAAAAACAACGTAGCTGAATCCCCGGCGTGGGAGAATGGTGGCCTACAGCCGTGTGGAAGCTCGGAGAGGGGATGGCCCCATTTCGAGTCTCCTCATTGGCTGAGGGGCTGCCACACCACCCGACGGGTACAAAGGAATGGAATCCCGGATGAGGGATTCTTGGCGAGGTATGGACCTGGCGAGGGCCAATCAGAATGTTTGTTTCATTCTGGTTGACCCTCGCCTGGTACTCATTGAAGATATTTGAAGGCAATGTTTTGGCAATATGTCAGTGCTATATGGAAGTGAGTAATATAGGACAGTAATACATTTCAACCGGGAACAGTGTAAATGGAGCATGGGGTTATATTCCATGGTAGCCCCTAAAGAAAGTCCATTAACATTTTAGGAGAACAAAACATGTAGTGTGTTTTAGGATATAATATTTATTATTTAGCCTGAAATTAGGATACAGGCATGTTTTAGTGTTGTCAATATACATTGTGTGGCAGATACAATCAGAGATGTAAAGAACTTTCTATTATGTGTTTTTTTTTTATAATTTCACTAATAAAGTGTAGGAGTGGGGAGTATTTATAGGTGTAGGTTTTAATGTGAATTAGTGGGGCCAATTGATTATTGTGCACTGCATGTTGTGCCAACAGAATTGTGGAACAGTTGCAGACATGTGGTGTACTATTCTGTTCCAATACTATAACCAATTTGGAAGCTTAATTGTTTGATTCACCTTAAGGGGTTGAGCGAGGTATAGCCTATGTATATTTATATAAGTGTCAATTGTGGAGGAGGCTTTCTCTTTGGAAACACCTGACATCCTCTTGTGGTTTAGAAGTTTGGTTAGTCTGAACATTCCCTGCAATGTTACTTTTTCATGTACGAACTGTGCATATTATTGACAACTTATACATAAATGAGGGACCTGGGTTATCGCCACTGACTTCCCAGGGACCATTAGTTAAAATGTATAAAGGTGTCAGGATTTAGAATGTTTTAACGCCAATCTACTGAAGGCCACAATCTGGCCTATATTTACAAATGTGAATCAATGTGAAATTTAAACCACGAGATACCCA
Source organism: Ambystoma mexicanum (assembly GCF_040938575.1). Taxonomy (NCBI): domain Eukaryota; kingdom Metazoa; phylum Chordata; class Amphibia; order Caudata; family Ambystomatidae; genus Ambystoma; species Ambystoma mexicanum. The sequence continues at coordinate 675,450,770 of NC_090939.1, read as the reverse complement.
TCTACTTCATTTTAGACCGTGCCCCATTAACGGAATTGTCTTTTTCTGTTCAATAATCAACTTTACAAATCGAAAAAAGAAACCAGTATTGGGGCAACTTTTGCCCCTGATACTCCTAATTTATATATGGCACAATTTGAGAAAATTCATATTGAGGATTCAACAACGCATCCGTAAAAACACAACATTAACAGGGGAAATGGTATACAGATATTGCCATGCTGTGAAGAGGGGACCAATAAAAAATAAGCACTAGAAATGTTTTCCCTAGAGTGGAGAGACTGTGTTGACTTAAGCACTTACTCTTCGATTGTCATATGGTGTCTTAAAGCAGAACCAATTGTTATTAAAGTTTGACCATAATGAGAAGAGTCTGCAGATAGAAGTCTTTTGGGAAAGAATTCATGGAGCTTGACAGATTTCTTTATCCTTAGCAGTTTTAGCTTTTATTAAATCAATTTTATGTAATTAGTTTTAGAACCTGATTTTGCAAGTACAATGTGTTATGAATTAGGATCTAATTGGTAAACTGTTATTAATTGTATGTACAATTTGTATATTGATAATTTGTGTTTTATGGCTTATTGATGTCTGTATAATTGTGAAAGGTTTTATTATAAACCAAAGCACAATTACAAAATAAAAAAAAGATAAATAAATAGGAAATGTTGTCCCATGCCTAAATAATAGAGACCATCACATTCATTTTACTTTGCCATTTAACACAGAACATTTACCATTACTTGACTTGTATATTTTCAAAAAAGTCAACAAGTGATACACTGATCTATACAGGAAACACACCAATAAATACAGTATGCTACACTTTAATAGTTTTCATCCATCAGGTTTAAAAACAAATTAACTGTTTGGCCAATTTCTGAGGGTGAGACGAAATTGTGCAATTAAGGAAGATTATCGTAGACATGCAGCAGATTTAGAAAACCTAAGCTTGCTGGAAAACATGTTAAAAAAGCAAAGAAGAGAGTAGCACATATGGACAGAAATGTATGTGTGATCACACAAGTAAAACAACAAGGTACAAATACATTGGTTTGTGTTACCACCATCAGCCCATATGATCGGAAAGTCTATATGAATGAATTGGCATGTAATAAAGCACCCTGGGATTTTATCCAAAAAACAATTGTTGCCTTTAAAAAGAATGCCAGCTTGAGTCAAGACTAGACCACACATATAGAATGCCCAATGAGGATCACTCAATCAGACCACTTTGGGGTATTGCACATATCTCTGTCCATTATAAATGTTTAATTGTGTGGCCTGTTAATTCATTGGAACATTGAAATACTATGAGCATAATGGAGTAAAGTGGACTCAGAGACGACACACAAACTGTAATAGTTCCAACATCATCTACATTATACAGTTTCTCTGTCCCTTCTTATTTGTTGTGAAAACTACACGGCACATAAAACTATGACCTCAGAACAGAGGTCATGTATCTAAAATAATGTAAAAGAAAAACCATTGGTAGATCAATATGAAAGATTTGAACACACTGACAATGATTTTCTCCTCATCCCAGAGACAGAGATTTAGATCAAGATCTTAAAAGAGTGGTGCAACAATGGATATAGTGCCTCAGCATGATTAACTGTGGTCTAAATATATGTGTAGACTGGAATGATATGCTTTTTTAATGCATCAATGGTGCACGTTTTTTCTGACTCTTGATATAAGCCCATCGAATGTTCACTTTGGTAGGCCTGTATTGATTATGCATTCTACTTTCAGCTTTGGCAATGGACTAATGATTGTCAGTAAACTATAACATAATATGAATATGTATTACTAATATATTCCACGGAATGGAAAGTTTTGCCTTTTTTTTTTTTTTTTTGATTAATTCATAAACATGTTGATCCGTATATGCTCTAAAATTATTAAGACGCAACAGAAACTTGCAATAGGCATCATTTTAACTACACGCTCTGTGGTAATAACAATAATGTGAATAATTGATAGAAAGATTATCGTTGAAATGCTCACAGCCTATGAAGCCTGTTGTAAATCTATTGTAATTCATTCTCAGGATTTATCTTTGATTTGTTAAATGCTGTTATGTATTGCTACTTTAATGTGGTCCCTAAATAATGCTGGGAAGCCAGTGGTTTAGCGTGAAATAGTCCTTCCCGAATTGCGTTATCTAAGTGTGATGCTTACACTGTGACAAGAAATCACAGCAAGCCTTCAAATGGCATTGCATAGCAATGTTGTTGTCTCTGGTCAAACGAGTAGTCACTCGTATCCACGCAAAAATATCTTTTCATGGAGGTATGTGGTTTTCAACTGTCTAATTAATTTAAATTTCCTTGGCATTCCTCTTTGTACATTATACAGTGTATTTGGATATATTGCCCTAAGTTAAGTAGATGACGACATTCCGGCAGGGTGATGTAAGGCCTTGAATGTAAAGCCATCTAGTGTACCGGTCCAGTAGTAATTCTACAGTTACAGGTACGTTTTTAAGGACTTCTGTACCAGTCCTTGCTTCATGTGTAAGAGGTGTTATGATGTTAAACAGTAGGGGTACATTACAGTGCATAACAAAGTCAAACAGAGTGTATGTATAATTTACAAACATTTATTATTTGGTATATAACACTGATTGCTAGATTTTAATTGATGTAATTTTTGTTTCATAATGCGGTGGAAGCCAGTAGCCAGCCGTCAACCAGCAACTACAAGGACCAGTAAGGTAAGGTGGCTAGATTTAGGGAGAGATACAGCTCTACCCTAGATACCTGGCCACTAGGCAAAACCAATGTCTACCAATGTGATCACCACCCATTGCCCCAAACTGCACTGATAGGCCTCTCTCCCACTATACAGGTGTCTCAAACTTAGCAGGGCCTCTGTGCCCAAATTGCATTGTGTGATTCTCAAACTGCATTGATAGCAGGGCCTCTGTGCCCAAATTGCATTGTGTAATTCTCAAACTGCATAGATAGCAGGGCCTCTGTGCCCAAATTGCATTGTGTGATTCTCAAACTGCATAGTTAGCAGGGCTGCTGTGCCCAAATTGCATTGTGTGATTCTCAAACTGCATTGATAGCAGGGCCGCTGTGCCAAAATTGCATTGTGTGATTCTCAAACTGCATAGATAGCAGGGCCTCTGTGCCCAAATTGCATTGTGTGATTCTCAAACTGCATTGATAGCAGGGCCGCTGTGCACAAATTGCATTGTGTGATTCTCAAACTGCATTGATAGCAGGCCCGCTGTGCCCAAATTGCATTGTGTGATTCTCAAACTGCATAGATAGGCCTCTCTCCCACTATACAGGTGTCTCAAACTTAGCAGGGCCTCTGTGCCCAAATTGCATTGTGTGATTCTCAAACTGCATTGATAGCAGGGCCGCTGTACCCAAATTGCATTGTGTGATTCTCAAACTGCATTGATAGGACTCTCTCCCACTATATAGGTGTCTCAAACTTAGCAGGGCCTCTGTGCCCAAATTGCATTGTGTGATTCTCAAACTGCATTGATAGCAGGGCCGCTGTGCCCATATTGCATTGTGTGATTCTCAAACTGCATAGATAGGCCTCTCTCCCACTATACAGGTGTCTCAAACTTAGCAGGGCCTCTCTGCCCAAATTGCATTGTGTGATTCTAAACTGCATTGATAGCAGGGCCGCTGTGCCCAAATTGCATTGTGTGATTCTCAAACTGCATAGATAGCAGGGCCTCTGTGCCCAAATTGCATTATGTGATTCTCAAACTGCATAGTTAGCAGGGCCGCTGTGCCCAAATTGCATTGTGTGATTCTCAAACTGCATTGATAGGCCTCTCTTCCACTATACAGGTGTCTCAAACTTACCAGGCCCTCTGTGCCCAAATTGCATTGTGTGATTCTCAAACTGCATTGATAGCAGGGCCGCTGTGCCCAAATTGCATTGTGTGATTCTCAAACTGCATTGATAGGCCTCTCTTCCACTATACAGGTGTCTCAAACTTAGCAGGGCCTCTGTGCCCAAATTGCATTGTGTGACTCTCAAACATCATTGTTAGGCCTCTCTCCCACTATTCAGGTGTCTCAAACTTAGCAGGGCCTCAGTGCCCAAATTGCATTGTGTGATTCTCAAACTGCATTTATAGCACGACCTCTGTACCCAAATTGCATTGTGTGATTCTCAGGTAGGAGTGGCCTAGGTCAGGAGCAGAGCAACCACTCTTCCCCAAACTCTGAACCACTGCTCCGTACAGACCTTTGCAGGTCTCTTGTCTAGCTGGGGTTCTTGTCTCCAAATTTCACTGTAGGATACTCAGATTGCTTTGATAGATGTCTCCCCACTTTTACAGGTCTCTCAAGTCTAGCTGGAGCTTTGTCTCCAAATTGCACTATACGATACCCAGATTGCATTGATAGGCCTCTCTCCAACTACACAGGTCTCTCAAGTTTAACATGGGCTTTGCCCCCCAGGTTGCACTTTAAGATACCCAGACTGCGTTGTTAGGCCTCTCTTCCCATCATGAAGAACTCTCAGGTCTAGCGGGGGTACTGCCCCCAAAGTGCACTGTATGATACTCAGACTGCATTGATAGGCCTTTTCTCCCACTATAGAGGTCTCTCAAGTCTAGCTGGGGTTCTGTCCCCAGATTGCACTGTGTGATGCTCAGATTGCTTTGATAGGCCTCTCTCCCACTATACATGTCTCTCAAGTCTACCTGGGGTTCTACCCCCAAATTGTTTCCTATAGGCCTTTCTCCCACTATACAGGTCTCAGAATCTGCTGCGGTTCTGCCTCAAAGTAACTCCACAGCCGGTGCATGTCCCTCCTAAACACACATGGCTAACTCACCACAGTGAACCATGTTCAGGGAGTCACAGACATAAGAACGCCACCGTCAACACCCAACTATACAACCCTTATCCACCTCACTTACCCCCACCAAGACAGCGACCGAACATATTGGCAACATCAGCTGGAAATACCAACTACAGCCAAAGACTAAAACCTGCAGAGGACAGCATCCACACCAAGTACTACACCACAAGACAACCAGACAACACAGAACCAACTGGACAGTTCAATCAACTCATCTTAAAGATTAAACAACTCGAAATCGTAGAATGCCGCGCAAACGACCCACCCAGAGGGAAAGAAGAGAAGAAAGAACAAACACTCTAGAACTGCAACGAAGAACCACAACAACAGAACACACCCCCACAGACAGGATCAAAAATCGAACCAACTTTCAGAGAAGAGACAAATCCCTCTACCTAACTCAATATGTTACGCTCACCTGGTTCCCACGGGGGCGTCGACCAGAACTGGGCCGCTGTTATTTCCACCAGTGTGACGTGTAGCGCCGAGATGACTGACTGGACTGGCCCGCTCAGCCTAGTTTGTCTGGCTCGCAAGAATATTCTTCTGCAAAGGAGAAGAGGAATTAACCACCCGTGGAATTGAGTGTCAACCCACCTTCCCCACTCCTGTTGTCTTCCCACTGATCACTCTTGATGTCCCCTCCTTAGTCTCACCTGATGGTTTGGAAGGATGAGCTCTCCATCCTGCGTCGACCGTAGGGGCGCGTTGATGACCAGTTACTTCACTGGCAAAGAGGAATTGGTGAGTTCCAGTATTGACTCTAAAGTCCAATTGTTCATAAGAGTTAAAATGTCTGCTCTTCACTCTGTCCGATTCCTTGCAGGTTGCCGATTAATCCACTCGAAGATTTCCAAATGGCACTCGGTAAGATTCAGGTAAGTCTATAGTGTTTTTCCCCTTAGGGGCCGAGGTACGGCGATGAAGCAGAGATGACTGTGCCGACCCGAGATGAGGTGAGACCCCCGTGGTAAATCAGGTAAGTTTTGTGGGGGGTAACTGGTATTGTCCTTGCTTTCTCCCCTTAGGGGCCGGGGTGCGGCGATGAAGCAGAGTTGACTGCGCCGACCCGAAATGAGGTGAGTACCTCCCGTGGTAAATCAGGTAAGTCCTTGGGGGGTAGCTTGTATGGCCTTAGAGAGTCCCCTTGCTCACCTTGCTGTCTTTGTCTCCTCAGGTGTCGGAGGGCGGATGCGAGATGGAGAGAGCGTTATGGAATGCTGAAGTACCGCCAAGCAGGTGAGTTTAGCACGGCACTGTAGTAATGCGAAGCGATGCTTCAAAGACTTCTGTCTTTCAGTTCCGTGGCGAAATGGATCAGGATTCAGGTAAGGATTAAAGTTAAAACTCCTGTTCTAACCTTTATCCTTTTTGTCTTCTTGTTTCAGGAGTCCCAGGACTGAAGCGGGCGTGGCTGAAGACTGGAGCTGCTGAAAACACGGTGAGTGTTACGCTGCAGCAAGCAGAATAACACGAAGCACGTGTGGCTGTCCGGGCGTGGTTTAAATAGCCTTGGAAGAAGATCCAGGTAAGTATTCTTCCACAGCCCCACCCAAGTAACAAAATAGTCCCTTCAGTAAAATTGTCCCTCCTAAGCCTCATTTGGCTTGAGTCTTCATGCAGCATGGTCTGCCTCAGGTGAGTATGCAGCATGGTCTGCTTCAGGTAAGTTATCAATAATGAGCCTGGCGCCCATGGCACCAGGACTGACTTTATCTTTATGAGCCTGGTGCCATAGGCGCCAGGACTGTACCCAAACAGCCCCTAACTGGGGCTTTTGGGCATGCTCCAAGTGGCATGATGCCTGCTTCTGGGGCTGTTGGGCCTGGTCTGGTCTTCCGGGGGCAGGCATCATGACACAATACCTCGCTGAGAATGGCTCACCAGACCTAACCAACGCAACGTCAGAAGCAGCAACATTAAACAACCTAACTAAATCACGAAGAAGAAGGATGAACACCACCAGAAACAACAAACACACGACCGAAGTGATAACACCTTACATCACCAAAGACCCTCTGATCGACAACCGCAACATCTGGGAGACGAACTCGATGAAAACCTAAACCCAAGACAAAACCTAGAAGACCTTTTCGAGGACGCCGACAACCCAAAACCTACACCTCAACAAGATCAGAAGACGACCCTAACAAGAAAAGCCAAACTAAACCACACCTCCAAACTACACTGCAACCTAATAAACGCAAGATCCATGTCAAAACACTCTACAGAGATCTTTGACCTACTCGATGACAATGGTATTGACATCCTATTCATCACAGAAACTTGGCTGGACGACAACTACAAAATCACACTCCAAAGCTGCCTTCCAGCAAACTTCAAATGGCTTCAAACAAACAGGAAAAACAAAAGAGGAGGAGGCATCGCGATAGCTTTCAAAGAACACCTTAAAATAAGAACAGACGAACCACTCAACATCCTCAACTGCGAATCCATGTCAGACGAACCACTCAACATCCTCAATTGCGAATCCATGTTCATACACGTAACAGCGAGCCCAAACACCAACATCACATTCATCCTGGTGTACAGACCTCCAATTTATGATGCATCCTTCATCGACAACTTCATAGAAGCCATCACCAACATAGCCATCAACCATGAACACCTAATCATCCTGGGGGACTTCAACATCTGGTTCGAAGACAATCACGCCAACTCCCAAAACTCACTGACTGAACAACTCACCATCATGAAACGACGACAACTAGTAAAAGGGGCACCACACTCGGCAGGACACACTCTGGACGCAATCTTCGCTGAGGAAAAACTCATCACGACGGCACCACCAATACAAATACTTTGGAGCGACCATCTCATCATCCCATTCGTAATCAGTCTGCCTACGCAAGTTTCAATCCAACCCCCTAAACTCTCACCCACCACAAAAAGAAACTGGAAAGACATCAAAGAAAGCAACCTCTTTGAACAACTGGAGTTAACCAAACCCTCAACAAAAGAAATAGAGCTAGCTAATCTAGACGGGAAAGCAGAGATATTACACAAATGGATTGCAGATACAATTGGCAAGATAGCCCCGGAAAAACCATTTACACCATCAAAAAAGAGAGCAATGGCTAAGTGGTTTACCCCACTATTAAGCACCATGAAAAAGGAAAACAGAAAGATGGAACTTGAATGGAGAAAACATTACAACCAAGACAAAAAAACACTGTTCCAGAAGCAAATCCATGCATACAAGAAGGAAATTCTAAAAGCAAAAAGAAGGCACTATGATGACAGACTCACAAAGGCCACCAACACACAAAAAGAAATGTTTCACATCATTAAAGAAATGAGAAACCCACCAGGCTGTGACAACACCCCTACCCGCTCTCAGAAACTCTGCAATGACCTTGCAGACCACTTCAAAAATAAAATCAACGACATCCGACAAACCATCCAACAGAGGCCAGCCAACAGCAACATACAATAAAACAAACCTACCTCAAAACCACAACACAAACTCAATAACTTTCCTGAAATATCAGCAGAGGCATTCGCAATGCTGGTAAAACACAGCAAGAAAGCGGGTTCACCGATGGATCCCTGCCGCCCGGACATCTACAAATCAATCCTCGCAAAAGGAACGCCAGCGGAATACTACAGAAACCTTCTAAATCTATAACTAGCAACAGGCACCGTACCAAGGATCTTCAAATCAGCCTACATCAAACCACTTCTGAAAAACACAAGCGGCGACGTAGATGACCTCTCCAGCTACAGACCAAGCTCCAACATCCCCTACCCGGCAAACTCCTCGAAACCTACGTATACAAACTAACGCAAGAATACGTTGAAAAACACCAACTGCTAGACCAAGCTCAAGTCGGCTTCAGACCCACAAGAGGTACAGAAACAGCACTACTATCGATCTGGGACAACCTAAAAACAAACGCAGACTCCAACACAACATCAGCCCTCATTCTGCTTGACCTCTCTGCAGCCTTCGACACAGTTAGCCATGACACCCTAACCAAAAGACTAGAAGACATAGGCATAACCGACACAGCGCTACGCTGGACTAAATCATTCCTAGCAGACAGAACAGAAACCGTTTGGATTAAACCCTTCAAATCCACCCCACAAGTTAATGACTGTGGAGTGCCACAAGGATCCTCACTATCACCACTGTACTTCAACATCTACCAAACCCCGGTTATCAGAATCTTCAAGAAACACAACATCACATACTACAACTACGCAGACGATACTCAAATCATCTACAAAATCAAAGACACCCAAGCCGATCTTTCTAACCTAACCGACTGTCTAAAAGAAATCTACAACTGGATGAATACCAACAACCTGAAAATCAACCCAGGAAAAACAGAAATCTTGATCATATCCAAAGACCAAGAGAAGGAAACCGCCATCCCGTGGCCAACGGAAATGGGAATCGCACCATCACCATCTAAGGTAGTAAAAAATCTGGGAGTCCTGATGGACAACACCCTAACCTGAGAGCCGCAAATAAACGCAACAGTCAAGAAACGCTTCTTCCTCCTCCACACGGCAAGAAAAATACTACCTTTCCTCTCCTTCACACACCAAACGCTCACTATCGTCGGCCTCATCATGTCAAGTATCAACTATGCAAACAGCCTCTACCTAGGAATACCAGAATACCTACTAAAGAAGCTACAACGAATCCAAAACACAGCAGCCAGACTACTCCTCAAACTATCCAGAAGAGACCACATCACCCCTGCCCTGAAAACACTACACTGGCTCCCAGTAAAACACTGTATCACCTTCAAAACAATGTGCATAACGCACAGGGCAATCTGCGGACAAGGAGCAGAATTCCTTCAAAAGAAAATAACAATCTACAAGCTGACTAGACCCCTCAGATCAACTAACGAAATCCGCCTGGAACTAAAACCTTACATCAAGAAAAAACTCGGAGGCACCGCCTTCTACCACTTAGCCGCAAAAACCTGGAACAGCAACCCAAAAGAAATAAGGAACGCCAAAGATCACCTTAAATTCAGAAAATTACTAAAAACCTGGCTCTTTGATACCAGAGACTAAAACCAAAGCAGCAGTAAGACAAACGACTAAACGGGGAAGGACACTGACAAGCCCCAGAACCGACTGATAAGCACTCAGGGCACCGGGAGGGGTGACGCCAGACAGAGTGGTACACATGCGAGACCCACGGAGACGGAGGCAACAACCTCAGCCAATTCTTACCATCCCCAACCGCCATATAGCTACAACTAGGTACCACTGGGTTGTGGAACTAGCAAGATACCACCAATCACTGCACTAACTAAGAAATGGACACTGGCAGGTGCACTGGCCAAGTGGGTCGGGGTGGGGAGCATGCAACACTGTTGACGGAACGGGCGGAAGAGGCAGTGAGATGCTCAAGGGGCCTCGTATACAAAACGAGCACGAACCTCCAGAGGCACATGATGCCCAAGCACACCATCGAGCGAGATTACGCGAGCACAACTGGTCAAGCCAGGATATAGATGCCAACTAACCGAGACCACTAACAATTTCCTCCTCCGCATACACCTCTCAAACTCCAAACCAAACACAACAACAAACCTCCAGCACAACAAACCGCACAAACCTCACCACACTGCAACAACAAAACAATAAATGCACATAGACCCGCACATCAGTACATGTAGACTTCCAGCCGCATACACTCCAGGCCCAGCTGACGGACCCACCGGGCTGAGGCTGCCAATAGTACATCACTGCTCTCTTGCACTTTTCTAACCTCCACCCACTAACTCACCCGCCCTCCCTCCCTCTTTCAGAGCCGCCAGAGCACCAGGGGACCACTCCGGTGGTGATAGTGCGCGGTACAAATGTCCTTTAACATTAACATTATTGATGGCGTGGGCATGCACATAGAAATATTACTAATTATGCAATTTGTTGGTTTTATTGTCGAATGTGGTATGGATGAAGATGTCTGATATCTGTTTTGAGAAATGTTTGTAAGGGGACCAACATCACTTACGAACTTGTACGGGTGTACCATTGATGGATGAATAATTTACATCATCCTGATGTTAGGCTGTTACGTACACTAGAGCTTCATTTGGATTAGCTCTGGTAGGACTTTTGCTGCTGCCATGTACTGAGGCCCTCATTACGAGTTGGCCGGTGTGGTATTAACGTGCCAGTATTAACGTTTAGCGGCATGTTACTACACTGGCCAATTATTAGTTTGCCAGTGAGCTGGCCGGAATGATCTCCAGTTAAAAGCTAGAGGTCATTCTGCTACCTTACTGGCAAAAATCACAGGTATTATAGGTGCTGATAAGACCAGCACCTGTAATACTGGCACATTCCCCCATTGAGTCCTATGGGTAATGGTAATACAGTTTGCAAGTATCCTGATGGATTTACCACAAGGATACTGGCGATCTCGCAATGAGGGCCTAAGTGTTTTAAGTGGTTTTTAACGTAATCTTTTGATACAAATAAAATTAGTAAGTATAACCACAATGTGTTTTACCCTTGTTAAATTTTAGATTGGTTCAAATTTGTAAATTTAGGCCAGATTGTGGCCTTCAACAGATTGGCACAAAATAATTCTATTCTGGACCCTGACACTTTTCGTATGATTGACAAGACAGAACTATCATCTACAGTTTTAGTGTACAGGAGACGTTTGTGCGTCATCAGGGCTCGAGACAATTTGCCTGAAGTGTAACAGTGATTGGAATAAAAAGTGGGAAAAAAACACGGTGAAGTCATAGGACAAATGTATATATCAAAGCAGTTATTTCTGTGATGAAAAACATACATGTAAACAAAACTAATATGAATAAATTGCAAAAACAATAGCAGTTTCTGAGTCTGGAAATATACTTGCATAGCATAGCGTCATGGTCAGTGCAGGTAACTCCAGGGTGAGAGGTAGGGGCAAGAGCAAGCAGTATCTGAACATACATGACCTGTGTTTTCTTTTATTTGCCTTTCTGTCAGGGGAAAGGGTGAACATGCACTCTAATTTATTTGTGCATGGCTCTGAGTATTTCGCTTTTCACTCTCAACAAAGCCTGCAAATGTACACTCCGGTAGCAGATTGGATCTAGCAGTTTCCTTTAGCTTTTGCCACCTCCCGACCCAAACGCACACAACGATGAACACTTCTTTTGAAAGCAATCTGTCTGCTTATGTGTGGGTCCCGGAGTTCATTTCTTTGTTTCTTCATTGTTTTGGTGTCTTTCTTTAGTAGTCCATCGTACTTGTGCCCAACTACTTGCATCAACTGACTGCAGTCAATTAATTTAAAATGCTATATTTCTGACATAATGCAGTTACTTCCCTTACATTTTAGCGAGCCCATTTTGTTAATTATTGTAAAAAAATGTCTGGTATTTGCCTTCCAATACCGACATGTACAACGTTATGGCTCATAAATAGAAGGCTTCTCTGACACATAATATTGGTGTTCCTTCCATCCCAAAAGCACCACTCATAATGTTAATTAAGACATTTCATGTTCTGCGGTTAGCAATATTTGCAACGTGTTGCAACAGAGAACTATGCATTTTATGAAAGCATATTTTTAAATCTCCTATCCGACCTGAACGCTAAAAACAATAACAATTCCATCATATAAGTAATTATGTATTTAAGACTAATAAGGTTACTCACCGTAGTGGCCACCTTACTCCTAGTCCATAGTCCCCTTTCTCCATACTTATGGGACATTCCTCCGTCCTGTGGGATGGGACCGGAGCACTTTGTAAAAAAGCATCACATTTTAAAAATATGTGTCCTTCCTCTCTTTTTACGCGGGGTACTGCATTTGGCCGTTACCCCGCCCTCCTTAGCTCCGCCCAGCGCATCGCCCATCAGTCCTTTTCTATCGCCAGGTCAGAGACCTTTAAGCTATAATAGAGGAACCTTAGTAGAGGGGATGGCGGGCGGGCGTATGGAGGAAAGGGGACTATGGACTAGGAGTAAGGTGGTCACTACAGTGAGTAACCTTATTATACTCCTATGTCGCGTCCCCTTTCCTCCATACTTATGGGAGATTCCCAAGCACTCCTCACAGGAACTACGGGTGGATGGAAACCCCCTACTGAAAAGGGTTTTTCTGCACAGCCTGGCCAAACGGAGCATCAGATCTGGAGCTCAGGTCCAAACAGTAATGTTTACAAAAAGCTGATCGGGAGGCCCAAGTAGCCGCTTTCACAATGGTCTCCTAGGGGACATACTTTTGAAAGGCAACAGCAGCTGCCTTGCCCCGTACCAGATGTGCATGAATCCCTTTAGGAGGCTGGAGACCCTGAACAGTGTAAGACCCTGAACAGTGTAAGACAGGCAGAAATCCATCTGGAGATAGTCGCTTTGGAGGACTGGTTACCTTGCGGATTACCAAAGGTCACCAATAGTTGAGAAGAACTCCTAAATTTAGATGTTCTGTCCATATAGAATTTAAGAGCTCTTCTAACATCCAGGCAATGCAAAACCCTCTCAGCTTCCGAAGCCAGGTTTGGTAAGAAGACAGGCAGGGAGATTGACTAATTTAGATGGAAATCAGAAACCACCTTTGGTAGGAAAGAAGGATTTGTCCTTAGGACAACCTTATCCTTGTGGAAAACCAAGAAGGGATGCTCCACCGACAAAGCTTGGAGCTCAATCACACGCCTTGCCGAAGTAACGGCGACCAAGAAAGACACCTTCCTCGAAAGGTGCTCAAGGTCTACCAAAGCCATTGGCTCGAAAGGCTTATGGCACAAGGCTGTGAGGACCACGTTCAGATCCCACGTCGGATGCAGTTTGCGAACAGGAGGGTAAAGATGCATTAGACCCGCAAAGTGCCTTTTAACCACTGGATTTGACAGTGAAAAAGAGCACTGGTCCGTGGATAGGTAGGTGGCCACAGCCGAAAGATAAGTCCTGCATGACAGGAAATGAATGCCCGACTCTGCTAGATGAGATACGAAAGACAGCACAGTGTCAATCGTAGCCACCCTGGGGTCTAGCTGTTTGGCTAAGCACCAGTGACATAACCAAAGACATTTGCTTCTGTACTGAGGCCTCGTCGAGGGCTTCCAAGCTGCCTGAGTAATGCGCATGTTGTAAGCAGACAGGTTGAGATGTTCTAAAGCTCTGAACTCAGGCACCTTGCCGCCAAGCTGAACGATTATGGGGAGGGGTAACACAGCTGCCGATCTCTCTGGTGAAGCAGATCAGGAACCAACGGAAGCCTGATCAGTGCACACACTGACAGATGTTGAAGCTCTGAAAACCAGAACCTGGCCGGCCACCACGGAGCTATGAGCAGAAGAGAACAGTTTACAATGTCCTCAGCTTGCAAATCGTCCGATGAATCAGAGGCAGAAGCAGAAAAGCATAAGCCCTCATGTTGTGCCAGGGAATTACGAGAGCATCTCTCAGAGAGGAGGCTCCGAGCCCATTTCTGGAGGCATACAGAGGAAGTTTCTTGTTTGCCGATGTTGCGAAGAGGTCCACTTCGGGAGTGCCCCAACAGAGGAATATCTGTAAGAGGACCTCTGCTGTCAATTCCCACTCGTAGCTGACCATTGTTCGTCGGCTGTCGGCATCTGCCGTAACATTCAGCTGGCCAGGGATGTGTACTGCCACCAGCCAGACGCCATGCTGAACCGCCCATTCACAAATCTGAATGGCAAGATCCAAAAGAGGAGGGGACTTGGTGCCCCCCTGCTTGTTGATGTAAAACATGGACACCACATTGTCCGTGTGGACACAAACCACTTTGTTGGAAATGACCGGCCTGAACGCCTTGATCGCCAGGATGATCGCCAGAAGCTCCAGATGATTTATATGAAGGAGCTTGTCTTGGGGCGACAAGAGGTCAGAGACCTGAAGAAGATCCAACGTCGCACCCCACCCCAGAAGGGAGGAGTCCGTCGTGATTGTCACCATCGGAGCAGGGTCTTGAAAACCTGTGCCCACCGACAGGTTGCTGAGAGACGACCACCACACAAGGTCCATTCTCATGAAAGCCAGAATCGATATTATCTTGGAGTCCGGATCCACAGCCTGACGCCAAGAACTCCGAAGAGCCATCTGCGTCCGCCTCATCTTGAGCCGAGCAAGAGGTAGAGCCACTACGCACGAGGCCCTGAAGCCCAGAAGCCTCTGGAACCACCAGGCTGACATGCTCACCGACTGCGCAAACATCTGACCCGTGGCCAACAGATCTGCCATTCTGTCCCTGGTCAGGTAAACTCTGCAGTCGATTGTGTTCCAGCGCAAACCCAGGAAAGTCCAGTCCTGAGAGACAGTCATGGAAGATTTCTGCCAGTTCACCAACAGCCCAAGGTGGAACAGGAACTGGAGGAGAGACTGAAGATTGCTCGAGGCTTTCAGCGGGCAAGGACTGCGCAACAGCCAATCGTCCAAATACGGATACACATGGATACCCTGAAGCCGAAGATAAGCTGCGATAACCGACATCATCTTTGTAAATTCACGTGGTGCCGAGCGGAGGCCAAAGCGGAGCACTCGGAACTGGAAGTGCTCCTCCCCTACGGAAAACCGTAGGTATCTCCGGTGTGGATTACAGATCAGAATATGCATATACGCATCCTGAAGGTCCACCACGCTGAGCCAATCGCCCTTCGGCAAAGAGGACTTTATTTGACAAGGCATGATCATCTTGAATTTCTCTTGGGGTAGAGAAAGATTGAACTGGCATAGGTCTAGGATGGTGCGCAGGCCAGCCTGGTTGGGTTTGGGCACCGTAAACAGCTGGGAGTAGAAGCCCTCCCCTCGCTCCCCTAGGGGAATGGGTTCCACCGCTCTGAGATCCAGTAATTTCTGAATTTCGGCTTTGAGGGAGGGCGACCCTGACTGCTGGAAGGGAGGATTGATGGGTGGGGTGGGGGGAAGGGGTAAGCGGAAGCCCGTCTGAGCGACTGACAAGACCCACCAGTCCTCGGTGATGGTCTGACATGCCTCCCAGTGAGACGCAATGCGTCCTCCCACCGGGGTCTTGTGCGAGCAAAGAAAACCCTAATTTAGCTGGTTTCTTGGTGGCGGCACCACTTGAACCTGAGGAGGAGGCTGAGGTGCGGGAGAAAAACCGACTCCATTGCTGCCTTTGGCGTGAATTTCCCAAAGGGGTGTCAACCCTGCAGGATTTTTTCGATCTAGAAAACCCCCGAAACCAGAGGAAGGCTGAGGCTGCGACAACGATCTTTGTGTCCTGAAAGGTGGTTTCACCAGGACAGACAAGGCCTTGGCGGTCTGAGTGCTGTCTTTAGTTTTGGTCAGCTCCACGTCTGTTGTAGAATGAAAGAGCTCCTTGCCATCAAAAGGCAGGTCCAAAACCTTATCCTGCACCTCCTTAGAGAACTTGGTGGCGTGCAGCCAAACCTGAAGAGAGGTATCCACGCCAAGCATAAGACCCCAGGCTGAGGTGTCGACATGATGGCAGCTGCAGGGCTGAATTAGCGAAAATCTTCCACCCTAGGGAGTCAAGAAGCTTGTCCTCTTTGGCCAGAACCTGTGTAGCCATCGTAGAAGAGGATGCCGCAGGTCTGGATTGCAAAGTGGCCGCAGCCACTACCGTGGAGGTGGGGGGCGGACACAAAGCTAAGGCCACCTCTTCCGAAGAATGGAGCTTGTAGCGCGTGTCAATTTTCTTGTTAACAAACAGTCCAGAGTGTGGTTTCTCCCATATTTTACAGACCATGGCCAAAACGTCCTTCTGCAAGAACAAGTCGGTACGCTCTGAAGGAGACAAGGTGAATGCCCCCAAAGGCATGCCCTCCTGCGGAGCAGGTGCCTCGGTTACTGGAACATTCAACAGACACATCATGTCCAGAACCCGGTCGTGAAAGGCTCTGACCGAACGGGGCTGGTCTTCGATGTCCTGATCGCCCTGTGAGTCATCTGACAGGTCCGGATCAGGCTGAGTCGCATCATGCACCACAATAGACTTGTCCACTGGGGACAATGGAGGCAGTGGTGGAAGAGATGGGGGAGGCCCAGCTGGTAAAAGTGGCGCTGGCAGAAACACAGGAACCGCAGCTGGGACCGTCAGCACAGGCGGGCATATCTCCCTAAACAAGCCTCGAAAGTATTCCTTCATGGGGTCGGAATGCATAAGTCTTTGAAACTTGCCGAAAAAGACGTCCTCCGCTGACGATTTAGGTGCGACTGGAGGAGGCCTCTCATGAGCAGAGTAATTCCAGGGACGCAAGGGAGAGGGTTGCCAAGAGGGCCCTTCCCCACTGGTGTCAACATAAATCAAGGGTGTAGATGTCGCAGGAAGCAAGACATTGTGTGATAGGGGCATCCAAGTGTTCCAGTCATAAACTGGACGAAACGGATGTGCACAAGGAAACCAATGTTCACCTGAAAAACCAATCCCTAAACCTAGAGCCGATGGCGTAGTTGTAAGGGAGTTATCCAAAATTGCCGCCGTGGTCTTGGCGGGAACGGCCGCCATTTTATCAGCACCTGAGGAGAACTGCGACACATGTGGAAGTGAGGCAGGGGTCCTCACTGGTGGGTCAGGGGTCTTCATATTAGCCTTAACACAGGGAACCTCGGCCGAGCCGGTACTGTGTGGCCTAGGGTGTTACTGTGAAATGCTATCAGCCAAACTAGCCTTTAAAGGAAGGACCTTGGCACTGCCGGTAATGGAGCGATTACGGTCTAAGACCTCACTCTGTGCCCCCCTCAACAGATCTGGAGTCACCGCTAGAGAGGGAACGATGAGGAACACACCTCGCCGACAAGACCCTAACAGGCCTCTCAGAACTGTTGGTCACCTTAGCCTCTAAACGAGGGACCTCGGACCCGAGTCCGGTAAAAGCCTCTTCACGATGGGCCTCGAACTTTCGGTATCAACAGCCTCAACTGAGGCCTCAGGGTGTATCCCAGTGTTTTTACATGAATCTCCAGTCAAGGAGACCTCGAAGCAAGCTCTGGTACCGATGCCTCAGTAGAACTGGACCGACAAATAGCCCCCACAGGAGGGGCCTCGGATTGTAATCCGGTGTCAATAGGTACCTTATGGAGGCGCTCGGAGAAAACACTGGTACACTTTTTAGGCCTAGATGGCACCTCAGGGCAAGCCCTGATAATAGAGCCTTTGCTGCTCCTCCCGGACCGGGAAGACCCCGGAAGGAGTCTCCCGGCCGGGTACTCTAAAAGGTAAAGAACTCACCGGGTGTTTCTTCTTCTCGTCGATGAAAGATTGAAAGTGCGCCGGGGAGTACAGTGAAACATCTCCTCCCACTGCTCTAAACAACGTTGAAGCGCCCAGTCCGAAAGGGAATCTCAATAAAAACACGAGTCCCACCTGTGGTCTGGACCCAAACAGTCTAAACAAAGAGAATGGGGATCCACCCTAGCGAAGCGTCGCTGGCAAGAAGAACAATTTGGAAAGTCTAGCTGAAACGGCATAGACGGACTACCACGTGACCGCTAAGCCAGAGCAAGAGAGGAGGAAACTGGAAGGAAAAAATCTTCCGAAGATGCAAGTGCGTCCAGTTCCGAACGAGCAGAGAAAAGGACTGATGGGCGATGTGCTGGGAGGAGCTAAGGAGGGCGGGGTTACGACCGCGTGCAGTACACTGCGTAAAAAGAGAGGAAGGACACATTTTTAAAAAATATGATGCTTTTTACAAAGTGCTCCAGTCCCATCCCACAGGACGGAGGAATGTCCCATAAGTATGGAGGAAAGGGGATGGGACGTAGGAGTACTTAGATTACCAGGGTCCTGCCCCTGCAAAGAAAAGGGCAAATATCTTAATGAAGAAAAAATGGGAGATGTTTCAGAAGCTGGATTATCTAAAAATGCAGCATCCATGTTTGCCACAGATTGCTCTGTGGTACCCACAATTTATATCACTCTGGTCCGGAAAACCACTTGGTAAGCAACCACAGTAGTTGTAGGGGTACCTTTTATCTCAATGTTATATTTGACAGGTGGCCCGCCCCTTTAATCACACCTAGCCATGCCCCTGAACCCCTAAAAATGTGACTGACCCCAAACATTTTGATATACATTTTATTGACTCTCAAAACTTTTGATATGAATGTGATGGAACCGCAATCATTTGATATAAATGTGGATGTATATTTTGATATAAGTTTGATACACATTTTGATAATCAATTTTGATACACGTTTTGATATACATTTGATTTACATTTGATTGACCCCCAAAATGGTTGATATACATTTTGATGTAAATTTGAAATACATTATATAAACTGGACAAAACCGTCATCATGGTGTATAAATAGATGACATGAGGACTGCCCATACATTTGATTGTGCCCAGAAAAAGCCCTATATACTTGTTTGGACCCAATATAGACCCAAAATAGATAAAGGAAAGGAGGGAGTGGGTAAATAGCTGCAGATTATTAAGGGGATTGCTTACAGTTTATAGACACTTGATATGAGCCTGGATGCTTTTGGACCCTGCCCCATGAAGCAACACAGCAATCCTGAGATCTCACTCTCGAACACACACACACATAGCCCCCACAGGAGAATCTCGGATTGTAATCCAGTGTCAATAGGCACCTTACGGAGGCCCTCAGAGAAAACTCTGGTACACTTTTTAGGCCTAGAAGGCACCTCAGGGCAAGCCCCATTAATAGAGCTTTTGATGCTCCCCCCGGACCGGGAAGACCCCGGGAAGGAGTCCCCCAGCCAGGGTGCTCTAAAAAGTAAAGAACTCACTGGGCGTTTCTTCTTCTCGTCGATGAAAGTTAGAAAGTGCGCCAGGGGAGTACGGTGAAACACCTCCTCCCACTGCTCTAAACGACGTTGAAGCGCCCGGTCCGAAAGGGAGTCTCAATAAAAACATGAGTCTCTTCTGTGGTCAGGACCCAAACACTCTAAACAAAGAGAATGGGGATCCGCCCTAGCGAAGCCTCACTGACAAGAAGAACAATTTGGAAAGTCTAGCTGAAACGGCATAGATGGACTACCACGCGACCGCTAAGCCAGAGCAAGATAGGAGGAAACTGGAAGGAAAAAATCTTCCGAAGATGCAAGTGCGTCCAGTCCCGAACGAGCAGAGAAAAGGACTGATGGGCGGTGTGCTGGGCGGAGCTAAGGAGGGCGGGGTTACAGCCGCGTGCGGTACACCACGTAAAAAGGAGAGGAAGGACACATTTTTAAAAAATGTGATGCTTTTTACAAAGTGCTCTGGTCCCGTCCCACAGGACGGAGGAATGTCCCATAAGTATGGAGGAAAGGGGACGGGACGTAGGAGTATTTAGATTACCAGGGTCCTGCCCCTGCAAAGAAAATGGCAAATATCTCAATGAAGCAAAGATGGGAGATGTTTCAGAAGCTGGATTATCTAAAAATGAAGCATCCATGTTTGCCACAGATTGCTCTGTGGTACCCACTATATCACTCTGGTCCGGAAAACCACTTGGTAAGCAACCACAGTATTTGTAGGGGGTACCTTTTATCTCAATGTTATATTTGACAGGTGGCCCGCACCTTTAACCACACCTAGCCATGCCCCCGAACCCCTAAAAATGTGACTGACCCCAAACATTTTGATATACATTTTATTGACTCTCAAAACTTTTGATATAAATGTGATTGAACCCCAATCATTTGATATAAATGTGGATGTACATTTTGATATAAATTTGATACACATTTTGATAATAAATTTTGATATACATTTGATTTACATTTGATTGACCCCCAAAACAAGAACAAAAAAACAAGACATGTTTCAAAGCACCACAAAACAAAAAAAGGCAGGGGACACGGGTGCAAATAAACAAAGATAATGACAATGAAAACATTGAGACGAACAGCGTTCCTACTAGGCATTGTGACATTCAGATTATGCAAGTGCAGTGAAAAAAGTGGGGTGAGGGTGGGGGTAAGTGCTGTTAGGGTCCCCCATGGGAGGAAGTACAAGAGGTGCCTGTTGGGGAGTCAACAGGTTAGTGCATGGGCGCATACTTCCCAAGCACAGAGGGAAGACTACCGTCCAATAGGTAAGTGCAGGGCAGTGGCAAGCTACCCGACAGGCGGGTGTGGGCTCAGAGGGCAGTTCAGTGGGGGGGTCATGCTATAGATGATTGGGCAGCAGGCCAGGACTGGAAGGGGAGAGGCAAGGAGGATGAGAAGAGAAAGGTATTGAGTTGTTTGCGTAACTTGAGGTGGTCCGGTTCAAGATGGGGTAGAGTAGGAGACTGTTTCACAGGAGGGAGCCAGCAGAAGAGAGATATCTGCCCCCAGCTCTCTCCTTGGAGAAACATTTGATCAGCGGAGAGGTGGAGTAAGACGATCGAAAGGATCTGGAAGGAGAGAATTTGCTAAGAAAGAGATGCAGGAGGGAAAATGGGAACAGGAGTCCCGATAGGAAGAACCTCAGTCTTACTGGCATCAAGACAGATGTCATTGGAGGAGCACCAAGATGGAATAGCAGACAGGAAGTCAGGGATGATAGAGGAGAAAGAAGAGGAGGAAGAGGGGAGCTTGAGAAACAGTTGAGTGTCATCTGCATAAAACTGGACATGAGGAGAGAAGGCAGAGATCAGGCGAGCAAGAGGTGCAAGGTAGACGTTGAAAAGCCAAGGATTGAGGATAGGGGAACACCACATGTGGAGACAGAGGTGGTGGAGGAGAGGGAGCCATGGAGCATCTGGAAAGGGTGGTCAGTGAGCAAGGAGGTCAACCAATCCAGTGCCCAGTCTGAGATACCCAGCATATTTTGGACCTGCTTTATGAGAATAGAATGGTTGACCATGTCAAAGGCGGAAGAGAGGTCAAGGAGGATGAGAACAGCAGGAGAGTTAGAGTTGAGCTTTGTGAGCAGTAAGCAGTTTTCGTGCCTCTGAATGCTCAGAAACCAGATTGATGGTCATGTAAACAGCCTACAAGCTCAGTGTGTTGGGTCAGTTGGGGGAAGACCAACTTCTCCAGGAGTTTCCCAAGGAAGGGTGTAATAGAGATAGGGCGGTAGTTGGCCGGCATGAGGGTTCAGCTGAAGGCGTTTTTAGGAGGGGGTGCACAAAGAAGTGCTTGGGGGAGGAAGGGAAAGAGCCAGAGGCTAAGGAGTGCTTGCAGAAGTCAGCAAGTGCTGGAACGAGGGAGGAGATGCCCTTAATGGTTCTGAAAGAACAGGGAGGCACCTGTGTGGATGAGATTTTCATAGAGCAGACTACACTAGAGACCTCCTCCAGTGTGATAACTGAGGAGCAGAGCATGGGTGGGGGTAAAGGGGTGGCCAATGGAGGTGGGGGGCGGGGTGAGGAGTGAAGGGGGAGGAAGAGAGAGAGGACAGAATGTCCTGGTTTTTAGAGGTGAAATGGGTGGCCAGTGCAATACTGAGGGCCTGAGAGGAAAGAGGAGAGTTGGAGACTGCAGATGAATTGACAAGTTCCTTGCAGATTTTGAAGAGTTCAGCCATGTTGTTAGAAGCTCCAGAGATGCGGGCCTGGAAGTGGGTCCTTTTGTTTGAATGGAGACAGGGGCAAGAATGTCAAGAGTGTTAGTGATAGCAAGGTTAAGATTGGCAAAGAAAAGTTCAAGATAACAGAAGCTGAAAGGTTTCGTTATTCCCAGCTGCCGCACTGGGCTTCGCACAGAGCAATCAGGGAAAAGGGGTCCATAGACATCACGGCCTTAGAGACCAACTTCCTGTCAGCAACATTGCAAGGTAGAATCTCCACACTCTACCGCCTACTGGACCGATCAGACCCCACAAAGAAAGAGAAATATATGCTAGACTGGGAGTGGGACCTTGGTCGTGAAACAGACATTGAAGATTGGGGGACAATCTGGTCCAGGCTTCACAAAAGCACCCAGTGCATCTCAAACAGGGAAGGGGGCTATAAACTCTGTTACAGGTATTATGTCACCCCAAACCAACTGAACAAATATAATCCGGACATCTCCCCAAACTGCTGGAGAGAGTGTGCAGAGAAAAGCACCCTATTTCACATGGTTTGGACCTGCCCATAAGCGGTAATGTATTGGAGAGAGGTGGTGGGCCACATCAAGACAATCACCGGTCTAACACTCCCCTGGGATCCTGGAATAATACTCCTGGGGGAGACGGGGGGAGGAGATCTCTCGCTGTCAGGACAAATGGTGTGCCTATGCACACACCTCCTACAGGCAGCAAAAATTTCAATGAGCCGGCTATGGAAACATGCAGAGGTGCCCACTACCCCGCTCTGGTGGTCAAAATGCTGGGAAATCGTGGTGGCGGAGAAGATCACGGCGATTCGTGCAGGGATTCAGAACGCCTTCTTAAACACACAGGAGCCATTTATGGACTACTCAGAAAGATACCCAGCTCTCACCAGAAGCCTCCGCTAACGCAATTGCTTCAATGCGATCCGAACCACAGAACCAATGGGGTAGGTGGGGAGTAACCAAAAAACTGTGTCCAAAGCAAAGCCCGGGCGGCCCATCTTCCCGCACCCCCTAGACACCCTCTAGCATATATCCTGTAGAGGAGCGAGTTGCATGTTGTTGAACCTGTCTTATAACTAATTGGGGATCTAAAAGCTATGTTGATGTATAATGATATCAGTGTACACTTATTGCCTTTGTTGAAATGTCTAATAAAATGTATTGTTGAAAAAAGATTGGCAAGGAGAGTCAGGATGGAGGAGAGATGAAGGTGGAGGCACACGCAGCAGCTGACACTTGTTTCATTTGTCAGATGACCGCGAAGGAGGCTGGTACTGCTGGTGGAGGCTTGGTCAGGGATCCAAAAGATCCCAAAGGAGAAGAGAGAAGAGAGTGGTCAGACCAGAAGAGAGTTGGTCTAACCGCTATCCCTGGATTTTCGACCAATACCTGGCCCCTTTTGACCACCGCAATGCTGCTCTCTGTGCCAATTTCCAGTGCTATGCAAATGACACTCACCTCGGTTTCAGGCTCCCCTCTGCCACCTCTTCTCCCTCTCTGATTTATGACTGTCTTTCTGCTATCCTGGAGTGCTGTCCTGCCAACTATTTGTGCCTAAATGCCAGTAAGACTGAGATCCTCCTCATCGGCATACCCACTCTACCTTTCTTATCACTCTCTGGCTGGCCTCCCTTGGCCCTCTCCCTGCTCCCACCTGTGAAGCTAAGAACCATGGGGCCATCTTCGACTCCATGCTTTCCTTTTCTCCACACATCTCTGATGTCTCTAATAAAAACAACTATCATCTGCACCTCCCCAGAGGTATTCCCCCTTTCCTCTCCTTCCCCCAGAAGCTCAATGTCTCTAGAGCTATGGTGGTTCTTTCTAGGCTGGACTACTGCAACAGCCTCCTTCTAAATCTTCTTGCCTCTACTCTC
Source organism: Ambystoma mexicanum (assembly GCF_040938575.1). NCBI lineage: Eukaryota > Metazoa > Chordata > Amphibia > Caudata > Ambystomatidae > Ambystoma > Ambystoma mexicanum. The sequence continues at coordinate 675,426,624 of NC_090939.1, read as the reverse complement.
CCTTTTCAACTCATCGAGAACAAGACTGTGAGACTTGTCCTTGCCTCAGGACCAGGGATCGTATCTCTCCAGCCCTGAAATCTCTTCATTGGCTCCCAGTGGCTGCAAGGATTAATTTCAAGACCCTTTGAATTGTCCACAAAGCCTTCTGGGGTCTGGATCTGTAATACCTTTCACTCTCCGTTTGGAAATACCTTCCTACTTGAGCTCTTCACTCACTCCTCCACCTCCAAGTTCCTCAGGGTCAGTCGATCTCCAAGAAGCGAGTTGGTGGGAGATCTCCTTCTTCGACTGTGGCCTTTCTCTGGAATAGCCTCCCTGCCTCTCTGAAACTCAAGGAGAACCTTCTTCAGTTCTGGAAGCACTTCAAGATCTTCCTCTTTGCCTCTGCCTTCGCTCTTCCTCTTCCGTGTTGATCTCTCACTGCTTCTGCACTCGGAACCTAGCTACCCTCTGATTTCAGGCCCAGATTCCTGCATACCCTCCCGCACACTTGCACTGCCTCTTGGTAACCCTTGCACTTGGGTCTGTATCTGCAACCCTACAGTCCTCCCTTTGCACTTATTTGACATCGTTGTCAGCATCTTATTCTCACACTTACCCCCTGCTGTCAGAACTATTTGTTGTGGTTTTTGATCACATTGTCAGCACTTTCCACTCCCCTCTCTTTGGCACTTTCCCCATTCCCTTCCCCACTGCACTTGCACATTCTCAATGTCACTGGTTCTAGTAAGATTGTTGTTATTGTCCTCCCTTGTTCCCCTCCCCTGCCTCGTCGCGCTCTGAAACACTCATGTATGGGCGCGATATAAATAAATAGCATATTTTATGATATATTGTGGATTATGCAGTATCCGCAGTAAACACATTGAGCGCTAATAAGCAGGGATTGTATTTTTTTTAAATCAGCTGTTGTCATGCTGCTGGTCTACAGATGTTCAGGCCTCCTACATCCTGTCAGCACTAACAACTGGACCCATAGATAATATCTGAGGCTACCGTTTTGCCCTGCTATTTTTAGCTTTTGATACAATGACTCGGGAGGCCAGACATTTCATAATCTATGTTGTAATGTGTTGATTCTGCAGCGTCGGCACCAGAATGTCTGGGGTTTGCTGATAAAACTTCAGAAGAAGACATTGGGCCTCATTACGACCCTGGCGCTAAGTGACAAACGATGGCGGTAAATGCTTACCGCCATCGTTTTCCGCCAGGTCCGATCATGACTCCTGACCGTAAACTACGATGCCAATAGCGGCATCGTAGTTAACGCTGCCGCTAACTGCGCTAAGGGTGCGCGCACGCGACCGCCCACACCGTACTTAGCGCCATGGCGGAAAGGCACGCAAATGCCGACCCAAGCGGACATGCACCTAACGCCATCACCGAGGCCGCAAAGTACCTTACCGCCATGGTGCAAATAACGCCATCGCGAACCAACCGTAAAGGGCCAATTCAAGTGAATGCAGCTGCCACAGGTGCACAGAAACAGCACAGGTGAAGGCAATACAGACTCAGGGGAGTACAAAAAGAGCACACCCCACCCCTACCCACACCCAGTCACACTCCACAATGATGCCAATACGACTAGCAATGTTGGGGCTGGAGGACCTGATAGCAATGCATGTGCTACTACAACAGCAACAACAACAACAACAACAGGCAGCACAGAGGAGACGCAGGAGGAGAAGGAGGGCAAGGCAGGCCCAGCAAGCCCCACCAGCACAGCCAGTGCCACCACGCAGGCAGCCCCCAATCCCACGCATCAGAGCCAATCCAAACAACCTCACTGCTGAGCAGATCCACACCCTGTACCGTTTGGACCGGGACACCATCACCGCCATCGTAGACATGATACACGATGACATCGTCAGCATGATAGAAAGTCCAACCGCCATCCCCCCCCTACTGAAGGTAGTGGCTGTACTCCACTTCCTGGCCACAGGCACCTACCAGCACACAGTGGGGCACCTGCATGGCATTTCACAACCATTATTCTCACGAACACTCATCCAAGTGCTCGATGCCCTCCTCAAGCACACAGACGACCACATCTCATTACCACGGACTGCCCAGGAGATTGCAAACACCAAAGTGGGTTTCCATGCACTAGCCAGCATACCCGGTTGCATTGGTGCCATCGACTGCACCCATGTGGAATTGGTGGTTCCACGTGCCATGGAGGTACCGTACCGCAACCGGAAACAGTTCCACTCTATCAACGTGCAAATGGTCTGTGACTCCAACAAGATCATCACACATTGTTGTGCCCGATTCCCCGGATCAACCCATGATTCCATGATCCTGAGGAACTCCACAATACCACGCTACATGGAGCGACATGCAGGCCCAAGATCCTGGCTACTCGGTGAGTGCTATGTCATGGAAGTGGGCATGGGAATGACGTACCAGTGCATACTCCACCTGGCAGAAAGGGGGGGGGGGATGCATACTCCACCTGGCAGAAAGGGGGGGGGGATGATGCATACTCCACCTGGCAGAAAGGGGGGGGGGGATGATGCATACTCCACCTGGCAGAAAGGGGGGGGGGATGATGCATACTCCACCTGGCAGAAAGGGGGGGGGGGATGATGCATACTCCACTGGCCTGTGAGTAACACAGAGAACGGATACAGAGGAAGGGCACTCACAATGCACAAAACCCCTCTGCATACATAGGGTGATGGCATGCAAAACAGGCCATGGCAGCAATGAGCATATACTGGTTGCATAGTGTGAATCAATTAGTGCATGTAGAAGTGAGCCAAGGTAACAGTACCATGCCAGCCATGGTGGAACATCATGTTCCTGATCAGACAACATGACTGACACATACATTCTCGCCTACATACAGGTGATGCAGCCTACCCCCTGAAGAGGTGGCTCCTCACGCCAGTCCGGAACCCGCAGAACCAGCACGAGGAGGACTTCAACCGTGCACATACACGTACTCGTGTGGTCATAGAGCAGACATTCGGCCTCCTGAAGGCACGGTTCCGAAGCCTCAGCAGGTCTGGTGGGGCACTCCTGTATGGCCATGAGAAGGTGGCAAAGATCGTCATGGCATGTGTCATGCTGCACAATATGTGCGTCAGACGGAATGTGCCCCTGCCCCCTGACGCAGAACTGCAACCACCTGACGATGAGGATGAGGATGAGGAGGGTGCAGATGGGGCGCCACCACATGGAGGAGGCGATGTACAGGAGGGGCGTGCCATGCGCCAAAGTATCATCAACCACTGCTTCTAGCACACACGGCTGGTGTTCATCGCATGGAGACTGCACTTGGGGCACTGTGTGTCTCTGGGGCATGCACACTGTGGACTGTACACCAATAAAGCACACATACGCAATGAAAATGTCCACACATTTCCTTTTTTTGAAAGAAAAAAGTGTATTGGAACCATGAACTGTCGTGTCACACCCCCTCCCACCTCCCCCCTGCACACCCCAACACACCCCCTCCCACCTCCCCCCTCCCCCCTGCACACCCCAACACACCCCCTCCCACCTCCCCCCTGCACACCCCAACACACCCCCTCCCACCTCCCCCCTCCCCCCTGCACACCCCAACACACCCCCTCCCACCTCCCCCCTGCACACCCCAACACACCCCAAGTAGCTGTCAACAGATGCCTGTGACAGTGTCCACAGGCCGTCACAAGCCCCCTCTCCCGGCACCCGGGGCACCCCTGGCTGTGGAGCGCAGGTTGCGTCCGGAACGGCGCACGGGGCTGCTCTGCGCAGAACTGGCAGTGGAGGATGTCCCTGGCTGCTCCTGTGCATGCACGTCCTGTCGTGTGTGGGTGAGGCCAATGACCGCACGACGCAAGGCCGCAAGTTCTGCACAGATGTCCCTGGACATGGCCTGCATGGCATCCCTCAGGGTGGCAGTGCTCTGCGCCACTTCCGCCCTTAGTGTCTCCGTGGCCTGTTCAATGCTAAACCTAGCCCCCACACATTCCGCTGCATGCTCATCCAGCATTGCGGACAGTTGATGCTGCCGTTGAGTGATGTCCTCGAGGGACGGCTGGCCGTGCTGGCCCATGGCCAGTGCAGGTGGAGTGATGGAGGGGCTGGTCCCCTCCTGTGGAGTGTGGACAGGGCATGGGGTGGAAGGCCACTCCTCTGCCTCAGTGTGCCCCTGTGTGTCGCCCACATGGGGGCTGGCGTCTGAGAAACAGGGGGAATGTAGTTGGTCAGTGGGGCTTCTGACCTCCTGCTCCATGTCCGAGTCAGAACATGCAGCTGTTGCAGCTGTCTCCCCGATGTTGCTGCTGGCCGCTGACCCCCTGCCTTCTGTGGCAGGCAATGTCGGTGGAGGTGGAGCAGCAGCTGCTGGCCTGCTGCCAACAGGGGTGCTTGCCGGTGGGACCTCCGGTATGCCTGCAGTGGGACCTGCTTGTCGTGGGGTCTGCCTCACTGCAGCTGAGGTTGAGGGTGCAGGGAGGTTGTTGGTGGACTTCGTCCTCTTCGGCGCAGGGGTCTCCTGGTCCTCTGGGTGTGATTCTGTGCCTGTGGTGGAGCAAAGGTGGGAGGGCGTTATTGATGGGTATACGGACTTTTGAATGACAATGGTTGACATTATTTTGGCCAGTGGATGAGGCAGATTTCAGGCAGTGCCATGCAGGTTGTCTCCTTTTGGTGTGGCATGTGGATGCAGGTGTGCGGGTGCCAGCAGTGTATGCAGGGTGGTGCTCGCATGTGGCTATGGGCAGTATTGATTTGTGTTGCATTTACACTCTAGGGCAACCTTGTGCTACACATGATTGGACTGCTGTGACTATGGCATGTCTTGTATGAGGCACCTACCTTCATCGCCTGATGTCGGGGCTCCCCTTTCCATCCCTCCAACGCCTTCGATGGATTCCATGCCGATGGTGGCAGCACAGATCTCCTCCCACGGTTGGAGTTTCAGGGGGGATTCTGACCCTCCACCGGTTCCCTGGGCAAGGTTGCGGTTTGCCGAGATGACGGCTCTGACCCGTATGCGCAGGTCATCCCAGCGTTTCCGGCACTGCTGTGGGGTGCGGGGTACGGTCCCCACCGCGCTGACGCGCTCAGCCACCAGGGCCCAGATGGCCTTCTTCTTCCCGATTGCTGTCCGGCTCATTTCAGGGGAGAAAACAACACCTGCGTTGTCCTGCAGGGTCTCCGCTAGCATGCAGAGTTCCTCCCGGCTGAATCGCTCCTGGCGCAGGCGGTCACAGGCCTTTTTCACGCATTTCGGCATTTTCTGGAACTTGGGTGGGTGGGTGTTTTGTCGGGACAGGTGTCAGGGTTGGGTCTGGTGTTGTTTGGTAGGATGGCGATGGATTGTGTTTTTAAAGATGGCCGACGGGCTGCTTCCCGTTCCGGCGCGATGACGCTATTTCCGGTTTGGCCTTTTACGGCCACCGTAAATTACGGTGGCCGTAAATTACGCTGGCCGTAAATTACGGTGGCCGTAAATTACGGTGGCCGCTACTTACGCTGGCGGATGGGCACCTTGCTCGCTTAGCGATGGCGGTAGGGGCCTTTTCCGCCATGGCGTTATTTGCATTACCGCCATGGCGTAATGCTCGTGCGCGATGGGTCGTGATGTGGCGCTCTTTACGCCATCGTCCCACGGCGTAAACGCTCATTACGCCATGGCGTTAATGACGGGCGCTTACCGCCAGGGTCGTAATGAGGCCCATTGTATTTTGAAAAAAAATAATTGATGTCATGACTGGCAAGAAGCAGGGATATTAACAGGAAGCCACAGGGTCTGTGGGGGCAGGCTTCCTGGTGCCTGTCTTTACCATTAAAAGGGGCAGTTCTGCGTGGGATGGTAGATCGTTGGACTCATTTTGAATTTTTGGTACTCTGGAGGGAGTATTTTTGATTTTTTGGCAAGTGAGACCGTGGATGACTTTAACATTTTTAAAACCCTGGTTTGGAGTCTCTTGTTGTGAGCTAATAAAGCTGTTTGCAGGAATGCGATGAAACGCTGCTGTACTGTACCACAGTTAAATGGTTCTGTTGGAGCTCCATACTTGGAGGCCTGCCCACCGGGGAGTCCTGATTGCAAGCCCTGGGGTGTTTTTTAATAGGATTAGTGCTGGCGAGCATAAACGGTGAGTGGCTATTTAGTTTATATTAAGCATGTGGAGGAGGTTATGTTTCTCATTGGGTTGGAGCAGTATTTTAAAATGTGCTATAATTGAATAGTGCTTTCTCTAGCACTTTAGTGTATAAGACAACAAATTTCAAACGTGGTTACATTTGGAAGAAGAATGTAGCCGTTATAAAAAAAATATGTTTTTACATTGAATGCAGGCTTGCAGCGCGTATATTGTTCAGAGCTCCAATGTAGTATGCATTTATCATTAAGATGCCTCTATTGGGTGTGTTTAAACAGACAACTGACTTGTGGACAGATAACAGAAAGTTGGTGGGCTATTGGTAATTTATTTCGGAATACATCAATGATGCTAGTCTTTGTCGATCTATCATATGCATTGTACTTTTTGCTAATATGTTCGGTAGTTGAGGGTCAATATATAGCATAATTGAAAGGTCTTGCATCAGTAATTGCACAGTTCAGACTACATCTGCCGGCCTACATAAACTTAGAGCTCGATTCAAATTGTGCAGTGTTTGCGGTCTGTTCAGCTGCATCAAGGTGTACTGCAGAATGCTCTTCCATGTTATTATAATACTGCCAAGTTCCTGCAGGGTTCTTAAGGACCCAGCCACTCCTCGCTAGGCAGGACAACCCACATGCCGCAGATTAATGGTTGAGAGTCTCAATTGTATGAGTACATTTTTAATCTTCGATGCAAGACGGAATTTGGCTTGGAATGGAGGTTTATTTGTGTACTTGTATAGACAGTTTGTTGATGGCTAAAGTAGGGAATTGCATAATTCACGCTCTGGCATATAGTGCTGTTAATTATTTGTCTTAGATGTCTGTGAAAGAGAAAAACAAATTTTACGAGCAATACAACACTACGAAAAATGGAGCTTTCTGTTTCTTACTGAATCATTGTCGGACATGTCCAGTGCTTTTACTTACAACGCAAAACATTGTACCTGCAAAAATGAAGAATTTCCTACGCTAATCTAACACCCTAATTCATGCTGATACTGGCACTAGCATCAATAAAACTAATCCTGGCAGATCAACAGCCCCACTAATAAAAGCGTGATTTTGATGTTTCAATGGCTACTTGGAACTGGCCTCACTTATGGAAGCATGTGCTCAGCTTCAGAAGAAAAAACACATTTGGCGGGTTTAGTTCTGCTTTAGTTGCTTTTATTTAATGATGGATGATGGTTGTTCTGCTCCAACAGAATTACATGTTTGGAAAATGTTTTAACACTACAGCAACTGTTGATATTTTTCTGGCACCTTAGTCTAAAGTGAAACATATGAGAGTCATATGTTTCACACCAGCCTCACATTGGTAAACAATCATTATCGTAATGATTTAAGAAATAATAAGTCACAATCTGAGATAAAACGGATTAGTTCAGGTAGTTTTCAGTAGTAATTTACTAACGTCTAAGTTGCCACTCGTAGGTCATTTATTTTATAGATTTTGGCAGTGACCACAGGTGGCTATTATTTGTGCGTGAAAAGCAGACATAGCAAACAATTTTTCATAGCGCTTACACGCTTGAAATTCGCTGATTCAGTTGATGGCTTTCTGCCCTTTCTACACTTTGGAGCAAAACTATTTCTGATCACCACTGCCCAGAATGTTGCATGGTGGGTATCACATTGGACATGCCACATTCGTGTCCAGCAAAAGGCACAGAAACTGAAGCCGATCCCGGGTTTGTATGCCTATCACCACGGTTGTGCAGTGACGCAATGGTCAGTCTCTGGCATTTGTGGTAGATGGGTAAGAATTACTGGTAGGAGTTTGCAGGAGAGGGTGTGAAATAGCGTATCCTCCTCTGAACGATTCCTGTGCATCAGAATGAGCCCATTAGTGTTCTGCCATTGACTCGATTGCTCACTCTAGGTAAATTCAGAAAGAAAGACTTGTAGTTCTTTGTGGAATTTGCATGACCTGTAGAAGCAACCCCCTTTACTGTACTTTTAATAGTAGGTGTTGTCATTACCCAAATCAATACTGCTCTCGTTTGACTTCTGTGGGATCTAGTGGTGAGTTATCTCTGCCCAGATTCAAATCAACGGTTTTCAGGTGGCACACAAATATTTTCATCAAACGCATGAATGTACTGAGCGATTTTCCTACAGCGTTTAAGGTCCTGTCTTATCTCAATTACATTCATAATATTTCAACTACTTTAGTTTCTTCTTGTTATGTTATGTGGAATTTGGCTGCCATGGTATCTTGGCATTAGTATCCGGTAAACAGCAGGCACGGTCCCCTAACAGATGTCGGATCTTTGTCTTCAGTGTCACTTTCCATGCTATATCACCATCCCTTCATGTAGCTCTCCGTTCACAAATCTATTTTGAGTACTTTTCTGTGAACCCTATCTTCTAATTAACAACTATCCCGAGAGATTGTGGGTTTGAGAACTTCTTATCTTTCCTGACTCCTTGTTGTAGCTTCAAGCCAAGTGAGTGGTTCACGATGACCAGACTTCAGTTTAAGGAAGAAACTTGTGAAATTCCTACTAGCGTCTCATCAGGAGTTGTTGCCGTGCAAGTTACTATCCTGAGTACCATCATGATGTGGTGTAAGATGCATAGGAATTCAAGGTTTGTGCACATTCTGGAGCCGGTGTGTGCCATTTTTTGACAATTCTCTCCATCTGCCCAGGGGCATGGGTGGCAGCCTGCACATGCCCGCTTGGGTCGCAACTCTAATGTTTTAAATTGAAGCTTGAAACCTGACTGAAACATTAAGGCCAGCATTTCAGGCAGTGTAGATAAAGGGAAAATAATTTGCAATAAGGCAAATGAAAAAGGTGCAAAGTGACTCTTCAGACAACATTACCCTTATAATAAACTAAGACAATTCTTGCTTCCTTTAGCTGTGGTTACTTTTACTAGGCACACGAAAGTTAAATTTCTTCAATACACAATTCAGCATCAACTAAGAGCATGTCACATGTAACCGTTCGACCCAGCTTCAGGAAGAAACAGCGCGCTTTACAATCATGGGGGGAGAACACATGGAGGGAAGCTTCAAGGGGATTTCCCCATTAAAAATGCTTTGTGACTCAGGCCCAATACATTATCACCAAGCCAGGTGCTTGGGGTGTTATTTATTTAGTTATCTATTTATTTATTTATTTATTTATAATACGCCATAAGCCCGCAGGCATTAGGGCGCAACAGAAAGACATGGACAAGAGCTGGGAGAAAACCAGCTATGTATATAACGGGACACTTGGGATGCCAAGACAGAGATAAACAGTTACTACACTAGCGTTCTGTTTTCATTGAAACAGGAAGGTTCTCAATGTTTTTCTGAAATTGAGATGATTGGGTTCAAGTCTTAGGGCCTCATTAGGACCCTGGCGGAGAGGGTTTTACGCCAGCGTAGTGCATGGCGTACCTCTCCGCCATACTACGAGTTCCCGTAGCGCCATGGCGGCCTTTTCCGCCTGGTTTTACCAGGCGGAGAAAACCATGGCGCTACGGGACCTCGTTGTTAATTACGCCACCGTATTTTACGGTGGCGTAATTAACTCCTTCCCCACTCCCATTATACCCTATGGGGCAAAAATGGGAATGGGGAAGGGCAGAATGGGGATTGGGGATTTACCGCCCCGCCAAGGTCGGAATGGGGCGGTAAATCCGCCAACCCCCATGGCGCTATCGGCGGCTTTCCGCCATGCTTCGCGGTGCATTTAGCACCGCGAAATCCGCCTGGGTCGTAATGAGGCCCTTAGACTCAGCGGAAGTTTATTCCAACTGACGGCAGACCGGTTGGGGAAGGCTTTACCTAAGCCATTTGCTTTTATATGGGGGTTCACTACAATGAGTCCTTGAGCCTCAGACCTTAACGATCGGGTTGGTGTAGAGCCAACAATTTTGGACTTCAAGTAAGCTGGAGCCTTTCCATGTGTGCACTTATGGGTGAGTGTCAATGATTTAAACAATGTGTTTCTGAAAGGCACAGGAAACCCCACACTCTAGATTAGGGTATTAGCATAACAGTTCATCTCGAAAAGAAAATCCAGAGGGTACAATTTGAAAATGCAGTATCAAGGGTTTTATTATACCTGATACATGTATTACTGTGTAAGTTCAATCACAATTTAATCTGCACTCAGACAATTATTTAACATAGCAGGTTAAGATTTAAAATCACATTAATTCCCAAAAAAATCATACTATTAAATCATTCAAGCATTCATCCACATCCATACTGCATACATCAATCCACTCATACGAGACATCAATAGGTATAAGATATTCAAGAATTCAACAAGATACAACATTTCAATTATTATACAAAAAGTTTTTTTGTGCATAACCACAATGAGTTTTGTAGGTGGTCAACACTTACACAGGGTTTGAATACTCTGGAGCCTTGGCACTCAGGTACTTAAACATTCTCAATTGGCTAACCCTTATTAGATCATTGGGCTGCACCATGTATTCATATGTTGCACATATGCTGTATTTTCAAGTCATATGATGCAAATATGAACCGGGCCACATCATTCGCAATAAGCACATTTCTGGCCGGGACGCACTGAACATTGTCTTAACCTAAAAGACACTGACACAGGGTTCGAATATTTTGGAGTCCTGGTAATCAGGCACATAAATACTTTCACTTGGCAAACCCCTATCAGACCATTGGGACGCACCATTTACTCAAATATTGCACATATGTTGTATTATTAATTCATATGATGCTTATATGAACTAGTCTACAGCACTTGCCAATTAGTATATACTTTTAGTTAGGTCGCACTGTACATTCTGTCCCATTGGAGACTGCACCCAGTACCTCGGATGGTCCGCTACATTGAGTTGGGCGGTCGACGTCCTGACAGCACACTTTGCACGTGACGCTATGAATGCGTGTAACTTTCAGAGGTGTATGCTTGGTAAGTGCTGTTACCATGGCAGCACGTCTCGTTTACGTTCTACAAATGCCATCTACGAGGACACGTGGACCCGCAGCACGATCACGTGAGTGGGTCGAACGTGATATTAACGCGCACCAATAATCATGTTATGTAGATGCGCTGCAACGGTCCCCCGAGCAAGTCCGATCGCTACATTCTACCCGCGGATCTTTGGAAATATTTCTAGCGGCGTTCAGCTCCAGGTAAGCGGCTTCCCATAGCGCCATTCCGAGTCAAGGCGAGTTATTTTCCATGCCATGCCGCGGCATCAGTATTCAGATGCGGCGGCTCCAGTTCATGTTAGTCTTGTGGTTCATTCATTTATTTTTAGACAATACAATCATGTCCATGTGGAATCTTACCAACACGGTTGGGATTGTTTGTCTCAAACATTGAGATGGGTACTTGGTTAATTAAACCGACGGAAGTGCCCTGACTATTTGTCGCGGTAATTTGACAATAGAGGGTCTCCAATTTCATTCAATGCAGTCAGGCCCATGGGACATGCCGTATATATCACGAACACTGCTTTTTTGTGACCTTGGACGTGGAACATCTGCTGACTAGTCTCTTCTTTTTGCCTCTTAGTCGTGTTACACTCAGGTTCCATCTTTTCTGAATTACGGGCACTGCTAAAGACATCCTCAGAGGTGTGTGACCATCCCAACTTGCACCTCCCTATTACCCGGACCACTTGGGTAAGATACAAATTTGGCTCCCAACTTGTAATTCCTGCATTTCCTCTTTTAAATTTCTAATTATGCAGTTCTCCCTGTGAGCATGCTTTGGCTTTATGAGACTAGGTTCATGACATTGTGCTAATTCTTTATAGATTGGAGCACCAAGTCCAGCCATCTGTTACGCAGGAACTCTTATCTGGATGTTGCCAATTTGCATGGCGGTGCCTCCAGTTTTACATACAAGCAACAAAAGAATGACTCTTGTTGTCTGTGCTAAGGTTTGTCTGAAGTTTTCAAGAAACACATGTTTACTGTCTAATCTCCCACCATAACTGGTTAATTTGGGAGCAATGATCCATCCCCACTTTTCCCAGGGACACCGACCCTTCATGGTAGCACTCCCTGCATGACGCCCAGGGTCTACCCCAGATATACATATTTGGGGCATGAGCAGGCTATTGGTAGATTACTTTATTCTATTGATTTTGAGTACGGTTAAGTCATGCATTTGCACTCCCCTTCCTTCTATCTCTTTCTCATTTATTCCAAAGTTACCCACTTTATTCATATAGGGAACTTATGGTTTTATGCTTTTCTTCTCCTTTAGAAAACGATTTGTAATCTCCTGATGAAGACGTAACACAAACAACGTTTATGCGTCGAAACGGTAGAGAAATCTGGGATAAGGCCGCTTGTGAAGATCTTTTCGGCCTATCCCAACTGTTGACCACCTACAAAACTCATTGTGGTTATGCACCTTGTTTTGCACCAAAAAACGTTTTGTATAATAATTGAATTGTTGATGAATTGATATATATTTTTATCTTGTACCCATTGATGTCTCGTATGAGTGGATTGATGTATGCAGTATGGATGTGGATGAATGCTTGAATGATTTAATAGTATGATTTTTTTTTGGAATTAATGTGATTTTAAATCTTATCGTGCTATGTTAAATAATTGCCTGAGTGCAGATTAAATTGTGATTGAAGTCACACTGTAATAAATGTATCAGGTATAATAAAACCCTTGATACTGCATTTTCAAATTGTACCCTCTGGATTTTCTTTCCGAGATAAACCGAAAAATGATCTAAGCAAGACACAGTCTTCAACCTTGAGCCAGTATAGCTCTCTTCTTGCTTCACTAATGTGATTGGTCCTTGCTTTTTGCTTGATTATCCGTACCGCATGGTTTTGGATACGTTGATATTTTGTCAAGCATTGTTTGCTTGCACCCAATAGTAGGGCATTACCATAATCCAGGTGGGAGAGTATGGTGGCTCTAGCTATAGTGGCACAATTGGTTTAATTGAGTAGGGGTCTAATCACTTTCAGCAGCCTTAAATAATATGAGCAGTTTTTACTAACACATGAGGCTTGGGCGTCTGAGCACATGGAGGCTTCTAAGGTCATGCCCAAGGTTTTGACACTGCTCACTACTTTGGTGGAAGAGTCTTTTATCAGGAATGAATCATAGTCAGATGATAATTTTGCCATAGCTTGATTGGAACTGAAGATCATCAACTCAGTCTTTGATCCGTTCAGGCACATCGAGTTTTATTTCATCCACAGTTGGATTATATTATAAAGGTTGTTTATGGTTTTGTTGTCTTTTTCATAATCCCCGCTTAATTCCACCATCAGCTGAGTATCGTCAGCAGAGTTGGTGAAGAAAGCGTTTATGTTATCCAGGGCTTCGCAGAGGAGGTGTAGGTGTAGATTAAAGAGAAGTGGTGTGAGGCTAGCTCCCTGGGGGACACCACAGAAGATATTGGACTCATGTGAACATTTGTCACCCCATTGTACTCTTGATATTCTATCAGCAAGAAAAGATGTTAACCAGCCGATGGCCTCACTGGAACAGTTGGCGATTTTCTCCAGAGCCTGCTGCAATAAGTGCTGGCCAAGCAGGTCAAAGGCTGCACTGAGGTCAAGTAGGATAATTATACCTGTCTTGCCTTCATCAATGATGACAAGCATTTTAGTTTACAAATCCAACATGGCTGTTCCAGTACTGTGTGCAGTACAAAAACCTGACTGTTGGTAATGTAGTATCTCATTGGTCTCAACATATGCTTGTTTTTGTGCTGTGATGATCTTGTCCATTACTTTCAGAATAAAATTACTATTGGTGATAGGTCTTAAATTCATCGGTTCACGTTGGTCAAGATTGGCCTTTTTTACCAAAGGGGTAATGGTCACCCTTTTAATGGTCTTGGGAACTGTTTGGTCCCTGAAGGAGGTATTGACCATTCTCGTGAGTAATGGTGCAAAACTGTCTGCATTCTTAAGAATTATTTTAGGTGGCAGTTTATTCTCTGCACAAGAGGATGGTTTCATAGATGCTAATGTAGTTAACATGTCTTCCGTCGTGATCTCATGGAAATGAAATTTGTCTACATATTCCATTGACTTGCTCAAAGGTGATTGGTATTGTTCAGTTTTGTTGCTTTGGGTAGTAGCTAATAGTTCTCTTGCTTTGACTATTTTGTTGGTGAAACCTGTTTGGTTTTTTCACATTCCACATGGGATGGAACAAATGTAGGGGTCATAGAGACCGGTTTATCGATAGATTTAGGAATCTCGAAATATTTTCCCAAGGTGTTTGATGCATGCTGAATTTGGGTGTTAAAGTAGTTTTTCTTAGTCTCCACAATGTTCCTCTTATAGGACCTCTTATTTCCTTCCAGCTATTCTTGTTAAAGGGCGTAGGTTTCTTTACCCATCAGGCTTCTCGTTGTCTTTTTTCTTTTTTTAGCATAGCTAGGTCAGGTGTAAACCTTTGGTCTAACTAGTTTAGGCCGGATGGGAGCTATCTGGTCTATAAGAGATGTGATAAATTGATCATATTTAGATATGATAATTTCACAAGTAACTTCCTCTTTAATATCTGCCAAGATTTTATTAATGCAGTGGGTAAGATGAGATCTTTTGATTTTCTTGAAATTCCTACAAGGTACTTTCTTTGGTTCGTTAGCATTTTCTTTGCTGGAATAGGCAGGGTCAAAGTAAACGATACACAGAAATGGTCTGACCATATACATGAAGTGGTCACGAAATTACTTGTCAGCAAGTTATTTGTTATAACCCAGTCCAGCTGATGGCCGTTGTCCATGGTTGGATTGGAATTCATGGCATGGAAATTTAGGTCATTTAAGGCCTTTTCTAGGCTAATTGACAGTTTAATCTTTGGGGTCCCCTCGCCAACAGTTAAAGTCGCCTAAAAACAAATTTGATGAATTAGGGCTTTTGAGTAGATTTAGTAGTTTAGTGAGTTCATCATTGAACTCCGACGGGAGAGAAGGAGGTCTGTAACCGAGAATTATATTCAAACAATTATTGGCAGTGGGACAGAATTTCAGGTGTAGTATTTCACAACCTTGGCAAGATGAAGTGTTTGGAAACATAGGGTAAGAGTCTTGGATTATCATAGCCACCCCACCCCCTTTACCGGAGTCTCTATTGGTATAGTGAATAGTATAACCGGCTGTTACCGCTCAATCACAGGTTGGGCCCATAGGGTCCTGTAGCCAGGTTTCAGTAAGGCACATGATGTCCAGATCTTCCTTCTGTATGTAATTGTGTATGCATAGGACATGTTAATTTAACGATCACGTATTTAACAGACATACCTTTAGATTGTTGTTCAGAGTCTGAAGGACTGGTTTTGAGTTGTGGTTGTTTGCCTTACGGTGTAGGTGACCCTGTTTCCCAGGGTGGGGGGTTCAGCACACAGAAGCGAGCAATGTATGGTGCCCTGTGATTGTAACCTACCCCTTTCCATGACATGCAGCGAATGCTGTTGAATTACTTTCAGACGCTGCAGGTCGTGAAGCTCAAACAATAAGTGCCCCAGTTCTTCAAAGCCCATGCTCACCGTGTTGCAGAGGGAGGGGCAGATAGAAAATCATCTGGGCCAATGCCGAGGGACGGCGAGGACCGGCGCAAGACCGGCTTGTCACTCGAAGTGCCGGTGCTGAAGCACCTGACATATCGAGATAAAGGGTGCCGGTGCTTCTGGGACTTGTAGTCCTGCCACAAGTTGATTGGTCTGACAATCAGCCTTACAGCAACCTAAGTATATTGTGAAAGGTCCTGTGCCTGTGAAGTTACTTAAGTATTTAGTCAATGCACCCCAACACTAGTGGCAAATACATTCACTGGTACAGTAAGCAATTTTTCCCATAAAATATTAGAGGAGGCACGCGCTGCTTTATATGATCACAGCACGTGTCTCTGAGCAGTTCACAATACATAAAGATTATCATAAATCAGATTAAATTATTTGCAGTGGTAGCCAAGGTGACAGAGTGCAAAGGTACAATGCAGCCAACCAATGAGCCCTGAGCCGAGAGGAACCACCCACCTCAATCAACCCTTAGGTTAGGGATCTTGTTGTGAGGCCTTTTATGTAGAAAGGCCGGCGGGACCGGCGCAAGGCCGGATTTTCACTCGAAGCGCTGGTGTTGAAGCGCCTAACGTATTGAGTTAAAGGGTGCCGGTGCTTCTGCGACTTGTAGTCCTGACACAAGTTGATTGGTCTGACTATCAGCCTTACAGCAACCTAAGTAGGTTGTGAAAGGTCCTGTGCCCTGCGAAGTTAGGTAAGTATTTAGTCAATGCACCCCAACACTAGTGGCAAATACGTTAATTGGTACAGTAAGCAATTTTTCACACAAAGTATTAGAGGAGGCACGCGCTGCTTTACATGAACACAGCATGTGTCTGCAGTTCACAATACAAAAGATTATCACGAGTCAGTTTAAATTATTTGCAGCGCTAGCTTAAGTGACAGAGGGCAATGGTACAATGAGGTCAACCAATTAGCCCCGAGCCGAGAGTTAGTATTGGACTTGAGATACTGACACTTACTTTGCATGCTGTGTATTGGTGCAGATGGAAAATTGCATCTGACTATTTCAACAAGGCGATTGGTGCTGTGTAAAAGATGTCAAAATGTGATTCTATATTCTTTTTGTATGTCTTTACAGAAGCATATATTCTAACCATGGGATTCCGCATCGGCAGTCACTCTGAATATGAATTGTGGAACCTGGTAATCATCAAACGCTGGATTTCTGGAGTTGTGTGCACCTGATTAAACAAGCCACAGCCGATTGGGGTTGCCAACAAGACCCAATGATGTTGGGGGTCTGACGCAGTTTCAGATTTGCTTTTGGGATGCTTGAACAAGGATGAACGGATAAGACACCCAATGATGGAGAGTGGTTTTTCTGGTGCTTCAATGGGCAACAGCAACTGGCACTGTGGGAATGCCTTGGCAAGCGGGTGGAGCTTCTGAATGCTGCAGCTATCCATGAACCTGAGAACCCACAATGGAGCTCCCTGCTTTGTTATAGCAAGGGGTCATGCATATGGGGCACTGGAGCTACCAAGGCACCATTCCTGGAATGCTGTAGGTACTGGTGTTGAGCCCCCCCCCCAGCTGGTGCTACACGATGTGTTGGTGGACACTATAGTTTTTAATTGTGGAGCATTGTTTTACAAGGTTCAGGGATGGGTCCGTATATGACAGAGGATTCATTACAGCATTGAAAGGTATGTTGTGTGTGATAAACAATGGATGGGGGTTTATACAGCCTTTAATGGCATATTGTTGAAGAAAATATACAAAATTGTAAAAAAAATGGATTCACCGCTTCTAGGTAAGGTCGAGAAGGATGTGCATTTTAATTGTAGGTTTCCATATAACCGCTGTGAAGTTTGCCCGTAGATATCTTTAGATGGCGCGTTATGGATACCAGGCGACAACATCCACTTGTGTGTGTGCTGGCAGGGCCTTCCAGCTGCTGCAAGAGTTACTTTGGGCCTCATTACACGGAAGGCGGTAAGCCATGGCGCTGTTAGCGCCATGGCTGCCGCCGGTACCTTACCAGGTCCGCCTTGGTGGATGGCGGAATTAGCGCCATATTCCAAGGTGTGTGGGGGCGCTAATTCCGCCATCCACCATTGCCCCTTCACCATTGCCAGTCAGCCCCATAGGGCTCCATGTTAATGGTGAAGGTGCTAATTACGGTACCGCAAATTGCGGTACCGTAATTAGCACCAAGGTCCCTTTGCAGATCCCGTACTTAACGCGTTAAGGGAGGACCCGCAAAGGGACCTCGTAGTAAGGCGGTAAGGGTTTACTGGTACCGGTGCCCTTACCGGTACCGGTAAACCCTTACCGCCTTCCGTGTAATGAGGCCCTTTGTCTGAAAACCTCTAAAAATTGCCCACACTGTGATGAGCCACATCCCTGATAATATTGTTTGGTTATATAGCTGCTGGCAACCTCTTTATACAACCTTACAACAGCAGTTTAAGCACTTTCATTTTGTAGAAAGTATGCCGTATATTAGCAGTGATTATCATTTACTACCGCAGAGCATAGTGAATGTGATTATCATGGAGGATTTGATGACCGAGGGAGGCCAGAGCACCAAACTAGAAAAAGCTTTGACTCAATATTACCATCACCGCAATCTAAGCATTTGTTATATCATGCAAAACTTGTTCTACAAGGGCAAGGGCAACAGATCTATAATGCCAAACACTAGCTGTACTGTGTTATTTAATAAATCCTGCGATAAACAACAATTAGTCGTGATAGCTCGACAGATATATCCAAATATCCAAATAAATCACATTTCCTCATGGAGGCTTTTGAAGATGTGACCAGTAAACACTACTTATATCTGTTGGTGGATTTAAAAACAAACACTATGGAGGATTATAGATTGTGCACCAACCTATTCCCGCTGGGGCTAGCCGCTTTTTACACTCCTAAAAAGACATCTAAAAACATCCTTAACCGCAATACAGCATCAGTAGTCGGTTTTGCTTTCGCCATGTCAACACGCATAAGGAGGAACTTCTCGCTGCTCAAAATGCTTGTATATGCCACCCCTCAACAACCAAGGCCATTCCAGCCATAGCCTCTGATGATCTTGTGGCCACTATTTCAGAGATTACCCCAAACACGTTAAAGGGCCACGTCCCCCTAACACACTGTCAAGTAAGTGTGTTGAAACAGAGAAAGGGCATCATCAAGAAACTGGTCAATAAGCGAATATCGCTATGGGGTAAAAGAAAAGTGGTCTCACAGGGCAGTGGATTCAAAGGATCCCTAATAGACATAGCCCTACTGCTAATCACTGATTGCTAAGGGGTTAGTGATGGAGCACATTTGATGGATAAGCACTAGTTAGAAAGTCTGGTGGCCCCCACACCTCTGGCAGAATGGAATATACAGAAGGTTGCCACCATGCATCTCCACTCTGAAATGAAGGATGTTTTAAACAGACCTGATTCAGCAGCGAATGATAAAACAACTTTATATGCAGATATTCTGCATAAATACTTAAATCATGCCATGCACAGCGATGTAGAAAAAACAAACTAACCTTATATGTGCCACCTAAGGAATCTACCGGTGTGAAGGCTCTGCCTGCGGTTGATCCTATTGTGGCGAATGTGGTGAATACACTTAGCCAACAATATTAACCTAATGCAGAACTGTTGCTACATAAAATGGGACTTGAAAAGGATGTGGCAACGTGGACCAATAGGGGGGAGTTTATCTACAGAGACAGGGTTGTAAGGGACTCGAACCTACATGACCTCATACAGGGTATTACGAGTCAACAGCCCACTTCTAAAATAAATGCCCCCAGTTGCTTGAATGAGTTTGTGCACGCGGTCGCTGATTTAAATATCCCAACATTCGGCGCCCAACAGCGACTAAAAGCTGGTACCCCGGTTACCCCGCAATAATAACACAGCCCTCTAGATACACCCAGAACAATAACCCCTATAAACAGATCCCATTCGCCCAGCCCCACTGCGGTGTGCACTACCTGGTGGTTTAAGGAATCTTTATCCAACTCCTCACAACTCTGTGATTCCCCCGTCGCTTATACCTCCGAACCATCTAGGCCACGCCAGAGACGGGTTCCTCCAAATTGATTGTCTGAGAGCTGGGTGTCTGATTATTGTGAGTTATCAGCTGTCAGAGTTTATTTTCTTTCTGCATTGAATTGCTTTTAGACTTATAATTTCCGTCCTTCCTGTAATAAATTGCTTGTTCATGTGTAACATTTTTGCTTTCTGTATTGGATATTTTCTATTTTTTATAAATATATTTTGTTTTCAATTCATAAAACAGACTGGGTCCTTTATTACATTGTCAGATTTGATATGTATAATAAAACACAACACTTGTTGATTTTTAAAAGGTTATTTTATTGATACATGTACCAGTAGATAGACGCCCCACATTTACATTTTTGACACACTGTAAACATTTTGCAACATCTATACACCTTAGGTAACATCTTGTTAATGAATCTGGTCATCATTTGATCCTTGTGCTTGTGATTGTTCAAATACATTTTCTAAACAGCTGATAGAGCTCTCCATTCTAACATTTCACTGAAAAAGAATATACACTGCTGACCGCATGTGATGGCTTTAGAGTTGTTGAATATATCTGGTTTGTATTGTTATTACTATCTACATGTTATAACTAATAAATATATTTTTGATTAGCTGTTGGTGGCCTTGTGATTATAGCCAGTGTTCTAATAAAAAATGGCTGTTGACCCCTTGCTTTTGAAGAAAATTAAACTCTGGGTTTAGGACTTTCCTTTTTGTGCTTAGAGTCTTGGAACGGTATGGGTGTGTAACTTAAATACTTTGCGATGTCTTTCACATAATCTGTTAAAACTCTGGCATATATGGGGTGTTGCGGGAAGTGTGCCAAGCTGTCAAAGCGTGTCCCCCTCCAACCACAAAGCTAACCAGTGCACTCAGCCACAGGCCTGCAGATCAGTGATCACTACCAGTCTGGGCGATTCCTGGCTAGGAGCTTGGGGCATTTATCGCTGGCATACACATCTTGAAATGATTTCTGAGCGTGTCTATGCTTACGCAGAAATCCTGTTATCTGTAGAGTATCCATTAAATATCAAGAGTATGTTTCTTTGGGCGTTGATCTCGAGAACGCTACCGAAAACACCCCACACTAACAGCAAGTGCATGGCGGTTAGGGTTCTTTCAAACTTTGTCTCAGTGCGAAGGATCGTGCTCCTTAAGAGGTTGAAATGACCCAGCGATGCGTTGTCGGGTCTAAGATCAAAACCCAATAGGGTATAGCCGAGGGTATACTCATTGCATGTGATTGAAACCAGCGCATCCCACATGTGCTTCCCCATGATAGCCACCAGGCCCATGTATTCCCTGATTATGTTCAGAACACTAAAGTTAGGTGTGTATGCTGTCCTTATGCAGCTCTCCATAGTTCATAGTAAAGTGTTTGAAGTCGAAGCGATTTCGATCGCATGCGCCAGTGATTGATACCGTTTCAAAAATTCCCATGTTGATTATTTTTCGGTGCTGCCCCAGGAACAGGTTGTCTTGACTGGTACCGCAGCTGTCAATAGGAATGCTGAAGACTTTAAGGGAATCCCTCTCCACAGGGTACTTTACATTAGATATTTGCAACACCTCTGCATGCACTACTCTAGAGAGGCTCACACATTTAACAAATAAATGCGCTGATATGCCTAGCTTATATTGTTTGGCGTCCCCTCTCATGAGGCAGAAAGTGTCTGTGTTTCTGGATAGTTTCACTTTAAGGTCAACGCCGTGGATCAATAGTTTATCCTGGAAAAAAAGGTCTGCATGTAGACAGCCTAGTAAATCAAATACTCTGCTGGCAATGGCATGGCACAATCTATTTGTGAACCCTGTGTTTTCATCATTGTGAGAAACCTGAAGGTACTCTCACAACCAATCTGTGAGAAACCTGAAGGTACTCTCACAACCAATCACCAGGGATCATCTATTCAGATGACTAGGTAAGGGCCATCAGTTTGGATCCCGACTCTGGGGGCGGACAAGCGAGGGAGGATCACCTGGTTGGAGCGTCCTTGGGGATTGGGAAGAGAGTGCCTGAGGGCGAGACATGGTACCCCCCCTTTCCTAACACTGACCTACGCTACCCTTCCTCAGCCTTTATGGGTTATATACAATCCCAACCCATACTTCCCCATTCACCCCTACCTAGTACTGAGACGAAGAAGAGGAGACTAGGGGTAATGTACATTCCTATGTGAAACACCACTCTAGTACTGGGATGAAGAAGAAGGATATGCAGGCATCCACTACTGAAGGTCAGACATGTCCCAGTAATTGGGTTTGTTGTGGTCAGGCAATACCAGCCAACAACACACGCTCGAGGCCCCTTAACAAGGCTCAGGTGTATAAAAGATCGAGCCCAAATCAATGTAGAGAGAGAGAGCTACCTTGATGGAATGAGATCATGAGGTTGGGCACTGGCAAAAATCCCGGAGAACCTGCAGGACCTGGCACAAGCGAGTCGCATGGTAGTGCAAGACTAGGAGCCTGTGAAACTGAAGGAGGACAGCTGGAGCTGCGGAATAACTGAAAACCATAAAGGCTGCAAGCCGCAGCCATTCCAATCTCTGGCATGTGCAAAGAAGTACCTGGCGAGGAAGCAAAGTCAAGGTGGGCTGCATTCCGGCTGGCAAGAAGGTAAGGGTGAGCAGCAGGGACCGCCACCGAGGAGCTGAGAAGAGCCGGTGAGGGTCAGAGAACATGCGCACACCCGAGTGCTCCCAGGGAACTGCAGGCAAGTAGCAGTTCATGAAACTGAGTATATATGAGCAATATTGAATACCGAACTGAACGAAAAGTACTGTTTGAATGGAATCACGTAATATTGTACCCCGAACTGGACGAAAAGTACTGTATGAATGAAAATACGCAATATTGAATGCCGAACGGAATGGAAAGTACTATTTGATTAAAAACAAAGGCATTTGAAATACCGAATGAACATTGGAAAATAAACTGACAAGACATGTCAGACTGAGTGAAAGCAACATTGTGAACAGAACAAAAGCAAAGAGGTTGATAACTCAAGGAGGAGAAGACTTATAAATGTATGGGAAAAGTAAATGACAGATGAACAAGAGTTGCAGCACTTAAAGAGAATGTAAGTGTGGAAAGTCAGAAGCCTGAAGCTGAAAGGCTGTGAAGGTGTTAAACAAGGTAAGAGGGAACTTATGGTTGCACGACCTGCGAAGGGTGGACCGTGTGGTCTGACAACTGTGCCTAGACCAGCAAGCCCTAAATGGTGACAAGCAAGATACTTTGTGAAGGAACCACAGAGAAGTCGGAATTGAATGCTGAAACAAGCTAGAAGGCAGGTTAAGTGACCTATTATTTTCTTACAAGCAACATTAAGCAAATGCAAGTGCAATCCTGGGAAGGCAATCCTGAGAACTTAAGAACTGAGAAATGCTGTCTTGGGGAGGGAACCTCAAGGCCCCTTTTGTGTGCCCTGTGCTAGATTGAACTTGGGGAAGGGAACCTCAAGACTTGAGAGAACATTGGTAAGACAAGCAGCTATTGAAACTGTATTGAACTTGTGAAAAAACCTATGTTGAAAAGAGCTGGGACTTTACATTTGAACACTATTCTGTTGGCTAATAAGAAATCCACACCATGTGTATTTCTAGATGTGAGGGCAAGCATAAGGTTTGACACATACAGACTTTTTGATTTGGATTTACAGGCAGACTTCCCTTAGTTTTCTTTAGGAAGGGACATTTCCACCACAGTTATAGGGCAAGTTAGGCGTGACACCATCCTGAGCCTTAATAAATATTTTGATATTGAATTGTACAACTGTTATCTGTGTCATATCTTGAAACCATGCCTGTCTCACACCATCCAGAGTGGTGGTGTTGAAAACCCCCACGTTGTCGCTGTAAAAGAGCCCTGCTGAGATCTGCCCATCCAGGGTATCATGGCCAAAATTTAATAGGCTCTCTATCTAGGCCCTGTAGGCATACATCACTCTGTGTTATCATTTGATCGCCCAATGTCACATTCACCTGGTTGAACTTGGTGGCTATGGGATATGCGATCTTAGCCATAGCTGCACTAGCCGCAATGTTGGTCCTATAAGCCTTTGTTATTTTGCTGGTTAAATGCAGCAGAGTATCGTTCAAATAAAGATACATGTCTGTCGACCCCTATACAAAGAATTCTATGGGGGCTAGCAGCAATAGAGCAACCCAAGGCGAGACCTCCATGAAAAAAACTGTTATCGATGCTAGTCTGAGCCGGGAGTACAGTGAAGCGATCGAGCTCTGATTTCACACACTCCCAAGAGACTCGATGGAAGAAGGCCATTGCTCTTTAAAAGTTATTACTGCCCTGTTTCTTTTAGGGATAACTCACTTCTTCTTCTTATTTGGCTGTCTGAATCAGGTTTTGTACGATCGGAGCAAAGAAAAGGTCCGACGGTACAAAACGACTGAAAAATGCTACCACCACAGATTCGAACACCAAAAGTTCGAACCTTTGGTGGTAGCATTGCAGGTAAGTAAAAAAAAAACTGCAGGGGCTGCGGGGGTGTCCCCCGCAACACCCCGCTCGCTATACTGTGTGGTATAGTGAGCAGGGTGTTGCAGGGGACACCCCCGCAGCACACCCGCAAAAAAAAGAAAAAAAACAGGGGCTTCGGGGGTGTCCCACGCAACACCCCGCTCACTATACTTTACAGTACAGAAACCCCTGCAGCCCCCGGAGTATGTAAGTGTGCTCGCATGAGAAAGGTGCAAACTTTTGGTAGTTCACACCTTTCTCATGCGAACTTTCCGGCCGTGGCGAAATCAGCTCCGGTGGATCACTTAAAATCCAGAATCAAGCCCCCAAGCTGCTTTTCTTGGTGGGTTTCGGGCAGCTGTGCATATGGGACACTGACCCTTTTCTCTTAAAGCTACTACATGGTCTATAATGAAGCCTGATCCGTCCTGGCCCTCCTTTTTCTGTTTGGTGAGATGGTCAGCAACTGCCATTGTCACACTCCCGATGACGTCTTTTGCAACATTGGTGCCCGCGGTTTAGCTTATTCAAAGCCACGGTGTAGGAAGTGTATTGCACATCTCAAGAGACTTCTAAAGATTCCTCTGAGCCCCGCTCCATATATTACGGTCTCCCACTAAAATGTGGCTGATTGCCGTAACCGGCATGGTTCGGGAAATATTCTCTGTAGGCCCCGGGGTCTTTATAGTTCTTCACCACCGCAATTATAACACTGTTTTACTAGTCTTTCAATCGGAGCGGTCTGAAGTGCAGCGCAGACCGATTTCCCCGTATTTAAATGATACAAACTGTCCTTGATCGTCTCTTATCTGTTTGTTAACAGTGTTGAAGTGGTTTTTACACACAAAGATGTAATTGGGTTTGTTGTATGGAATGTTCACAATATCGTTGTTTCCTCTAAAATCCACGCTTCTAAGTAGCAGGGCATAGCTATCCCCAACCCTATGCTACTCCACGATATCGCTGTAAAGCAGTAAGCTTTCAAACCCCTGTTAATATTGGCACGGGTATTGTCCCGCGGTTCGTCTTCATTTCTAACATGTTGCATGGTTCATAGCTTGTTACAGAGTCTCCCCGCTGAAGCAAACCTGACAGATGCGTGCAGGCCCTGCAGAAAATTTAATTGGGCCCTGTTGAATTTTTCAGGCCACCACAACCATTTGACTTGCTACTGCTTCCTATCTCTGCGACCTTTACTCCTTATGGCTTCTTCTAGTGTATAAACTTGTTGTTGGTCTTTACCGACTTTCTGGATCTCCTCCAGGTAAAAAACACCTTGAACAGCCTCCCCCAAATAATCAATTGATTAATAGATCTGTATGTGTAAAGACCAATTGATCTGTATGTATAAAGACCGTCCCACTGAATCACTCCATCTATGATAAAGATCTCATCGTTGTAGTTCTGCTCATACCCCTTTGTAAAGACAGCCTTGTGTTTTGAGATGCATTTGTGTTTCCTTTTAAAATATCTTTCACCCTCCAGTTTTTTTCAGACCTCCAAGGAATTCTGGGGTGTTGTTATACACATTCATAAATGCTGTTAAGGCCTCCACATATCTACTTTTTTTTAAAGGTGCGTATAAAATGTTCTACAATAGAAGCTTTAACCTTAGAGCGTGTTACGAAGTGATGTACCAGAGGTTACTTTAGAAGACTCTGTAGCAGCTTATTTAAATACTCCTTACCGGCATCTGCCTGTAGATTAACGTGCAATCACATGCTGTTAAAAATGCATTTAAAATCCATCGCAATGCCGGGACACATCTTGGTTTTTAAATCCTCAACATAGGCGTATTTTGATAGGACGTCCATGACGGATGGCATATAGCGAAAACGTTGTTGTACCCCTGGAACTGGCTCATATGCATAATATCTGCCTGCCATTGGTGATAGGTGTCAGATACCACAGTCATTCATTGTTTAAAATGTTTTTGGGAATGCTTGGGCAGTGGTAGGCCTCCTGCTTCGCAGGCCATGACCCCTTGACACATTCTCACCATCAGTTTGCAGTTTAAAACACAGGCTGTCAACCCCTCTGTAACTACCAACACTCCCTTCACCGGAATATATTTTTCCTTCACCATAATATATTTTTCACAGCTTTGCGCTTTACGCAGGCCATGTTCACCCCAAAATCACTGACCATAAAGAGGCAATACATTTTTTTGACATTTAAAACATCAATTTTGATTCACATTTGTATTCACTTTACATGCCATAGTATGCACAATTATTTTGTATACCTTCCTTCCACCGCATCGACAAGCAAACATGTTGACATTCCAATAGACATTAATTTTTTATTTCTTGCAAATAAGCATAAATAAATGTCAAATATCTACAGTCAAAATCTTCATAGGTCAAATTGCAGAGTGTCATGTACGTTTCTCTATACTGAATTAGATATACTTTATCACCTCCGACTCGTGAACTGTTTTTTCAAGGATGCTTCTAACACACATCGGACACTTCCATCTAAACTGCTCCATTTACAAAAGGGGGTTATTCACAGATTCTATAGTCTACAATGTTTTAGACACATATTGCTCAGTCCCTTATTTATTTATTTTATTTTTATTTATTAGCATTTGTAGAGCGCACATCAGCCCTTAGGCATCGTAGCACTGTTACAGAGGCACTTGCTGGTTACATGGGAAGAAGACATATCACTTGTTGTTAACAGGGTATGCATAAATATAGCATTTGGTTGCAAGGTCCTTTTGTTTCACAGAGTATGCTTAGACCTAACTTAGTTACAGGAGTCGGAGGCCGGGTGGAGGGAAAGAGGGAGGGAGAGGGTCAGGGAAGCTATAGGAACAGGGTAGTTTTGAGGGTTTTATGAAAGGTGGAGAGTGTGGGTTCAGCTCTGAGTGCGTTGGGTAGGGCGTTCCATAGCTTGGGAGCTATGTGAGGGAAGCTGATGCCTCCTGTGTTGGCTCTTTTGATGAAGGGTACTCGGAGTTGATTGGTGTGATTACTTCTTTTGGGGCATGTGGATGTGTCTATGGTAATGGTATCTGGTAAGCATGAAGGGGCAGTTAGGTTGATGCATTTATGCGTTAGGGTAAGTATCTTGAAGTTAATTCTTTCCTTATCGCAAAGCCAGTGGGCAGCTCGCCTGGCCTGGGTGATGTATTCCCTTTTGGGGATGGTGAGGGCTGCGCAAAGCGCGTTGTTTTGTACAATTTGAAGTCTGTGGAGATTTTGGTTAGAGGTGCCTGCAAGGAGCGCTTTACAATAGT
Source organism: Ambystoma mexicanum (assembly GCF_040938575.1). Lineage (NCBI taxonomy): Eukaryota > Metazoa > Chordata > Amphibia > Caudata > Ambystomatidae > Ambystoma > Ambystoma mexicanum. The sequence goes on along the minus strand of NC_090939.1, from coordinate 675,399,244 downwards.
CTAGTTTTGCTCCTATTGTGGCCCAGGCGATGGAGAGGCAGTTCTGAGTGGTTAAGAACAGTTTTATGGCGTTTATGAGTTTGGTGGTGTGAGCAGATGCTGAGGCAATGGCGCTGACCTGATGAGTCATAGAGAGGGTAGAGTCTAGGTAGACTCCTAGTGTTTTACGGTGGTGGAGACAGGTATGATGGAGTTGTCAATGGTGAAGTTGTTATATATTTGGTCAAGTTTGGGTAGTATTTCTTTGGGGCCTAGAAGGATAATCTCGGTTTTGTCCCTGTATAAGCAGAGTGCATTGGCTGCCATCCAGGTTTGGATGGTAGTGTAGATTTGAAGGAGGGCTGCTGCATCTAGGTCGTATGAGCCAGTGAGAGGGAGGAGTACGTGCGTATCATCGGCATAATTTGTGTAGGCTATGCCGAGCGAGTCCAATTTGTCGAAGAGAGGCTTTGTGAAGAGGTTGTAAAGGGTTGGTGCGGTACATGACCCCTGGGGCACTCCACAGTGGATGGTGGTAGGAGGTGCATTGGCTTGGTCGTAGTAGACTTTCATGGCTCTGCTCTCTAGGAAGGATGCTATGCATGCGGGGGCTCTAGTAGAGAAGGGGGCTATGTTAGATAGGTGGGAGGTCAGGATGTTGTGGTCAACCAGGTCAAACGCAGCAGAGAGATCCAGGAGTAACAGCAGTGCTGGTTTGCCCATGTCCATTATTTTGGTGATTTGATTTTTTAAATCTAGAAGGGCGGTTTCTGTGCCGTGGCCTTTGCGGAAACCTGACTGTCTTTTTCCTAGGATGGCGTTTGATTCGAGGTAGTGTTGGATTTGGAAGTGGGCAGCTTTGTCAAGGATTTTGAGAAGGAAGGGGACTGTGGTGATGGGTCATTAGTTGTTGGGGCAGGTAGGATCTAGATACTTTTTTTTTAAGAGGGGACGGACCCACGCTTCTTTTAGGCTAGTTGGTACCGTACCTGTCAAAAAGGATGCATTAATAAATGCAGTGATGATCGGGGTTAGTGCTTCGGAGCATTGTTTGATGATGGCTGGGGGGCATATGTCTCCCTTGCATGTGGATGGTATGATGTGTTGGAGGTGGTCTGCTACTTCCTTTTCAGTGACTTCTCTGAAGGAGAAGAGAGGGGTGTCAGGGTGTGGCGTGGATCTGATGGGGGTGTGCGTATTGTCCTGATTGGGTAGGGCTTTGCGCTGTGATTGCATTTTATCTTGGAGTAGATTGATTTTATTGAGGAGGGCTGCCTGGATACAAGAACAACACTCTTCATCTTGGGTGATTTCGTCAGGAATAGTAGAAGGGGTGATAAATTCTTTAAAGATCAAGAACATTTCTTTAGATTTGGAGTTGGCGGTGGAGATTCTGAGGTTTAATGATTCGGATTTGGCTTTAAATATTGCTTTTCGTAAGTTGATGTGATGTCTTTGAATTCTGTCAGGGTGGAGGGATTGGGTGTGGATTGGCATTTTGCTAGGGCCAGGAGTTTGTTGGCGCGAAGGGAGAATAGTTCATCTGTGAACCAACAGTTGGTGTGCATGGATTTTATTTCCTTCTTATCTTCAAGTGGTGCTATAGATTCAATGACTTGCTGGCAAGAGAGGAGGGGTTGTTCACAAAAGGGGAGTTGAGTTTTGGTATGTCTAGAAGAGGTAGGTGGCTGGCTTTGGTGTGTTTTTGGAGCTTCGAACTTCAGCTGCCGGGGCGCAGGATAATGTTTTAGGTAGAGGTCTGGTAGGAATGGTGAAATGGATGCAAAGATGATCCGTCCATGGGAGTGGCGCTATATCAGTGATGGCAGATGAGCAGTTGTGGTCCGCAATCCAATCAATGGTGCGACTTTACTGTGCGTTGGCTCATAGACTCTGTGAGTGGACCCTAGGTTTGATAGCTCTTTGGCAAATGAGGTGGCTGCTTTATCCTTTGGGTCAAGTAGGCCTAAGTTAAGGCCTCCAAGTAGGATGGTTTTAGTGGAGCTTTTTAGATTGTGACCTAGGATGTGGAGGAGGTGTATTTGGTAGTTGGGAGCTGTGCCGGGTGGTCTGTATGTCATCAGAATATTCATTGTGTAAGAGGAGGAGAGTGTAAGTTTGGCAATGAGGAGCTCAACGCTGCTTTCCCATTGTTGGTTGCACAGTCTGATTGTAAGTGTGTCCTTAGCGTTAAGAGCTGTGCCTCCGCCTTTGGAAGATTTACGATCCTATCTCAGGATGGTGCAGTCGTCAGGGAGTGCTAGGGAGATGGCTGGGCCTGCGGCTTCATGAAGCCATGTTTCCGTGACGTCCAGGAGGTCGAGGTCATGGTGGGAGGTAAGGTCATTGATGTCGAGTGCGTGGGCGGGGCGAGAACGAGTGTTGATGCAGGCGAACTTGAGTGCAGGGCTGTGAGAGGGATTTTTCCGGGATGGGGCGGGATGTGGGTTGGTGGTGGGGTGTGAGGATGGTGCCAGTGTGGGTTTGGGATGGAGGGTGGGAGTGATGCTGGGGGAGGTGGGCAGGAAGGGGGGCTGCATGTGGTGAGTCGAGGGGGTTGTCGGAAGGCTGGTGCCTGGTGTGGGTGAGAGAGTGGGGGGTATGCAGGTGTGGAAGCTTAGACAGTGGTTTCTGAGGATAATGGTGATGAGTACGCCTAGATGAGGCCTGGGCTATGAGCGTGCCCTGAGCCTGGTAAGTCTCGATTGTAAAAAGGTTTGGCTCTCTGGCTTGACTAGGTGATGGCATGGTACGGAAGTCGATGAGGTGGATGTGGTGGTTTGGTGCTGTAGAGTAGAGGAATGTGTATCAGAGAGTGGCAGCAACATGCTGGTGTTGAGCCAGTAGATGGCTAGGCTGAGAGTTAATGATAGAGTACGGAGGTGTGGGGGGAGGGAGCTGCGTGTGGGGTTGCATGGTAGGGAGGGGGCTGGTCTACAGGTGGTGATGTGATGCATTTGTGTAATTGGAATGCGGGCAGTAATTAAGCAGTACAGGGTGGGTAGGGTGTGGGGCATGAGCTGTACAGACAGTTGCCCAGGTAACTCTAGGCAGATAGGTCGCGGTACAAGAGGCAACAATTCAAGGCAATTTGGGTGCTGTACATGTGGTAATAGATAACTCTGAGCAGATTGGGACCAGTACTTGGAGCAGCAATCAGATAGTAATTTAGATCTGGGTGTGTTGGGTGCAGTACATGAAATAAATCAATTAATCAGGCAGCTATGAGCCAGTTGGGTGCAGTACATGAAGTAAGATCAATTAATCAGGCAGCTATGAGCCAGTTGGGTGCAGTACATGAAATAAATCAATTAATCAGGCAGCTATGAGCCAGTTGGGCGCAGTACATGAAATAAGATCAATTAATCAGGCAGCTATTAGCCAGTTGGGCGCAGTAGATGAAATAAATCAATAAATCAGGCAGCTATGAGCCAGTTGGGTGCAGTACATAAAATAAATCAATTAATCAGGCAAGTATTGGACAGGATGAGTAGGGTTGTATGAGGTGAACATTCAGTTATTCATATAGTTCTGGGTCAGTTGGAAGAGCTACGTGGGACGTGCAGGTCAGGAATTTCAAGCGTAGTTGGTAGTTCGTGGAGAGGCAAGTGGCTGTAGGAGGGAAAAATAAATATGCTTGCCTTTTAGGAGTTCCTGCTAGCGATAGGGGCCCGTGCTGTGCGTGGACAGGCGCAAACAGGGCCTTGTCCCCCGTGGACCTTAGCTCACGTGGGCTGGGTTCCGCCTGCCGGCGGAAATGGGGATCTGAGGACGGGAGATTGTTGCTAGGCAACGTGATACATCCTCACTCCCATGCGATTTCAGCTGAGAATAATGGCACGGGGGCAACCTGAAGGGTGGTAAGGCACAGCAGAGAGGGGCTTGCATGTGCTCACTTTGCTGGTATGGTCATTGCTGGCACTTGCATGCGCAGCTGCTCCTGCAGCTTGAGGTATTCCACCGGATGGTGCACGGTCTTGTGCAGCTGCTCCTGCAGCTCGATGTGATCAACTGGATGGTGCAGCGTTAGAGCGGGGATGAGGAGAAAGGGCTCCTGCCCTCTCCGTTACCGCTGGGAAGTGGATCAGCTGTGGCGCAAACAGGGCCTTGTCCCCCGTGGGCCTTAGATCACGTGGGCCGGACTCCACCTGCCGGTGGAAATGGGGCTCTGAAGACGGGAGATTGTTGCTAGGCAATGTGATACAGCCTCGCTCCCATGCGATTTCGGCTGAGAATAATGGCGCAAGGGCACCCTGAAGGGAGGAATCTATGGGATTCTTTGGGCATCGGGAGGTAAGGCACAGCAGAGCGGGGCTTGCGTGTGCTCACCTTGCTGGTATGGTCATCGCTGGCACTTGCATGGTTGTGTTGCATGGTTGTGTTAGTGGCTGTATAAGCCGCATCATTTCTACAAGGCGTTTAGGGCTCAACATGTTACATATTTTACATAGCGAATTGTCCACATAAGATATTTCCAAACATTCAAGAGCATCCTATTGGGGATCATCAATTTTATGCCCATTGCACCACCTGTAAAAGTGGTGTTTTAAACACGCTCCCACCACTATGGCTGTAAAGCACTAGATAACTAGTATATCAGCGTGGGGGAGAGCTCTTGTGCCTGTATCGTCTTTAATGCTATTGGTCTTGATTAGCAAAATACATTCCTTACACAGGCTATTATCACGATCTTCCGGGTTTTCAATTTGGTTTGAACAGCAAACACAATAAATAATGGTATTGTCTTAACGCTATTGGTCTCCATTAGCAAAATACAGCCCACACACACTATTATCGCGATTCCCTGGGTTTTCAAGTTTGTTTGAACTGCAAAAACAGTAAATATTAATAGTTTCTGTTACAGCTTGGCTGTCCTCACTCCCGCACATGGGAGATTATAGATTAATTGTCATTGTCTTCAGAGTTCACACCGTCCGCAGATGCTCGCCAGGGCTCTACATCTAGGGGCTGCTACAGAACCAAGTTGTCGTCCCATAAAATCCTGATCATCTTCCATCCCATCATACCTCATAAAACAATCAGGGGCATAACTAGTGTTGGGATAGCAGGGACTTGTTTTTTTTTCCCCTTGTTGTAACTGTCATGGTTCATAATCGTTGTTTCCTGGATACCACGCTGGATAGCCCCTGAGAAGCCGGAACAGTGCATGTGTTTTCCATGTCTACAACAAAAGCTATATAGCCACATTACAAGCCCCACTCCCAACAGCATCACAATTGTTCCAGACCTGTGCAAACTGATATACAATCGATATCAAAACTATTTATAAAATCTATATTAAAATTATATAAGATTTGTATCAAAATGTGTATAAAAAGTATACCAAATGTCTATCAAAATTATTGGGCTTCAATCACATTTATATAAATGTATCTGGAAAAGGGGCAGGCCACCTTTCAAATTTAACATTGCGCTAAAAGATACCCCCCACAACTACTAACCACTAACACAGGGGCCTTCAACCATTAATAATAATAATAATTTGGCATTTATATAGCGCTACAAACCCTCAGGTATCTGAGCGCTGCTTATTATTACCCACGGTGTGTGGTGCTCATTTATCGACCTCGGAATGATGAAAGGCTGAGTTTGGCCCCGCCGGGATTCGAACCTGCGTTAGCAGACTCTGCACCGATGTCAAAGCGAGCGCTCTACTCGCTGTGCCACTTGACCGGCATAACCAGTCTTGATTAGATCACCAGATGTTTTGGATTGCAATTCCCTTGAGACCTGGCCAGTATATTCAGTGGTGAAGTGTCATGGGAGTTGTAGTGCAAAACATGTGGAGACCCACAGGTTGCACAACCTGACAGAGCATAAACTCAGAGGACCTCATAGGATGGGAGGTGAGCCCCACATTGATGAATATTCAGACATTTCCGGTTCTGGTCTTTTAGAATAAGGTGATACATTTTCCCCACCACATAGGGTTTATATGGATGACAACCTTACTTTTGTGGTGACAAGTTCCATGATCACATTTCTTCAATCCAGAGGATTTACAGGATTTACAGTATACACATACCAAATACAGAAACACTTGTACATGTCACTCTATTGGTCATTTGACAGTGGTGTGCATTACAAATAGAAAATAAAGATCTCAAGTCCTCAAGTTATCTACTCTATCCAATGTGAGAAATGATACAGGAGTGACTTCACAAAGTGCCGCTAAGTGAGCAGTCGGTATCAGGAAGCAGCGAGAGGAGGCTGCTTGACTAAAATATCTGCTGGGAGGAGTGATATCCTAGAGATAGAATCTATAATCTAGCTGCTGTAGCAAAGTGATGCTAAGCAGGAAGTTGGTAGCGGAAGGCAGCGGGAGCAGGCTGCTTATCTGAAAATTCTGATGGGCAGAGCGAGAACCTGGAGAGGGACTCCATAATCAAGATGCCACGATGCAGCCACAGCGAAGTGGGACTAACTGGGAAGTAGGCTGTCAGCAGCAAGCAGTCAACAGTCATCAATTCACAGTGTGGAGTTGACTGATGATGCTGTGGGTAATGGTGCGGAGCAAACCATGTGAGCTACATGAAGGGTCGCTGCAGACTATCCTGTGGAATGCTTATTAAGGTCTCTCTTTTCTTTTGAACATTTGCTACTCTGCTTGATTTGATTCTTCACGCCAGTGCCTATCAGCTGGTCACGGCTCTCCTGCCCATTTTCCAGGCTGTCTTGCTATTTTATTGTTGTCTGTGCTGTACTTAGGCAATAAGCCCAGAGCCGGCGGGCCATTACCATGTCAGGCAATGCTCCTGTGGTCCATAGTTACAGGCCCAAGCGAAACAAGGGCATTAATGAAGGCCCCCGGGACATTACCGGATGCGGTAATGGCCCACCAGCGAGGGGTGTACTGCAAGTAGTACCTCGGCCAGTTACAATGGGGTATTAATGGTCTTTTTTTCTGGTTGTTAGACACGATGCGTTTTGCAGCCCAAACAAAAAAGGACAAAAATGGCTGCTGCGGCCTAGGAAACATAGTCCATTTTCTTTGTCCATGGCTGCAATAGTAAATAAAGAAAATGCCCACCATGGAAGGGGAGAAAGGTCTACACCTAGTCCCTTCTCCCCTTCCATGGCGGCCATTAAAGTAAGTGAACAAAATGTAAACTAAATAAAATAGCCACCATGGAACAGCGAGAAGGGACTAGATGTAGTCCATTCTCCCTTTCCATGGTGGCCTAAAGAGAAAAATAAAGGAAGACTGGCGCGAGGGACACGCCACAACATGCGCGGCCTTACGGGTGAGGTAAGGCTCGCAAACGCACCAATTGGTGAGTGTGTTTCAATTTTCATTGAGCGCGCTGGTTACTAACGTTTCCAATTTTGAAACCCAAGTTGCTTGAATCTCTTCTGACTAGCCACTCTGTGCACTGTTGTTTATCAACATTCTTCTTTAAACCTCAAATCTTAAGGCGCTGCTTGGCACACAGGATTATCTCAGAAACACCCTGGGAGATAGTTGTGAATGTCCTGCCTGAAAATGGAATTTTCCTGCCAGGTTTCACTTCCCTCTTTTTGGACTGTTGATACATCATATTTCATTTATATCAGAGAGCCTGCCATGGATACGTGGCCCAAACGCAAGGCATCTGCGTCGCCACCTAAAATTAGCCACTCAAAGAAAAGAATACAGCTAGTACATCCCACATTAATGGATGTGTTTTTTGTTGTAAAAACTGGGCTTGATACTGAATCACAAATGGCCCATGTTGAAAATATGCCATCAGCCCCTTGCACTGCTCCTTCACCACCATCTGAGCAAACTAGTGGGTCTGGAAATCCTCCCCCTTACCAAGCCACAAACCTGCAGATAGATATGAAATGCACTTGTATATTGAAATCTATTTAGAATGCCTCTGGGGACCGTCATAAGCCAAATGTTTAAGTTAAACCCAGAAGGACATTTGAACATCCGAAAGAGTCATTCAGATTGGAATATAAAAGGGGTGATGTGGTTCCACCTAAAACTCCTAAAATGAAGTCAGCTCAGAAGTCCTCTCTACCATCTAAAACTGGTCAGAAGGCAGATGCTATGTTTCAGTTAATGCTTGAGGGTTCCCCATGGAAAATGCTGCGCAGAAAATGCTGACCATTAACGGACAAATGCTCTTTAATTTGGGCAAACGTATGAGGAAGTTGGAGGATTTAATTGAAGAATGCTGACAACCTAATAGCATCTTTCCCCCCATCAAATAATCTATCAAAATACTTAGAAAATGTAATATCCAAACTATCCAGAGGAGGGACAGGTGGCAAAGCTGCAACACATCAGTCTGGGGAATTTGGTGAAGCTCAGAAACTACTTGCTAGTTCAGGCAAGGCAATAGCCACTAAGCTCCCTGAATCTGTCACTGTTGCAAATGTGTGTTCTACCCATTATGGGAAAGAACCAAAATCCAATAAATATTGACTACTAACATAAAAAAAAATGTATTTCACTACACGAAAATGTTTCTATCCAAATAAAAATCCATCTTTGATCAAGCTGAAGCGTCCTCCACAATGTACCCCAACAGTTTTAATTCTTAGTAATGTTTCTTTGATTACAGATCACATAAGGAAATATATTGACATTATCATTAATAAAAGTTTGTTTTGACTAAATACCTACTATTTAATGGCACAGACATCCTAAGAAGATGTTGTAATGGCAAGAAGAGTGAATTGGGTTGTTTACAGCCCAAATAGTACAGAGGGTGATAGTGTGGTTCTTTCATGAAAACATCAAGGTAAAACATCTGATACATTAAACACATGGATACATGCTCCTTCCCACAGAAAAGGCATTCAAATTGTTCCCCTTTGTTTTTCTATTGTCTGGCCCCTATGCCTCTAAATAATACAAAGATATTTCTCAGTCATTCCTTTACAACTTATGATATGGTCCAAAAAAATAGTCTGGGTGAAATGCATTCTTTCCCAGGAACGTTTTTAGCCCAAACCCTTTTCAACCACATGAAACATTGGAGGATATTGAATGGCTAAACTATTACATGGTCATTGTTGTACCTTTTCTGGAAAATGGTACAAAAGAAGTGGAGGAAATAACAAATATTTCACTGGACTAACAGAATGTTAAAAGGTCCATTATAATTGACTCATAGAATGTAGCAGGTTTAAGCGATCTAATGTCTAAGGAGAGATGTTTATTGAAGAGACTAGCATGTTCTGTCCGTGCGCCGTCACGCGAGCTCGGCCTCTTTGTTGTTATTCAGAGTGGAGAGGTTCGCGTGACGGCAGCGGCGGTTGGAGGAGCTAGGCTGTGGGCGTTATGACTCCAGCGGGCTCGTAATAATACACCAAAAGAAGTTACCTCTTCCAGCCTCCGTTTCCTTTCTTACATTTATCTTATGTTAATTCATTTGATATTTTAATGTTACAGCAAGCCTGGTCAGTTAAATGCTTTAACATTGATGGTTTCTGAGTTTTTGTGCTAATACATCTGGTTCCCACAGAGGCAGATTAAAGGGGGTCTGGCTATCTGGATCTTGGTAGAGCTAAGCATCACCTCTGCTCAGTACTGATATGATATTTGCAGTCATTCTGAATTTTCCGTCAAGCAGCAATTTAACAATAGTTCTTTTCTACAATGAAACAAAAGACCCAGACGATATAACATCTTTAATGATACGGCAAACGTTTCTGGACATTCAGCTAAATTATGGCACTGCAGCAAATAATCGGCTGGTGGTAGGGGAGATTTAATATGAAAATGGGTATTACTTAAGATCATAACCCTTTTGATTGTTTGGAATATTTACCTCTCAATATCCACCCTGTTAGATTATTGGATTGCAGGAGGGATACCAATGATTATTGGTTTCTCACCTACTTAATTGGGACTGGACCATGCCTCTGATATTGAAGAACTATCTCAGACACTCCTTGTAGCATAATTAACTATTTCTTAATACCAATTAACTTTTGGCCCAATGTAATTGATATGGAAGCAGTCACCCATTGTGAAAGTTATCATAACATCCTCGTACTCAAATATGGTTTGAACACAGATCCTAGGAAAGTAGGCCGGAGTGCAGATAGGTTTCTGATGAGATTACTTTTAACAGACAAGGACTTGGATTGTCTCAACATCAAGTTAGCAATACATGGTTAAATATGAAACCACTTGTTGCACAGACTGGCCTGCAAATATCCCAGGGCCTCATTCAAATTCAAATTATACAGTCTTTTGAGCCTCTCCTTGCGATACTGCGTAAACATGTAACAAATATGAAAACCTTCCAGCGTAAGCTGTTAAATCACAACAACTGGTATGGTAGGCAATGTAAAGAAGTTAAGAAGATGCTTGTAGCTTTAAAAGCCGATGTCCCAATTTGGAGAGATATAACTTCTCGTCAGAGGATGTACAAGAAAGTGCTAGTCAGAGCAAACAAACGGGAGAAAAAACGACCATGTGAAGGTCAAATCTAAGCCTCTTTGGAGAAAGACGCATTTGTTTTGATCCTTGGTAGCAGTTGGTTAAAGGCGGCCCAAAGCATTGATTAAAACAAAATTCTGTAGTATATTGTGATAAGTTAATAAAGGCGAGCGCGGAACCCGCCAAAAGGCAGTTCCCGCTCGGACACCCATACCCAGTGTTTGTGTTTTCATTTCGTGTGACGCTACGTGCGTCACGTAGCTAGGCCAGGCCCTCCTCCTCACACACCACACTGGCGATGAGGCGGGGATCCCCTGCGGACCTGTTGGAAAGAAGACTTCAGGTGCTCACGCTCCCCCGGCAGCCCGGGCTCGCCGAGCTACTCACGCCAGGCAGTAAAGCTGGGGAGCGTGAGGAAAAAAAAAGACACAAGCCCGCCGTCGAGGACTTAAACAGTAAGTGCCTTGCTTCCCGTGCAACAGTCAACGGCTACTCACACAAGCCCCAGCTGTGCCCTGGCACGCCCACATATACATCACCTGAAGTGAAGCAAAGAAACTCTGTGTGGGGGAGTAAGCAAATAAGGACTGAAAGGCCATTTTCACCACCCATCTATAAACGTCACCTGAAGTGAAGTAAAGATATACATCACCTGAAGTGAAGCAAAGAAACTGTGTGTGGGGGAGTAAGCACAATAAGGACTAAAAGGCCATTTTCACCACCCAAGGCACACCTAACAAACCAAGGAAAAGGCACAAAGACAGGGAGCCCGTTCACAAGCCCAAAATACTGCCACAGCCAAAAGCAGCAGTATAGCATGTACTAGCACTGAGTGCCTACAAAGACAGTGACTCAGTTCAGAGGCATAAACCTATTGGCACAGACAGAGTACAGCACATGCTAGCACTGAGCATCTAGTAGTCCCCACATGAATCCTATGGTGTCGTAGATATGAAGCTTAAGCACGGCACCAGGAGTACCCCAGCTTATGTGAAGAGCACGCTAGTACCCCACACACGTGCTGACCCTACTGACTCATCCACAGTCAAGCCACGCCTGTCAGGAGGAGGCAGCAAGGAATAGGTGTAAACATGGCATACGATATCACAACGCCGCAAAGGTTGCAAAGCCAGAGCCGGAACCCAGACACCAGCACATGGTTGGATACCACACAGAGTACGTTCATGCAACCGTTTCAACCATTTGGTGCCCGCACTGGCCTCCGGTGGGAACTGTGGCTGCAACAGTTTAAACTCTCCCTCCAAACCTGCAAGATTGAAGATGAGGAGATGAAGAGAGCATTTCTCATGCTTAACCTAGAGGTTTAAAATGAGTCAAGCTAGACAATGCCCACAGGAGAACATAGATGATTTCCACAGTCGGTTGAGAGAGATGGCGCTGTCGTGTGACTTCCCAGATGAGGAGTTTGCAGTCAGGCAACAAGTCATACATGAGCTGTTCTCGGAGAAGCTAAGGCGTGCAGTCCTAGCTGAAGAAGACCTCCCGCTTGATACTATCCTGACATTGGGACGTTTACGTGAAAAGACAGATGAATATGCTGCGGAGATGGAGCAGATTATAAGCCGCTTACCGTTAGACACTGATCTGTCAAAGAGCAATACCCCAACAGTCAACGCCCTGAGGCACCAGAGGCCACAAGGAAGGCCATCCAACAAGAAGCCAAAAGACTGCATATGGTGTGGAGGACAAAATAGCAGGAACAAACCGTGCACTGTGTACGGCTCCACGTGCCATAAGTGTGGGAAAGAGAATCATTACACATAAGTATGCCTGAGCTCCAAGCCGCCCAGGGATACTACCTGCCGGGAAAAGGCGTCACGACACAGAGATGATATGGAAACCCGAGGATCCACTAAGCGTCGAGAGAAACAGCCACACCGTCAGAAAAGACAAATGGAGAAGCCCCGGCATAGCAGAAGTGGGCGCGCATGCACCATTGGGGGTAAAGGGTCCGACAGTGCGGGTAGTAGTGAAGAAAGTCAATCCAGCAGGGAGACATCCCCAAGCAACACCAGATGGACCTACAGTCGGAGAAGGGAGAAGGCACACATGATATCAGCTGTGAAACCAAGAGACAACAACGACCACAGTGGTGCCAAGTCCCGACGATGCACAGTGCTAGTAGGGAACATCCCAGTCACCATGATGATAGATACCGGAGCCACTGTGAATGTTATGCCAGTCTCCAGATTCGACAAGCTTAAACCACAGCCGAAGCTCCAACGACGCTCAGTCCTGCTGTATGCTTATGGGTGCAAGAAGCCTCTCCCAGTAACAGGATACTTCAAAACGACACTTTCACATTGTGGCATCAGCAGCAAAACCCGGATCCATGTTTTGGATGCTGGCAATGAAACCCTGCTCAGCTGCACCACGGCTGAACGCCTTGAAGTAATACAGTTCAATCTTGTAATCCAGCCTGAGAACATTGATATCCTTCTAAAAAAACAC